>NC_140093.1:25210506-25765506 GCF_964237585.1 Gallinula chloropus | reverse complement strand
TACCTCCAGCAGCTCCTACACAGGAGTGATGCCATCTCCCCACGTGACCCTGGAGCTGGATGTAGAGGGGAGGGAGGCAGGAGGTTGGAGCCATAAGCACTACTGCGCTGCAGCAGGGCTCGGGCTGTGGAAATAGGCTGTTATAATTAGGTTTTTACTTGGTCTGAAGAAAATACTCCCACCTCCACCTCTGGTAAGAGCTGGGCCATTAGCAGACTGCAGCAGGTTGTGTTTGCCAGCGCCTTCCCCTCACCTGTCTGCTCTTGCCTGCGTTTATGGCAGAAGAAAACAGAGATATTAAGGAGAGATTCAGGCTTTAAAAGACATGTGTATCCAGATCCCTTACTGCAACACCTCTGATGGGAATGGGTTTTAGGCTTTTCATGTGTACAGCTGTCATAGACAGACCTTGCTACCCTGGCTGTTAATTTAGCCATCTGAATAGAGCTGCTCACTTCCCTCAGCCCCCAGAAAGCTGCCACGGAGGGCACACGCTGCAGCTGGGAAGAAGCTCTTCTCCTTTTGATTGTTGTTTCTTCCTGCAGTATTTCAGCTGGGAACAGACTTGACCTGCTATTCTAAACCAAGAGGACCTGTGGTTTTCCTGCATGGTTTGATGAAAAGCAAAATCTGCACGTCATCCGGGGCGGGGAGGGGGAACAAGGGGGAGCCGCCACCGCAATGGTCAGAAGAGGGAAACACAGATTTCCCCACCTCCTCTGAAAACTGAGGTAATTCCAGGAAAGGGCAAGGTCTGGGTGGGAAGCGTGCTGTGCTGCTGCACCCCTGCAAGCCCTGACGCATGGGCTTGGCAAGGCTTTCCCGGCAGGAGCCCAGCAATGCCCTCAGGACTGGTGCCCAGCGGAGGGTCACACTCCCTGGAGACCCGCTTCTCGTGCTGCTCCCGGGGACCGTGGGCAGAGCCCGTGTCCTGGGGCCGGCTGTAACACAGAGTTATTGCAGGGCTTAGGAGCACTTGCTGTGGCTTGCACTACCTGCTGTGCCTGCTGCTGTCAAAGAGGAGTAAAGGCAGAGTGTTCCTGCCCCCCACCCCCCCCCAGGCAGTGAACCTTTATCATTTTGGGGGGGTTTAATGTGATTAATGAAGCTGTTCCTACATTTATTGCTACAAGGTCAAACCATTTGTTTTCATGGGGTATGCTAATATAATCTATTTTTTATGCCTTCTTGGCCATCTCTTTTAGAAAAAAAATATTCTTGGAGGTTTGTTTGGTAAAGTATTGCAGATATACTTCTGCATGACATATTTATGTGTGCCATCGCTGATCTGAATTCAGCCCTGCACTACAGTAATAACTGATCAGTTGTAATGTTTATAAACGCTGCTTTGAGATTTAGATTTAAGAGACAAGCCTAGGAAATAGATCTTCTGGTAACACACTGTAACCAAATAGGGTCCCAATAAAGAGAAATAAAGAAAACAAATTTTATTTCTGGGCATTAACATTCTCCCAGATGTTGGGTACCATCTGCCAGGATGCGTTAGTTCTAAAGTAAGCAGCGTTTATAACACCTATAAACCTGGTGCTTCCTTACCCTCTTTCTCCCCTGCCCCACACTTTTCCAAGGGAAGGATAATAACTTGGATGGACATTTTCTGTCAGCGTACGTGGAGAACAGCACAGCACGTTCAGGAGGACTGGGCTCCACAGGAAGGACCAAGATGAGCACTGCAAGGACAAGAATTGAGTTGGAGAGCTGCGGTTCCAGCTTCCCATCACAAATGCTGTGGGAAGGTGAAGCTGCAGTGGGGCAGGAAGGTGTGTGTCCATCAGCATTCCTTCCTCTGGGCTACCACCACCATCAGCGCTCCTGGGGGAGATGTCTGTAAGTGTGGATGTTTTTGTCTTCCAGACCGTTCACATTTGGGATGCTCCCAGTCTATTCTGGCAATAAGGCTGTTAGCTTTTATTATTGCTTTGAAGACATCTGTACAGGTGGTACATGTGTTTAAGTACAGTTCACATGTGCTACTTACAGATGCTCAAGGTCTCACTTCTGACTTTCCTGCTACGTGCTTGCTGTATCAACCGTGTGTTTAGATTTCCTAGAAGTAGAGTTTTCACTGGAGAAAAAAGCCAGTGTGTTCTGAAACGTTGAAAAGTCTTATCTAGTTGGGATTTTTTTTCCCCCCACGCTGAATCCCAGTGATTCTGCACAAAGATGAGATTTATCAGAGCCTTGAATGCTCAGCTGTGTGCATTATTTCCATTGGATTGGGAGCAGACTGAAAACTGGAGGGCTGGACACTCACAGGGTCCAAGAAATGAAAGGTACAACTAGCACCGGGTTATTTTTTTTCCCCTCTGAGTTATGCTGACAGCAGCCGTAACATTAAGGCTGAAAAGTTTATTTACTATATAAAGGCCATATTTTCCCTTCTTATCCCAGCTTTTCTTGGCTTGCATTGCTTGGCACTGTCCCCTTAACCGCTAACACCCAGAGGCGTGGTATTAAACTGGGATGAAAAATGAACATGCAGAAGAATATCAGAGATTTGAGTGGGTATGGTTCTAAGAAAACCAGTGGAAAATATGTTTACTCTGAGCATCTGTAGCACCTAATTGAAGCAGTGATATTTTCTCTAAGAACATAGGGAATGCTTTTCTGGTTTCTCTTTGGCTTTGAATTCCCTTTGAATCAATGTGACATAATCCATGGAATTATTTTCTCACAGCTGCAATGGAAACTTTCTGCCAATAGACAAGGATGTGTTAATCGGGGTGAAAAAGCTTACATTCAGGCCAGCTTTGTTGCTTTCTGGAGTCGTCGTTAGGAACTGTTGCTTCCTCCTAATTTATTGAAACCTAGTGCACGGTAAACACTATTATTTTTGAACTATTAATGTTGCTGTAAATTTGAACGGCTAGGAAAGGGTGGCAGACTGTGATCAAAAGGGAGCTGATCTACAGCTGTGTGTGAAATCATTGCCGATACTAAATGTGACAGGGAACGAAACACGTATTTATGTGCCCGTAAAGGATGATTTAGCGCTCCTGGGCCGGCGGTATTGGCATCGCCAAAGGAATTTCTCTGAATCTAATTTAGAAGAGCATAAAAGATCCCGTATCACCTTCAGGGCATCCACAAATGCTGTCTCTTGGTGGCTTGTTGTCTATTCAGCTACTTTTCCCAAGCATCTCTGATTTGAAGGGTGAGCTCCCCACTGGTGCCCTTGCCAAGGTGTGGGGTGGGGAAGCAGGCACGGCGTGCGGTAGCAGCTCAGAGCAGAGGGAAGGCAGGCTGCCAGAGCAGAGATGTGCCCCTGGAAGTGGTGGTGGGACACGAGAAGGTCCCAGAGTGCTGCAGCACAGCTTGCTAGAGGCGTGTGTGTGACGGCGTTGTCATCCAATGTAGCTAAGCCTGGGTCAGAGATGTTGCTTGTTAAGGTCCGTTGTTGATCTCGTGGTGCTCCAGGGCCATTCCAAAAAATATAAATAATATGCACGTGTGTGTTTGGGAATGCAAGGGCAGGGAATGGCCTCTTCTTTCCCGCTTCTTTCCTGTGCCCTCCTTTTTTAAGGCAATGGGGTCCTGCAGCAGTTCTCTGTTCTAAAAGCCACCAATTTAAGCATCCAAATCTTTTTGACTGTGTTAATCTGTATTTATACGTGTCACTCATATTCCCAGGGACATATTGCAAAGTGCAGTCAACATGGGAGCCTGTGGTGCCTTCTTTTCCTGCCAGAGCCTGAACTATCTCCACGGGGCACAGGACTGCTCCATCTTCTCCCCTTGCTGCAGCTGCTCAGCCAGGTGGGCTCATCCTGCTGCTCCAGCACCCCAACACTTCACCTCATCAGCTTTTGCTCCCATCTTGACGCACCTGAGGAAACACTGTTCCTGCCAGAGTCACCCAGGCCCCTCACTGGCAGCCTGATGCTTGGCTGGGACCAGGACTTGGCTGAGCCCAGTGTCCTGACACTGCAGCCACGGTGACTGCCCACCACCAGCCACCCACTGAGGAGGGAAGGCGAATCCCCTGCACGTTGCTGGCAAATCTGGCCCTCTGTTTCCTTGCTTTCTGTAGCATGTGCTTAAATAGTAGCTGTTTCAGGCAGTGAACTCCACCCCCCCACCAGAATACAGATTTACATTTTTCAGAGACCTTTGAAGATGTAAATTGAACAAGATAAATTTTAAAGCTCTTCTAATCAGCATCAGAGGCTTGGTTTGTGCCATATGGAGGAGCAGAGGAACAGGCTGGAGCTGAGAGACTGAGACGCCCAACAGCCTCGCTGGCAGGTCACACCAGTGGAGATAAGCCTGAGCATGGAGATGAATGGGCACTGTAACATGCGTGGTCACAGCCAGCACCACAGATTGTGAGGGTGCCATCAGGGTGGCTGGGAACAAGCTAGATTTTTAACCAACAGCATCATTTTACAGCCACGGTTGGACATGAGCAACTCACAGAAGAGGCCCCTGGTGCAAGTGCTTGGGAGGTGGGGATTTCATCCTGCACACGGCTGCGGAATGCTCTGGCTGGGAGCAGCAGGGGCTTAGCCTGCACAAGCAGAGCCAGCAACGGGCTCTGCATAGGGGGTGTTTTGTGAATGTATCTGTGGGGAAAATGGTCTGAGGAGAAGCGTGCCCGGTCGCCTGCTGGGACCACTGCTGCAGGTGATGCTGTGCCAGGCAGTGCCAGCCCTTCACCAGCCTTTGCAGAGCCGCAGGTATGTCACACCCACCTCAGTACGAGGACCAGCTTCCTAAATTCTCTCAGTTCACAGCTGGAAGAAAGGCTCATGCCACTTCCCAGACAAAGCTTCACTGCTCTTCTTTTGGCTGGCTGCCACCCTGAGCAGATGTTCTCAGGTGTGGAGCACTGTGCCCGCAAGGAGGGGGCGTCACCAAGAGCTTCAGAGACTCGTGTCATCTGACAGAGCTGCACGATGTGACAGGAGGGGGTGGGCTGGCTCCCCTTGCTCCCCATCCCAGATGGTGTCACTCCAGGGCACTGTGGGGTAGGGTGGCTTTTGGCTGGAAGAGAGAAGGGACTGTCCCACTGAGCGGCCAGGTGGGTGGGGGGTCCCCAGCACGGGGCTGCTCAGGACAGTGCAGCCTACTGTGGGGACTGCAGTAGGACCCCCTGCTCACCCAGACATCGGTGGAAAGGAAGTTCCTGATTTAAAGAAGGCTGCTCAGAGTTTATCTCCAGCTTCCCATGCACTCAAAGCTGAGCTATTTTCCCTTCTCAGTCTTAAAAGCTCTCCAAACCCTGTCTGACTCCGAGTGAGGAGAGAGCCCTGATTCTGCCACTCACCCCTTCTCAGCCCTGCTGTGTGTCTCTGGGGGAAAGGGGGTTGCTTTGGTTCTGGTGGTGGGTTTTTTTTTCTCTCAGGAAGATTAATCAGAGCGCCAAGCAATGTGCTGAGAGGGGCAGAGCTCTCCCCCTGGCTCCCGCCCACGCTTGCGGTACCCAACCCTGCCTCCAACCTGCGTAATTGCAGGGCTGGCTGCTGGGAAGCCCTCAGAGGGGGACAGCTCTTCTGGGGGCAGCTGGACTTCCACAGCTCTGCAGATATCCAAATGCTGACAGGGATTTCTAAACATGAAATCTAAAGGGATTTCTGAAAATGATTTAGAAAATGTATTATCGTTGTGAGTGCTGTCAGCATCTGCTGGAACCTCTGCGCTGGGCTGCAAAGGAAGGCCACAGTGTCAGGCACTGGAATAGAAAATATTTATGTAAAGAAGCAAATTCCTTCTCTTTCCCAGTAAGTGTAAATTAATAACAGTTCAGTCCCGTGCTGAAATAAGTGGGGTGAGATTGTGGGAGAGCTATTTTTAGGCAAAACTATGCAACACTGTAATTGTCACCCACTTACTTGCTTTTTAATGTGAACAGGGCTTTAGCAGGCTCTGAAGAGCACATGCCTGCTCTGGAGTGGCCCCAGCCCAGGACCTCCAGCGTGTCCACAGACAGGATTTTAAATAAATGCAAGATCACTGCTCAAGGAGGTGAATGCCATGTCCCGTGGCTATAACTGTGGCTGTGGAAAAAGGGCTCCACGCTTCCCAACGGTGGTTAGCTAGTAAAGGAAACTCAGGAACCCCCTGCTCTGCTTGTTTCCCACCAGACATTAATGGGTGACAATGAGCCCACCAGCTCCTGTGGTGTGGATGTGCAGGTGGGGAAGCAGCAGTCACATGCTGTAGTGAAGCTGGGCATGCTTTGGGGTTTTTCTTCCCCAAATCCACAAGTGGTTTTGGAAGTGGAAGGAGGGCGGCTCTTTATTTGAGGGGCTTTCAGAATCCACTGCAGTGGCCTAATCCTGCTCCCACTGATCTCATTGAGAGTCTGGCCCGTGCTGAGGGTTTCTAGAAGTCGGGTCCACGCACCTAAGGGATGCCCGTGCCTGGAGAGGGGCTCTACGCCCCAGCAGTGCTGCTGGTGGGACTCCCAGCACCACGAGGCCAACCAGCTCCTGCGAGCTTCCTCTGGCTCCATGTTACTCTGCTCCAAAATGCAGGTCTCTGCAATTTCCTATCAAGGAGGTGGAATAATATTCCTCTCCTTCGCCTTTGTATTGGAGTTTAAGCCCCATCCTTAATCATGCAGAGAGACCTGCATCCTGGAGCTGCAATTGCACCTGGGACCTTCCTACACCATAAGGAAGAATAAATAACCGGACACTAACAGGCTATCAGGATCAGACCTGTCGTACTCCTTCCCTATGAAGTTACTACTGGTCTTCTAGTGCCACTTTTCCAAGAATATGAGAAGGCTTGCTCTAAATCTGAACAGATTTTAATTCTGATTCAAATTTTCTTCTAAAATACCCAACAAAGACGAAGAAAGGCGAAGCCAGGACAACGAAGCAGAGATGGATGATGCATTGAAGCTGGAGAAGGGGGAAAAAAAAAAAGAGACAAAAAAAGACCCAGGGTTCTCTTTAATTTGCAGTTTATCTGCAATTTAAAAGAGTAAACACAGCCACGCTGAAGACGCACAAACACAGCTTGGAGAGCCATTGAAATCTAGGTCAGGGTTTCAGCTCTGCCTGGGGATCTCATGACGTGAATCGGGAGAGCCTGCGCGGCTGCGGGAGCCAGGTGGAGAACACCTCCGAGCTGCGGTAAGGAAACCAGGTAGGCTTCTGCCCAGCCACCGGCGGCCCCACTGCGGACTGATAAACCAGCCACGTAAGCCACTGCCGGGCTGAAAGTGCTAAATTATTGCCAAATGGCAGCGTTCAGTAGCAGAGAAGGAAGTCTTCCTCTCGCTCCCCAGCAGCCTCAGTCGGCAGTTGTGTCCCAAGAAGGGCCTGAGGCATTGGCCAGCAGTAACCAACTTGCCTTCCAGGTGCTTGGAGGAAAGTATCGAGCTGTGGAGCTGAGAGCTGTTAACAAAATACACAACCTGGGGGGGGGAAGGCAAAAAAAAAAAAAGAGAGGCTCACATTGATCCAGGTTCCTTTGATTTGCAATCCGAGCATATGACTTTCGCAGAGCATAAATCTACTCTGTATTTGAGACCCAGTCTGTGTTTGTGTTTTAAGCTAGTCTTCCAAGCAAAACAAGTGAGAAGAGAACATTTAAACAGGAAGGGTTCGATTTTTATTTTTTTTTCCCTCATAAATTTCTGGTAGGTCTTGTTGCTGCTAATTACTGGCCATCTCGGCACAAGAGCTTTTCTTTCTAGCAAACCAGCTTTCCATGTTTCCTGCCCTTCAGTTAATCAGTTATAATCTCCTGCCCTGTTTGTTTATTTAACTTTTAAAAAGCTAATTGACTGTTTGTGACATGAGTCGGCCTGAGACTACAAAAGCAAAGCTTGTTGGCGTGTACCCGCAGAGCAGACGGAGGCTGCGCGCTGGGGATGCCCGAGCTCACCGCCGTGTCCTCTGGGTGTTCCTCATCTGATGCCCAGCACCCGTGGACATGCACAGAGGGTAAGGTCAGCCCAGCCTGCTGGCTCTGTCCCACCATGCCAGCACCCACACCTTCCAGGGGGGCTGGTTTATTCCCTGGGAGGTGGCTGGTGGCAGGGCTGGCTGCCAGCCCAGCTCCTGTGCAGGTAGGGCACGGGCAACTGCCAGCACGGATGGCTTGTACTCTTCCATGGCTGCTGCCTCTGCAGGCAGCATCTCTGGCATGGCAGCCCAGCTCATATGAGCCCCAGCATGGGGTTGGCCTGTCAGTAATGCTCTATTGCATCCTCTGAGCAAGATTAGGGATGGCTTTTCTCAAAATCTGTATTTGATTGATTGCAAGTGACAGGCTTTTTGACCCCGTGTTTTTTTGCCTTTATCATGCAAGATTAACTAAGCCATACTCTATTGTTTTTTTAAAATGTGTCTCTAGATCACACCTGAATTTGATACCTTTATCGTCTTCTGTGATGTCACATGGCGACAGACTCAAAGGATACGGGCAGTGGAGAAATCCTCCTGCCTAAGGGGAGTTTCTGAAAGGATGGGTCTGCTATAATTTATCTTAGTCATGCTCATGCATGCATATTATTGCTACAAAAGAGGTGTGTGTGGAGGGGTGGTTTATGCAACTATTTGCTCCTGGGATTGTGTTTCAGCATCAGAGGAACAGGCTGCAATGCAAAGACTCTTCAGAACATCCCACTTGAGTTCCCGGTATGACAGAACTACCATTAACCTCAAACCATCAAGTATGAGGCACTCTCTGTTTCTAAAGCGATTTGAGACATTATGCACTGTTCTATAAAGATGCCAAATGGGGCTGCTGTGTTACCTCCCATAGTTCAGGAGCTTTGGAGGCATCGGTTCATCATTTATTCCTGCAAAAGCACCTCCTTAAAGCCGTGGCTGCCCTGTCTTCCTCTGCAGCAGGCTCTTTATTTTTGTGCTTATAACTTTGCAGTTTATTTCCGTGGCAACAACTATAATGTGATACTTCACACCCATAATCTCTTCACTGTTATTAGTAAAGGTAAAGCTGTGACGATCGTTTTGAAAAAAAAAATCATCATAGAATCATAGAATTGTAGGGGTTGGAAGGGACCTCGAGAGATCATCGGGTCCCAACCCCTCTGCCAAAGCAGCTCCCTAGGACATATCACTCAGACAGGCGTCCAGGCGGGTCTTGAATATCTCCAGAGAAGGAGACTCCACCACCTCCCTGGGCAGCCTGTCCCAGGGCTCCCTCACCCTCACTGGGAAAAAGTTCTTCCACATGTTGGTGCGGAACTGCCTGTGCTCCAACATGCAGCCATTGCCCCTTGTCCTGTCTCCACAGACACTGAAAAGGGGCTGGCTGATTCCCCCTGCATCCCCTGCTTCAGATAATTATAAAATTTAATTAGGTCCCCCCTTAGTCTTCTCTTCTCAAGGCTGAACAGTCCCAACTTACTCAGCCTTTCCTCATAGGGGAGATGCTCCAGGCCCTTAATCATCTTCGTAGCCCTTCTCTGGACTCTCTCCAGGAGATCTCTGTCCTTTTTATACCAAGGAGCCCAGAACTGGACACAATACTCCAGGTGGGGCCTGACCAGGGCAGAGTAGAGGGGGAGGATCACCTCCTTTGACCTGCTGGCTATACTCCTCCAGATGCACCCCAGGTTCCCATTGGCTCTCTTAGCCACCGAGGCACACTGCTGGCTCATGGCCAACCTGTCATCAACCAGGACCCCCAGGTCCTTTTCCACTGAGCTCTTCTCCAGTTGCAGCTGAAGTAACAAACTATATATATATATATTAAAAAACCAAGTTAACTTCTTGGGTACTAGATCATGAGGCATCGAGCTGAGTGTATGATTTTTTCCCCCTCTCACTGCAGAAAAGTTGCCTGCTGTACTGAGGGGCGAGCCTGCATGAGCTGGCGGGAGAGCTGGGGCTGCGGATGAGGGAACACACACAGGCACTCTCATTTGTATTTTACTTCAGCCTCGCCAACGTTGTTCTCTGTTTTCCCTTCCTTGAGGACTCTGATTACTCATGTACTGTTTTCTTTCATTCTGCTAAGGGATGCACAAATGGTTTCTACATTCCAGGTTAGTTTCTGACGTCGCTCTCTTCTGTTTACATGTGGGTAACAAAGATGCTGCTCTGCTTGTCAGGAAATGAGTAGGCTGCCTGACTCCGACCTGCGCCAAAGGAGAGAAGCCACATCTAGAGCTGTGGAATGGTATGGCTTACCACTAGCCCTGCATCGGGATTTGCCCCAGCATCACCGGTTATTCAGTGGTTTTGAACGTATTCTTTCACCTGTGTCATAAATCTCGACGCTGTCCATCGCTGGCAAGCTTAGGACATAACATGGGCTCCATTGGGATGAGCAATGTGAGCAGCCACTGAGGAGCTAGTGGGAAAATGCCTCTCCCTGGGTTCAAATTCCAAGCCAGCCACAGGGTGTCTGTCTTGCTTCTGACTGCTGTGGGGTTTCCTTGCTTTATATTCTTTTAGAACACAGTAAAAGGGTTTTTTTTTTATTTTCTTGCACATACACACACACACATTCATGTTTAAATAAATGAGAATCCTGCTTGTACGATGAGACTCACCCTCAGATGGTGGGTGTGTTGGACCCACACTTGTCTGGTCTTCAACACCATGCCTTAATTTGAACGATGCTCTGTTTTGATGAATACTTAGCAGTTTGCATCTTTTTTTAGCTGAATACTTAGCAGACGTAAGGCTACTTACAATATAAAACAAGGTAAGAAAAATACCTTGTGGTGTGTGTATGTTTTCCTGAAAATCTTGTTATTTCCTCCATAAATAAAAGTAAGAAAGCCCAAACTGAGAGAACACAGCAGGCCAGTTTGGCTGGTGTAGAAAATGTTCTTCAGATGATACAACTTTCTGTGAATTATTGACTGCACAAGCAGGTTGAGCAGTTAGACACCTCTGAGAAAGGTGAGAGCCAGTGAGCCATTTCATGCCGCATGCGGTCAGGAGTGCTTCATCCTAGCTTGAAGCACCTGGGCAAGCAAACATTGCTTTTCTTTGTCATGTCTGATGTGGGTTGAGAGTCAGAATTATGAAACAAATCTCCTCACCTGCTGCTTTGTCTCATCACATTTCCATAGGCCAACCTCCAGAATGCAAAGCCCAACGCCAAACAATGCAAGTACAGGCTTGCCTTGGCTCTGTGCTCCCCTGCCAAAGCATGGTGAGAGGTCTCTTCCTGGCCCCCTGGATGCTCCTAGGAGATGAACTTCAGCTCAGCTGCCCTGGGTCTGCCTGCTCTCTGCGTGTGCTGCTCTTGCACATGATGCTCGCCTACACTGGTACGTGGATCTGGCAAGTAAAGTTTGTGGCTGTATGCAGATGTTCTGCAATCTGCTAATTGATGCATGGTCTTAATTAGGATGCAGAGATGAAGAATTGGCTCTGATGTTATTTTTGGCCAAGTTGGATAGGCCAAATTTGATTTTTGCTTTCATTTAAATTTCCCACTTTTCCTGTTGTGGGATACTGCAGTCTTTTAACAGCTATTGGAGTCCCTGTGTGACATGTGCTCTGTGTTGCTGTGTGTGTTTATTTTTTGCTTCACATTCAGAGTATTATCAATATTGATTCTCAAGATGGTTGTTGTGCCATTTCTAGAGAGACATGCAAATTGAGCCACTTTCTATTTAATATTAACTGAAACTCCCTGGAACATTATCATCTGCATGGCAACCAGCAGCCCATCTGCGACTGACATCAATATTGCAAAGCGAAAAACGCCTGCTTTTTACATGACAAATAGGCATTGTGGACATCCTTATCAGGTTTGAGCATGGGCTTGGTGGGAAGAGCCATCCTCTCCCTAAACTAACAGCAGGTCACATTGTATTTCAGCTGTGAATAATGGACAGCGGTGATTCACTCCACAGCCAGCCTCATAAAAGTTCTCTGAGATGAACAGGAGCGATGTTTGTATAGACAAGTGTTGTTGGGAAGCCCTTTGTAGGTCAGGTTAGACCAACACATCCAACCCCTCCTGGCTGACTCCCAGCTTCACACAGACTGGCAGACTGTCAGGTCAAGCACAGGCGCTGGGGTGAGCTGTGCTTTGGGGGGTGACACGCTGGACAAGCCATATCCTCAGAACTGGGAACTAGGTACAAAACTCCACCCAGGCCGAATCCCAAATGATGGCTGAGCTCTGCTCTTTCAGGATAAAAGAAGAGAGGCAAGTGCTTGCCCAGGAGGGAGAAGCCTGCTCAGCTGAGTGCTAGCCACAGAGAGGATCTTTGCATCCTCTGATGGTGTTCTGCCTAGGGGTGATTTCGGTGAGGGCTCCCTGTTCGGGGTCGTGCTTTCCCTCAAGTTAATGGGGCTCTGCTGCTTGCAAGAAATCTGTGTGGTGTTAATTTTGCTATATCTTAATTATTCCTTTTCTGGTTTTCTACATATACATGGCCACTTTTATGCTCTAATGTAGTATTTTCCATTAGGCAGCCCTACGCCGCACAACAAAAATAAACACTCCTAGAACAACATGCGTAAGATTAAACTATTAAACTTGCTCAAAGTATACAGTTCATAAATTAAAAGTGCTTATGCTCATACTTTAGTATTGATTGCTGAGTTTATAAAAATAGAAGAGCTTGCCCTTAGGAAACAAAACTCATAGTTCCTTAAGCTTTTCTTTGTCATGGAGCCAAAACGACAACATTACATGGAAATGTCGCCATTTGTTCATGTCAAATGTAGTTTATTCAATTAGATATTTTATAACTCTACTGAGGTACATGAAGGAGGTTAATATTTTTTATTGTTTTGCTTCATGCTGTGACTCTAATACACACAAAGATAACTTAGCCTAGTAAAATATACAGTGTAATTTGGTAATGTGTTTATTGGATTCCAGTAAAAGACTATGAGAAATTATTCAAGATTTTTTTTCTTCTTCAACTAAAATTATATATTTTTTTCTTTTCTTCATCACCCCCGCCCCCTCCACCACCCAATAATTTTGCAAGCTTTTTGTTTTCAGGAAATGCTTTAAAGAAGAAATTGCTAGAAACAGTTATTTCCCCCAAGAGTCAGGAAAGAAAGACTTTATGGAGAACGTGTTTGGTTCCTCAAGTTTTCCAGGATCTAATTGTCAATGGTTCTGAAACATATCTGATATCTTGCAGAATGATAAATGCATGAGGAGCCTAAATTTACAGTAACTTGCCTTTTGAATTAATCGTTCTATGGAGGGTTCACATCAGTTATGGTTTTATGGGTGTGGTTTTATAGTAGTTTACAAAAAAATATTCCTTTTTCTTGTGGAGTTAGTTTTCTGCCAGACTGGGGTCTCGTGCTCCACTCAGCTCCAGGGGTCAGATAAATGCCACTATCAAATCAAGGTAGAGGTGGGAACACACAGCCACTGAAAGGGAGGGGACCAGAGTGACACCAGCTTTAGGTTCATTTAACCAGTGATAGAGCTGCAGCCTAATCAGCTGGATGGAGCTATAGGTGCGCTCACGAGTTTTACTGCACTGGGGCAATGGTACCATGCCCTGTGCCAAGGCCATGCTACTGATGGCAAGAAACAGGAGAAGCAAAGCTGTTTAGGTGACTTTGGGCTGAGAACCACAGATGCAGTCCATGGTTACTGCCTACAAGTTCCTGTAAGCACTTTTGCTTCTATCTACAGGAGGTGACGTGTCTCAAAAGTACCAACACCCTCCCTGGAAAAATTACAGAAGTTCACAAAAGGTGAAAGTTGAGAGCTGCCACCCCCTTCCTCTTGTGTAATTTGATTAGTTCATCCTCTTAGGCAGCAGAAGTTACTGACCCCCCTGGTATTTGGTTTAAGGCTTTTGCTGAAGTCTCATGCTGTATTAGGAGCTGCTACCATGTTTGAACTTGCTTGAGGACATGAAACCAACTGCAGTTTGGCAAGCCACGTAGACTGGAGCTAATTTCTGCTCTCTGTTAATTTACCTGCCTGTGGTTTTTTTGTGCTGCCCAGGATTTAATCACAGCTTGCTGATGAGACGCTAAACAGGTTTGTCTAAAACTGCCAGTTGCTGACCGATGGGCAGCAGGAGTGTGTCATCCTGTCTGGTTACTCCTCCCCTTGGTCAGGCACAGCTGCTGTGCTCTAGCACAGACAGACCCCAAGCCTAAAGCTTTCAGTGACTGCTGTACCCCTGAGTACATGAAGGGTCCTTTACAGTGCCTGCAGGTCTGGGCTCCCACAGCTGCTCTGGAGCTAGCGGGGCTGACGTGCAGGAACCCCTCCATCCAGCTTCTGGGCTCCACCGAAGAGCAGAAGAGGTGGTGTGGTGTGGTGCGGCTTGTGGAGTGGCCTTTGGGAGGGACGCCATGCCCTCTGATGACTGAGTGGCCTGGAAGCTAAATTCAGTGTCACTAAGGGTGTAGGTCCGTAAAACACTTAAGCCAGTGTCAATGCAAACTGCTTCCAACAGAGGTGGCCTCTCCACATCCCACAGGCACATTCCTGCCTTCTCCCTTCTGCTGCCTCTGGGTATCCTCCAGCCGCGGGCTGACACAGATCACGTTGCTCTTCCAGTATGAAGCAGCCCATGTTGTGTGTGTATTGCAGGTTCGGTCTGTGTCAGGCCATAACTATGCATATGACAGTCTGACCTAGGTCCATCTGGTAGCACTGGGGGAGTCCTACCTAAATGTCCTACCTAAATGCTGCTCTGTTTGGTAGCTGTTGGTTAGGCTGGATGGAGTAAAAGGGGACTGCACTACAGGGAAACAGTTTGAGTGTTGCTCAAGGCTGAACTGGTTTCAGTGGCTCAGCAGACTGAAAACCAGTAAAATGCTGGAAGTGGAGTAGCCACCTCATGTAGGAACCATACAGAGCCTGGAGCCTTGCACTAGTGAGCAGGGCTGCAGAGAGGAGCCTTCTTCTGAACATATCTCTTGGAAGAAATCAGCCAGCCAAAGGTGATTTGATAGGGCTTGCTGATACATTTGTACAGGTTAACAACCCGCAGGCCAGGAAGGACCTCTGGCTTCTGGATAAATGCCCTCTCTCCCATTCACTTTACTGCTGGTCACAGCTGCTGATTGCTCCTGTCAGTGGACAGGGATGTGGCAGGGTTTGGTCAGGGCTGGTGGCTGCACAGTGCTCACCCAGCGCTGAAGGGAAAAGCAACCACAGCATCATTTTCACTGATATCCAAAATAAACGCCTTGCACTTCTCATGCTTGGATTTTTAACACAGCTTTTCCATTCCAGATATAAATGTTCCCCAGGATTATCACCTCTGGTTTCTGCAGACGGACGTTCGCTTCAGGAAACAAGTGGAGGAGCAGCATATGGCCGGGGTAAGTTCCCGGCTTCCCTCGGTCTGTCCATGGGGACTTGCTTCCTGAGCATGGGATCGCATCTCTGCGTTTAGAAGAAGCCTGTGGTGATTTCTTCTGCCAGGCATGTCAGATGAGCATCACTGAAGAGTGCTAATAAAAGGTGGTGTAGGACAGCTGGGAGAACAGCGGCTCAGGGAGGGTTTGGACAGTGGAGGTGGGAGCTGAAAGCAAGGGATAAGGAGTGAAGTTGAAGGGAGAACATTCCTGGAGTGTGAAGATTATTTGGCGGCTGTGGGAAGGATGGAGAACACTTCTAGGTTTTATCCATAATAGTAATAATAATAATAATTTAAAAATCTCCAAGAAATCAGTATCTGGAAGTGAGGATACAGGCAGGAAGCAATACAGAAGCTCTCCTTCCAGCTTCTGTTTCTCTGTCCTGCTCCTGTTCTCTGCATGCTCGCTGCTGGCATGTTCACGCTCTGTGCTCTGGCCTGTGGTGTTGCTGTAAATCCCACCTGTTCTCCTCCTCCCTGCGTGGCTCACCAAGTGGGCGCTGTGGGGGGTTCCAGGCACAGGCATGAGTAAAGGCCTTGCCCAGGTGAGTGCTCACCTCAGGCAGGGGTGCTGGGAGCCCCTTGCCTTTGAAGGAGCAGCCTCCTGCCTACCAGCCCAGCACCAGGCACCCAAACCATGGTGCACACAGGATTTGTAAGGCTCATGAATCATAGAACTGTTCTGGTTGGAAGGGACCCTTTAGGTCTTCAAGTCCAACCATCACCCTAACCTGCCATCCCCTACTAAACCACATCCCTCAGCACCACATCTAGCCATCTTTTAAATACCCCCAGGGATGGAGACTCCACTACTTCCCTTGGCAGTCTGGGGCTTCCCCATGCCAGGATGCTGTGGATGAAAGGCAGGTAATGAAAAAAGATTTGGGGGCTCATCCACTGTCAAAGTGATGTGACTTCCCTGTAGGTCTGGGAGATCCACAGCAGCTTCTCTTTTGCAGCCTGGTCAGCCTGCCCCTGCCCCAGGCAGCACAGTTCCATCCCAGGGGAAAACAGAGCGCTCAGCTGCAAGTGCAGCAGCTTGCAGCCTTGCAGAGGGACAGCAAGCAGGATGAGTGACCGGGACAGCAAGCGGCATGAAGCATGAGCCCTGGCAGACACAGAGAGAGAGCTGCACATGTACAGAGCAGCTCTGGACTCTAGACCCTGCAAACCTCACAAAGCCATTATCACCTCAACTACATACGTAAAAATAAATCAGTTTAGGTGTCCCGCTTTACACAGTAACATACTGCATGTACCATCACCGAAGGCTTTAATGAGTTCCTTCTGCAGTAAGTTCTGATATTTTTATTATTCTTAATTCAGCACAGTTCTAGAAATGTCATCCTATTTCCCACTGTCATACCAAGTGCCCGAGGCTGTGATTGAAAAATCTTATGAAAAGACTCTCATTCTGTTTCTAATCTGACGCCTTTCTGTCTTTAGAGCGTCTGCGAGTTTCTTTTTGCCTGCATGCCTGTTATATTTTTATCTAACCTCTTCCTTCCCCCCCTCCCAGTCTGCAGTGCCGGGTTCTACTTCACAAGTAGTTAATGTGAAAAAACTACGTTGCCCCATACCTGGGCAGGTCAGCTTCAAGCACTCCTGAATCACAGCTTCCGCTCATGTTTATGGTGGCTAACAATGAAAAGATTTTTTACACCAAGGATAATGGTGTGTTTTGCACTGTAAGATAAACCTTAGATGTAAAATCATTATTTATTTAATAGGCACATCAAAGAATACCACTGGCGAAGGGAACTTCAAAGTTTCCCAGAATAATCAGATTTCTGGTATTATGTGGGGTAGTTTTTCCTCCTGACTCTGTAATAATGAGAACTAAAAGTGTAATCATTGAAAGCATTATCAGATTGAGCTTCAAAAAAAAAAATATTGTAAAAAAATTAAGTATCTCCTTAGAAGCTGGAAATCCAGTCAGCAACGGGACTGCAGCACAGTGAGCGCCAGCGGGGCCTGACTTGGAGCGGACCGCGGCGCTTCCGAAACCCACTCCTGACCTCAACAAAGATTTTATTTTGGGAAGAAGTAGCATTGGGAAAACTCGTTGCTCAATTTCCTACAGGACTTGCCTTAATGAAATGCATATTTAAATAAGCAGGAGCTCCGCAGTGAAAGTATCCTATAGCATCATTGTGCATTGTGCTCTGGCGGTACAGAAGCACCACTGAGGGCAGCCCCGTCCCCAAGCACTGTGTATTCTAGGTAGAGTGACACAGAAAAGACATCCTTTGTGGCTCTCCCGTTACAGATTTGTCTGAACGACTTTCTAAAGCCTCTGATGACTGACTGTGAAACAAGGCCCCAGTTGATTAAGGAACCAAGTGGCTTGGCAGAAGAATGGGTTCCTTCAGTTTAAATTCAGGCTAGTTTCCGTTTTCTTAGTCCTTTCCATGGCTCACAGAGAAATCCCTCACGATGTTTTAACCCTTTGCTCTGCCTGGCTGAGCCCTGGGAAGATGTGGGCTGTGCAGGTCACCATGACCTTGCTTTGCCAGGAGCATCTCACTACTGGACTGACCCCCCAGCCCCAGTGTGGCAGGAGGAGGCTCACCAGGCAGGACTCGTGGGAGAGGTGGGACCACTCTCCTGATGGTAGAAAGGAGGAACTGAGGGGGAAAAGGAGACAACCAACAGGTGAGGCATCTCTCCAAGGGGAAGATGAAGGTCCAGGTGATGCAGTCCACAGCAAGGGGCGGAGCGTGGTGGTCTCTGGCAGCCCCAAGCCCACGCACAGCTTGCTGGCCTCACCTGATCTGCCTGTGCCTGGTGACAGCTGAGGTGGATAGCTCCCCAGTGTGTGTGACATTTGGCAAGCAGGCATTTATGTTTGACATTAATATACTCAGCTATTGGTCCAGCCCCAGCACAATTGTGGCCACAGCACTGTCAGGTTTTGAAGACAGCTCTGAAAGGTTTCTTCATCCTGAAATAAGAGGGTTAATTCCCTGTTTCCACAATAGGTGCATTGTTTGCATGTGTATGAATTGGGAAGGAAGAACAGCTTCTAAGTGGGTAGGACAACTTTCAAGGTCTCTTTGGACCTGGCTTCTTGTCTCACAGCTGTCAAGGGTCTGCTTGATGGCCTTGTGCAAATCACTTCACCTCCTCAGGGCTCAAATTAGCTATTGTGAAACAGAAATGAAGGTGCTGACCCTTGGTAAAGTTCATACAGTGACTTCCATTAGCAGAGGGTATGGGAAGTTATACCAGTATTGTAATTACAGCACATGTAAGGAGAACAATAGACAGAACTGGAACAAAACCAGATGAAGTGGAGGGGGAAATGGATGGAGCTTAAACTGGAAAATAATATTTTATAGCAGTGACAGCAGGCAGGAAAAATAATTAGGTGACAGCCAGGATGTGACCCTGCTAGGGATGGCCAGTGCTGTCACCAAGCTGGCCAGGGGCTGTATGCAGCACAGCTATGTTTCGGGGGGGCTGGCAAGGGATCACAGAGTTTAGACAATGTGGGCTGTTGAGGAGAGACGTGCCTCATCTGACATGGCAGGAGACAACTTATTCTTCCATAGCTCACCCAGAATTGTTCCTTCTGATGCTATTAGGGAACATTTCCCTTCTTGCAGGTAAGGGATGCATGATGATGCACTTCTGTCCGTTTTCCTCACAAGAGCAAGAATGGAAAGAAGTTAGTTGAAACCAAACTTCAGCTTAGCTGTGTAGAAAGGAGGGGAAGCATGCAAACATGGGGTGGCTGCTGCAGTTGCTCCCTTCACCCTTTAGTTTAGTGGCTGGATGATTTACCCAGGAGATGGCCCTGACTCTCTCCTCCACCCCACACAGGTCTCCTGGCAGCACCAGCACCACCTCAGCAATGCTTGGGTCCTCCTGCACACCTCCCCTAAAGCTGAGCTGAACCACAGTGAGTACCCACAGTCACTGCCCACAGGGACCATCCAGCTGGAGGGGTAGCAAGTCACAGCATCCCACAGGCAGTTCAGGACTTCACCCCGCTGGAGCTGTACCATGGGGCCAGACTGAGGAAGGCTCCTCCGAAAGCACCATAGGGGTAGACTGAGCCTGCAGACTGAGAATGGGGGCAAGGATTTTAGCTGGGCAGCACTAGGAACTGGGGAACTACTCTGAGGAGGACCTGATGAGATTAATCCTCACAGGACAAAGAATTTCAAGACATGCAAACTAGTTACAGCATCTAAGAGTGTGATACGTGGGAGAGAAGGCAAGGGACAGCTCACGGAGTTTGGTAACATATGGTGAATTAAGGAAGGAGGTTGCCTAAACTACAAAAACAATTATAACACTCAGTGAGCTGTACATGATTGATCTAAAAATAGTTCTGAAGTTCAGAAATAGTTCTAAACTTGCAGATTTTGATGAGTTGCATAAGCTACTTTTAGAAGGAAAAGGAATATAATGGTCTGGCTGAAATGGAAGAGTTTAGGTGTCCTGAGGTCTTCAGTGTTCTCTGTGTACTGGCACATTGCATGGAAAGTGTAGTGGATAAAAAGAGAATATACCTGTTGTCTTAGTAAGGAACAAAACAAACTTTTTTTCCCATATAAAGTCTGATTCCTTGTGCAGTGTTCTAATAACACTTACTTCAAAGTAACATCAAATGCAAAGGTATATTTTCCTTTTCCCTAAATACGCCGTTTTTACTAAGTCTGTGGTTCAAGTGGTCCAAAGGATATGGCTGAAAGCTTTTCAGGGATAATCATCTGTAGGTGTGTTTCAGCCCAGGACAGCGATGGATCTGCCACAAAGAATCCTCCCCGCATGGAAAGGGGCTTCTGGTGTGGGACATGCAAACCAGCAGGAATGCAAAGCTTCAAAGAGTATCGATCCAAGCATAGGTGGCAAGGGTGCTGTCAGTTTAGTTTCAAAATCAATACGGGCACTTGTAGTGGTTCCTGGCTGCACAAAGCAGGACTCTTACATGCTTTGGCACTAGGGCTGGGGAAGCCAGGACAGGGATCTTCAGTGGGACATCAGTGCAGCTCTAGCCACGCCGAAGGACAGGGGAGAAGGGCCAGAGTTTTGCTGTATGGTTCTCCACCAGAAAGATTTCTACTGAATTAGGAGGAGTAAAAAGGAGGGTTATGCTTAATATGCTACAATATTTTGGGGAGAATAATACTAACAATGGTAGCACATAGAACTGTCGTTATAAGGACAATTTTACGTGGACCAACCCTAAGGAACAGAGGCTGGACCAAAAAAGCCCTGCAATAGCATGGATGATAAATGCAATACTTTCTTGAGCCTAGAAAGCAAAATAGGAAGGCTGGAAAGAGTAGTATTCTGTACAAGATCTGTGGTATTTTTGTGGAGATCTGACTAACAAGCACATGATGTGCAGCTTGGAAGAGTGGGGGGGAAAAAGCACTGGGACAGAAACCTGAGCCTTCAGAGAAACTAATCTCACTGACACGAAAACAACCTCAGTTCACACATTTGTAGGGGAGAGACTGGAGTGCCAGGTTTCTAATGAAAAGTTAGCCACGATCAAGCCATGAATAGCAAAGAGGCATGGTGAAAGTTTTTTAAAAATGGCAACATATTGAGGAAAATCTATATGGGATATGTTGGCTCCAACTGCAATATTGAGACAGCTGTTGAATTGCAGCCTGGAAAAGCGTAAAATATTGAGAACTGGTAACACAAGCTCCAATTCTGAAATACTTGTGTGACAAGCAGAAGAGAAACTCGTTAGGCAGCTGAAAATGTCACAGAACTAATTGCTTCATTTTGCTAGCTACCTTCTGTTACATGCACATCAAAAACCGCTCTGTAAGATGGGGAATAGTCAACTTTTGAAGAGCAGTAGTAGACTCTGTGGCATCTGAGCACCTCCATGCTCCAAACTTCTGATGCATGGCACTGAAGTAAAGGAACACCACTATTCCCCTTTTACAGACAGGTAGAGCAAAGCAAAGTCACTTTCTAAAGGTTGCACTGAGAGTTTGTTGGCAGGTCGGGGACTGAGCCCAAGTCCCCAAAGAACTAGCTAAATCTTTATCCACTGGAATGTTTTTTTTCTGAAGTGTGAAACGGGTCATTGTGAATAATCCAGAGTTGTTCTTTTCTCCTTTGACAGATTTAAGGGCTTTCACGTGCCACCTCCTTATTCTCTTGTGTGTGTCTATGGAGCATGCACAGCATATTTGGTTGGAAGCCAAGCGTGCCTCAGTTCCTCATCTGCTCTTTTTATGTTGCAACTTATCTCCCATCCCACCTCTGCATTGTCTTTTATAAGTGTATCTCTAATCTCAAGCAGCATTTAGCAAACTGAGATACCAGTGTCACAAGGGGTGACTGCAGCAGCAGCGCTCCTAAAGGTCTCCCCTAGCGCATCTATGGAAAACTTGAGCAGCCCTAGGAACAGATCCCTAGGTGTTTGAGATTATTTTCAAGACCCTTTGCTAAGTATTCACCAGGAATAGGGAGACAGCTGTTAACACTCTAGAAATACCAAGTGAAGGTTTGAATGCCAATCCAGAAAAGGAGTTGAAAATATAGTAGATGATTTATCAAGGGCATATTGGAGAAGTGTGAATAGAGCTGGTGCTGTCATGATGTATCTTACAGTGCCCGATCTGGGAATGGCTGCTTAGAGATTCTCAGTTAAGACATGGCAAAATTTATGGTAATTGCCAACACTGAGGGAGTCTGTGCGAAATGGGAACTAAAAGGCAGAATGTGAAGAGCCGGAGGACAAAGGAATTGGTTGAGGACAAAGGAGTTTGTGTGGTTGGTTGTTTGGGGGGTATTTTTGTTGGTTTTTTGGTTGGTTTGGTGGAGGTTTTATTTAGTTTAGTGGCTGGATGATTTACCCAGGAGTTTTTCTGTCAGAGATTATTATAAAGAGGTAAGAGGAAAATGGCATTTTATTACTATGGCAGTTCTCCCCCTCCCTAGCTCCAGAAATCAAGGGATGGGGAGAGGTCAGAGGTCTGGGGAAGGAGTGCTGAGTGCTGCATGGCACTGTGGGTGGTGGGGACTGAAGGATGGGCATCTCCGGCTTTTATTTCCCACTTCATCGTTGCTGGTTTCAGAGGCAGCTGGCAGGTAGTCGGTCATGCAAAGGAAATAACTTAATACAAATAATAGGCACTGTGAATGAGCTATACAAGAGGCTTGTACAGCAGAAGAAATGTTTTAACCTGAGGTGTGGTCACTCCTGAGGTGTGAGGTATGAATTGCTTAATGCAGTTGTGTTTAGGAAAGATGGATGCAAAACCTAAGGAGCTTCTGGCACTGCTTGGGTGATATGTGAGCTCAGTTCTGTCTATGTTACTTGGAACTGGTGTTTAGCTTCTGCTGCTCTATGATTTGCACCGTTCTGACAATACTCTTAATAAAAGTAGGAGCCAACTGCTCCGAGGGATCTGTGTGCCCAACCTGGGTGTTCAGTCCAAGTCCAGCCGGGTGTCTAGCTGGCCATGTGGGTGCACAGATGCCACTTTTGTGCATGCAGTTGCTGTGGTAATGCCAAGAGATGTGGCACACACAATCTGTGCAGGCACGTAGGCAAACAGATAACTCGAAAATCTAGTCTTGAAAGTATTATGGTTATTACCAGAGATGTATTTCACCTTGAATCTGTTTAATAACAGCATTTCAGAATGAGTCAATCCCAATGATTGCAATAGTTTGTCCTCACGTGTTCCGCTCACTTTGAATACAGTGTATGGATACTGAGCTCCAGTTCTGTGCCTTTGATCCTGGAGTAACTACTCATTCCTATGCAAACTGGACTCTAAATGCTGCTGAACTGGAATTCAGTCATCCTGCAGTTGCTCTGCTAGTGGGAACAAGCCACTGCTGAAAGGTGAGGGAGCTCTGGTGGGTTTGGTGGCTGCCTGATGCTGGTTCTACACGTGTGTGAAAGGTGGGGGTCAGACTTGCAGTGTTTGAAACACTCAGGCTTCATAAAAATGTCTTTGTTTCCCCTCTGAAAGCAAATCATATCCAGTAGGCAGCTCTCTGCTCTCGATGACAGTGAACACTCAGTACAAATGATGTAATATTAGATTGCTCAACACTTGACATGAAAAAACCTTATAAAGATTGGGTATGGGGAGATTTATTGAGAGAAACTGTGGCAAGCTACCAGGAATTCTTCTGTGAGAGAAATAACCACCCTAAGAAGGCAGAGCCCAGAGCACCTCTGAGGACTGGGCTGGCCAGGAGCGACAGTGAGAAATGGCTTCTCTGCAAGCAGAGGGAATTGAAGTGCTCTCAGAAGAAACGGATGAGCATGAGAGGCTGCATTGAGCTGTCTCAAAGCTACTTGGAGCTTAATTCCTGGCCTTTCTTTTACAAGTTACTAATACCAATAGTTTGATATGTACCATTTATCCAACACAAAGGACTGTTGAGCCTGAGAGGCATAAAGGCACCTTGTGAGACGGCTACCGTTGGACCAGTGTGTGAGCCAAGTGGGAAGTTCCTAAAAAATGTTGAAGCTGCTTTATACAGCTCATTGCCATTTGGATTACCTTCCTGGACCTCCTTCACAACAGGTGAATTGCCAAAAATAGCTTCCCCTGATACCGTAGGGCATGAGAACCAGTGCTAACGTGTGCAACTCCTGTTGCTTCACTCGCCTTTTGTCTCTTCCCTCCCAGGCCTTAACTAGAAGAATCCGCAATGGGGGGGACCTAACCACAGTTGTTTGTAAGCTGGGTGGGTGCTTCACGTGGTCCTCCATGACTTCTGAACCTCAAACACACCAAATGAATTACAGATTTTGGCTGCTTCATGGCATTGTGACTGGAGGGAGACATATCCACATTTCCCTGCAGGAGTGCAGCTCTTGGTGTCAACTGTCCAGTAACTCATGAAGTAAGAAACCCTAATCTGTCTATGGTCTTTGAGTTAACTAACTCTGGAGATAAGCTGAAAGGAGCCAGCATTTCTGCGGTGATACTTTCTCCTTGAGCACTGACAGCTTTCCTGAGTGCTGTCATCTCAAGGGAAGGCGCTGGGGCTACGGCATCAATCATTTCTGAAGTGTTGTCAAGCCCGATGGGGCAAAGGAAGCCTGAGCTGGGGATGCTGCTGCCAGCGAGCAAGCCTTCTGACTTAAAAGCTTATCCACTGGGCCCAAATGGCGCGACTGGAAAACAAAGCAGCAAAACCATAGCTGGCAAAAGTGGATGGAGGCAAGCCAAGACTAGAACAAAACAAAAGTTGCAAATAAAATATCATCTCAGCCTAGTTTAAAGCAAAAAAAAAAGGACTCTTGTGCAGCCAGGGGAAGTCTACGCAGTGATGGGCACAGCACAGTCTTGGAGAGTGATTTATGTCCCTCCTCGTGCCAGTGAGACATGGTGGGAAGGCAGAGCTGGCTGCTCAGCGCAAAACAAATACGAAAAAGTCATGTTTGTTTTCCCTGTAGGAGGTGACGTGAGACAACCCTGGGTTCACTGGGTTCTGTCTTGGTTAAGGAGTAGCTTTGATCTCTGGTCTACTCGGCTGTGTGTGTTTGAGGTGAAAAGGTGCTGACCCAAGGAAGACCCTGAGAGAGAGATTTTGGTGCAGAGATGAGGTTTTCTTAGGCTAGACCATGAGCCCACCAGCTTACTTGTGGTTTGAAAATGCAGACAGTGGACACAGCTTCAAGACAGAAACACATCCCCAAGCGCTGTTATGATAGCTGTGGAAATGGCAGTTGCTGTCTGCAGAGCCACACCAAGGCAGACCGCTGCCGCAGCATCCTCTGTTCAAGAAGGGCCACTCATGGTGCTTGGGCACCAGGCAGAGGTCCAGACTTGGGGGGAAACGTGCTTCACCAGAGCTGCTCAGACACACGAGGACTTCAGTGTGCTTAACTGCTTCTAGAGGGAGCAGTCAGTGGGTGTAGCTGTCTAGCCTCCTAACTTCTGGCACAGTGAAAGTGTCCTGGCCTGGGACAGTGTGAACATCTTCTTTAGGTTTCCTAGTGATGCTGGGATTCATGGATGGATCCATCTGATGAAGTGTCAGCATTGGAGCCTGTGCTGGTGCAGCAGCGAAGGGGACTGGCAGACGGCAGGGACTGGCCTCAGCCATCTGGCCAGGGCTTGGCTCCGCACTGCCACCAAAAGGGACATAAATAAATGGAGCGGATGGGAAGTTGTGGTGGAGGCTAACCACAGGGCAAGAGCATGGGATACGTCTGTATGCAACACCCACATGCCATGGGAATGGCCCTGCTGACGCCTGTGAAGCAATTTGGCATCCTGTCTGTCCCCCTTCCCTGTATTTTAACTTGTTGCATCATTCCCTGTGAGAACTGACCTGAGCAGATGTAGTGTATTTAAGCTTCAGTCAGAGAACATTTAAGTTTGGCTACAGTAGTATCTAAAACATGCAGAAGGGGGTGGGCAAACCGAAGACACTGAGGCATCAAACACACCAAATGGAGAATGGTGGGTGGAGAAATAAGTTGGGAAAATAGAAAAAGGGATTAAATGTGTTTCCTAAGAATGCTCATCAAAATGGTGATAGATTTTTATTTATTTGTATATATATGTGTGTGTATATATATATATATACATATATATATATATATAAAATCTTCACCTTAACCAGACCTGAGTGTTTAATGGCTAAGCCCTAGAGACTAGAAAGGTTGTGAAAAGCACGACAGAAGCAACAGATGCTGAAAATCATCAGCAGTAGAGTTTAAGTGCAGACAGGAAAATAGAGAGACCAGAAGGAAAGTATGAAATATCTTGCTATGAAGTAACAGGGTTTTCAAAACAAGACCTGAAATATGTTAATGAGTTGAAAGCCAAGAAACCTTTACTTTTAGCCAAAGACTGCCTGAGCTGCCATCTTCTACGTCATTCTGTCAAAATGAGCAACGGGAGCACTCCTCCAGCTTGCAGACTCAGAAGTTGGGCTTTGCTCTGAGAAAAGGCAAGCTGGCTTGTGGTGGTGAGGCTTACCTCTCCTAGGTGCCAGGCCGAGCTGACGTGAGAGGAGGGATGTTGCAGTAGGAAACTGGAAGGCTCGCTTTTCGGGGCTAGCTGTTGTGCTTTGCAAAGGAGAAGCCAGGTTCAGGCAGGAGCAAGGTACATCTGCGTTGTACTTCGGCTGCCTGCTGCTGTGTTTCCTTCCTGTCTCAATGGAGAGTGATTACTGGCTGCAGCTGCTAATTATTTCAGACAGTGGGTTGAACCTTTGGGGAATCATTTCTCTTCTGGACCCTTATCTTTGTACTTTACTTCCTACTGGCTGAACACACCAACAGCATGCTCTCTTGGACAGGCTCAGCAGCAGCCTGCTCCATCCAAGCAGGTTGAAATCAAAGCCCTGAACCTTGTCCATCTCTGCAGGCACCTGGACGACAACAGTCACCTGAACTGATTTAATATTCTTGGTGTGAATATAGAATTTCTCTTTAGACCTTATCCACAGAGGATACAAAGCAATTGTTAGCCCTAAAAGTCACTTAAATAGAGATGAGAAAAACACCACAACAACAACAACAACCAAGACAGAACTCTCTGGGGAGAATATTAGGGTTTTTATTGTTTCCCTACGAGTAAAATGCAGGAAATAGTCTAAACTGCCCCACCTCTACAACTTCCCATTATTTATCCTTTTTAAGCTCTTTGGGTTACTACTCCAAATAAATAATGCAAATTTATCCACAGAATTCAGCATATGGAAAAGAACAGCTCAAAAGTGTTTGACTGAATGCAAGCTGCCTTCGTGTGCTGGAATTCAGGCTACAAGCTGGCAGCTCCCAGAGAAGGCAACGTGCCGCGTTGTCCTGCGAGCTGAGAGCGCGAAAGCACCCAGGTACGTCTCAGAGAAACGGCTAATCAGAAAGCTTTCACTGGAGCTGGCAGGAAAGCACAGTTTGCAAGCACTTGTTTGATGAATATTTGTTTAAAAAAATCAGTTTTGTGGATTTTCAGATAAAAGAATCCCTAAAGCAGGAAGTGGAAACTTCAGGTTTGAAAACCTTTTGTGTTGATGTTTTTGCTTTTGATATTTCCTGTAAACTCTTCTCTTCTTTTTCAGTTTGAAAGAACCAAAAAAAGCTAAAATCTAAAAAAAATAAAAACCAACCAAAAACCCAAACCCTGGCTCAGGCAGAATGCAGAGCCAAGGCCAGGTTTCCAGAAGAACGTGTCAGTAAGAAAGAAACCTACAGCTAGTAACCAACATGCCCTGAGTTGTTATCATTAAGATATCGCTAATAAACTCTGTATTGTGTATTTCCTGAAAAGCATGACCAAAAATTCATCGAGACCATAGATCTCCCATTAACTCATGGCTAAAAGCCCAACTAATGTTTTATGCCTCTTTTTTGGGGCCTATCCAAAAGGGTTTGTTTGTTTGTTTTTACTCATTCCTTACTCCTGGAAAAAAAAACAAACCAACCCAGTGAACTTAATGGGATTTCCAATACAGAATTCATTTTTCATTTGTTAGAAAGCACTTCCTCCAGACTGTGGAGAAATTGTTTCCCAGCACAGAAAAATCTGTACTGATGTGGCTGAGATCTAAAATTCAGTAATGTGTTTCCAGTGCTGGGGATGTTATGAATTTCTTTAGGGCACTGAGTCATTCCGGTGGTGGCACCAAACTCAACATATTTATGTTGAATGGCAAAACAACAACAAAAACTTTCCCAAATTCTAAAATATCACTGAAAAAGAATAGAAGTGCAATTTTCTTCAGCCATTATGGCTGCCCTAATTTGAATCACATGGGAAAATGCTTTGTTAATGGCTTTCTTCTTTTACTCTTCATTGGCAACAAACCAAACCCCTTTCTTTGTTCTTTTTCCTTTATGCATTGCTTTTCCATCTGGTTTTAGAAGCAGCTGAGCCCGTGGGTTAGCAATTATATTGAAATACAAGAGATCTGGGGTCATTTCCACAGACTTCCCAAATAACCGTGGACTGACCACTTTACCTCCACTGTAAAATGGGAGTAATCCCACTCGTCCTAAGGCTGGTACTAGAAAATCTGTGTGTTGCTGCAGGGTGCTCACCATACCACTGGAATATTCAAGGCATATACATTTTGTATTTTTCCTTACCAGCGTGTTCTGTGTAGATTTTAAGCTAATAAGTCCCGCCAATGATTCACGACGATATGATGATTCATGAGAGGAACGAATTTGAATAGATTTAAATATGTGCATGTAAAAGGAATGCGTGCGGCCTCCCAGCTCCCTTTGAAATAGAAATGTGAGAATTCCTTTAGGTGTAAGGCTGGAAGCCTTCATGTCAGACCGTACTGGCAGGTGCCAGGCAGAAGGAGGCAGCCAGGAGGACTGGTTTATTTGCCGTTCCGCTGGCAGACCCCAAAGGCCGTAGCCCCGCACCGCTCCAAACCGCAGGGCACCCGGGTGGTGGGACGTGCTCCACTCACACCGCTTTCTGTCTTTAACCCCAAGTAGAAAGATTATTCCTGTGTGCTCTGGACCTGTGCTCTCTTTTTTTCTCTTTTTTTCAGTCTGCTTTTCTACACCAGCTTCTCCGAGTTCAATTTTAATGTTATTCTCCATTTTATTCCCCTCCTTAGAGTATTATTTACAACTGAACAGCAAAATGTTATAGACCGAGCAGACAGGACACTATATATAGCAAGAGCAGGGCAGTTCCCCACTCTAATCATCTCCTTCTGCTTTTATGTAGATAGTAAATGATGGGCCACAGAGGGAATTGCCGTTCGTCTCTAGGAAATGCATGTCAGGGGTTTAAGCGCTGCATCCTGCCCACACCAATGGAAGGCAATTTAGGCTCGACACAGCAGCACTGTGTTTTCCTAGTGCTGAGGAGTTGCAGATGAGATCTCCCATCCTTCAGCTGAATGCCAAAAGCCCATATTTTAGAATAGGGTACTCACAATAGCAAATGGTGGCATTCCAGCTCGGAGTAACGGGGACATTTCAGGGGAAAAAAAGCATCGTTCATTCACATCGTCCCTCTGTGCTGACCCCGTTGCCGATATGTGCCTCGCTCAGCCTTGGGAACCAGGCCATGCCTTGGCTGGTGGCTTCGCTCTGCCACTCCAGGGCTGGGGCCAGGCTCAAGGCTGCCATTTGCTTTGTTTGTGCTTTGGGCTCGGTCTCTGACTCGCCTCCCCCGAGCCGGCTGACTTGCCCGTGCTTTTTTCCCTCTGCCAAGTCTCTTTTGCTGCCTTCTTTCAGGTCTGGAGCTGTTCTGTTGCCTGCCTGCTCTTTTTACAGCTGTCCAAGTGAGCAGAAATAGTTGAAGCAACAATACAACTTTGCCAGCTCTGGTCACTTGGGTCCTACAATTTAAACACAGCGTGCAAAAGTTTAAGCAGCAGCTCCGCTGACGGGGCTTAGCCCCAAATCCACACAAATCCAAGGTAATCTGGAAGCAGCTCGCTGCCTTGCCTTAATATTAGTGTCAGATGGCTTCAGCTGAGATGAGGGCTGAAGGAGCTGGGAGCTGTGTGCACGCCCTGCCAGAGAAAGTTTGTGATCTAAATGTTTTATAATCTGCATGCTGAAAACTGTCAAGGAGTTCAGTGCAGTGGCTCTGCTTTTAGCTGTGCACAGCTCCAGGGCACAGGTTAAGGCCCAGCTCCAAGAAGTGACCGAGGTACTGCAATGCAAAGGAGCAGAGGAGATGCTGAGGACAAGGCTGTTAATTTTTCTGCCCAGCCTAAGGGTTCTTCATGTATTTTATCTGCTGGCTGATTAATGTAAAACACAAAAGCGTTCTGCCTTGCAAGCAGGGAGCGGAGCTGCAGCCTCCACCCTCCCAGAGGATGACTTAAATATGAAGCTACAGTGCCATGCTCTTCCCTTCCTTCTGCCTGATCAAATGCATTTTTAATTCTTTAATGCAAAGTAGGAAGGCACCAGCACAAGAGGTGAAGAGCTCTCCCTTGCTCCAGAAAAGCCTCAGACAGGGTGGTTAGAGACCTTTTGCAGGAACACCAGCAACTCTCCCCGTGTTCTGAGTGACCACTGAACTCCTGAGGTACAGGATGAACAGAGCGCTGCTCCCTTCCTGGCTGTGTGCTGGAGCACAGCACCAGGTACCAGGTTCACTGTACCCAGGTGGTCCTGGCAGTGGCCAGTCGGGTCACCCCGTGAGCCACACACCAGGTTCACTGTACCCAGGCGGTCCTGGCAGTGGCCAGTCGGGTCACCCAGTGAGCCACACACCAGGTTCACTGTACCCAGGCGGTCCTGGCAGTGGCCAGTCGGGTCACCCAGTGAGCCACACACCAGGTTCACTGTACCCAGACGGTCCTGGCAGTGGCCAGTCGGGTCACCCAGTGAGCCACACACCAGGTTCACTGTACCCAGGTGGTCCTGGCAGTGGCCAGTCGGGTCACCCCGTGAGCCACACACCAGGTTCACTGTACCCAGGCGGTCCTGGCAGTGGCCAGTTGGGTCACCCCGTGAGCCACACACCAGGTTCACTGTACCCAGGCGGTCCTGGCAGTGGCCAGAGTCGGGTCACCCCGTGAGCCACACACCAGGTTCACTGTACCCAGGTGGTCCTGGCAGTGGCCAGTCGGGTCACCCAGTGAGCCACACACCAGGTTCACTGTACCCAGGTGGTCCTGGCAGTGGCCAGTCGGGTCACCCCGTGAGCCACACACCAGGTTCACTGTACCCAGGCGGTCCTGGCAGTGGCCAGTTGGGTCACCCCGTGAGCCACACACCAGCACAGCAATGGTGGGTGAGAGCAAAAGCGCAGGTTGGGTCACCTGAGGGGTAAGAGCTCTTCATGGTCCGCTGCTGGATCTCAGTGTACTTTAGGAAGCCAGCATTCAGTAAGAATTATACCCAACTGACAAAATGTAGACAATTCTAACAGTCTTCCAAAAATAAACAAACCCCAGACCCGCTGTTTATTCCAGCTGTCTATTCATTCTAGGCAAAGCATTTCAGAGGTGCTCCTCTTGAGGTGCAAAGATGCACCTGCTGTGGTGCTTCCATTGCAGGCTTGCCATGGCCCAACTCACCGATACCTTCTAGTTAAATCACTTCAGATGAACACAGTGAAAACCAATAAATAAGCAAGAGAATTGTTGGTTGGAAGTGCTTCCCTATTCCTGCCACCAATAAAAGCAGCTAGCAATCTGCTGTGTTTGCAGGGTGAAACAGAGTACAAACTTTTTAATCCTCAATCTAAAGCTCACCTAAAAGATTTAGGGCCAAATATCCCTCTTATTTAGACCAGCGTAAATTTAGGGAAATTTCCCCTGAGTTAATGTACCTCCAGGTGGTGGATTTTTGCCTCGGATCTCATTGTTTGTTGGGCCTTTATTTATATTCAGCCACTGTGTGTACACACATATACAAAGCAGTAATTTTTGCCAGCAGTGAGAAGAGAGTGGAGTTTGCTGTATAAATCAGTATTTCTCAGTCAATATGTTGCAACCCCTGAAGGGGTTATAAAAACCATCTGGGGGCTTGTAAAGCACTGAAAATTTTATAACAATCTAAAGCAAAGAAAATGTCATTTCTTCCACTCTCCATATAGCAGCACCACTCTCTTGGCAACCTGTCAAAGCCATACATGAAACAATAAATTCTATAGGCTTATCACTTTTACCATAATTTTTTACTTTAGCTTTATAAAACATGCATGGGAACTGTGAAGTTTCTTTTATATAGGGTTTCCAATCTGAACTGCTGGAGAAATGGTGCTCTAGAATTTCTAGTTTTCATCAAGGGCCTCTCTGCCTCAGTCTTCTCCTAAGCTGCTTGTTAAAACTACAGCCTATTTTGTCAAGCTTAGGCTTGTTTGTGTTGGAGCCAGTTTTTCTATTTCACCGCGACTTTCTGCCTGTCAGCTTCCTCTTTAAGCCGAAATCATACAGGGAAGCATCAATGTTTCCCTCCGTGGGGAGAGATGTTTTGCTTCAAGTGGAAAAAACGGGTGAGATTTCCTGTATCCTCATTAGCAAATTGGTGTAGGGCTTGCAATCTGCCCTTCCTAAGGTGAGATACCATCTGAAGAACCCCTCTGCTTTTAAGTATAGCCTCACAGCACATGCAACTTGTCAAGAGAATTTTGCTTTCATGTAGGCATCTTTAATCCCTGCGCATAGGTACTTATCTATGAAATTAATTCTAGTAGCAACCAAGCATATCCCACTTGCACCTACTTAAAAGAATCTGTGCCAGATCCTGCAATGCCTCCTGTGGCTGAGTTTCCCCGACAGTTTAAACCAGTTTCACTCCTGGCTGCCATGGGCCTGGCTGCTTTGCTGTTCCAGTGGCTCCAGTATTCATCGAGCCTCTCAGAAGGCTCCTTCAGAGAATAAATTCAAGGAAAAAAAGCTCAGTGTTGGGTTTTTTCCCCTGCCAGGATGGGATGGGTCACATGAGGGGTGGAAGCAGCAGAGCTAGTGAGGCTCTGAGACCCTCAGAGGGGCTGGGGAGAAAGGAGGGGTTAGAGCACTCCCCTTTGGCAGCTCTTAGGGTGGGTGGCCCAGTGTCATGCAGCTTCACCCCAGACTCCTCTTGCCTCCCTGTTATTTTCCCTGATGCTTCAATTTCCACAAATGAGTCCTCTGCTGATGCTAAGTACTTAATAGGTGTGATGCCTTACTCTTCCCAAAAAGTATGACTCGTTAACTGTTTAATGGGCACAAATTTGATCACTCAAACCATTTGCTGCCAAGGAGAAACAGTGATTTCTTGCCTGGATGAGAGGTGGTTGCCCCAGAGCTGCTTCAGTTTCTAGCTGTGGGCTACATGGACACAAGAAAGGGAAGGAGCATCATTGCCTTCTGGCTGCAACTCTCCAGCTCCAGTTCCACTGGGTGAGAACTGTGCTGTGCAAACCGGGTGTAATTGAAACGGAGCCTATTCGCAGTAATGTGTTTGGAACATAACTTCCCTTATCCCTGTCCTGTTTCTAATGAAGATGGATGACATAGTTTGCACCTGCAAAAGCTGGGTTTGGATCCAGAGTACTTGGGGGCTTGGCTGTTGGCTTAGGTCTTTGGCCTTTCAGACTAAAGCCAGGATTCTTGCCCCAACATCTGTGTGCAGATGGCTTATCATGGTCTGGCTCTTCTGCCTCCTTTCCACAAGCCAGATTGTACCAAAAGGCTCCTAAAACCACTCTTAACACTCTTCCATGTGTTTTTTATGATGTTAAGCAGTTGGGCAGGAGGTGTGACTACGTACCTTGCTGTCTTCATCCCTGAGAGAAAATGGATATTCAAGGGTTGTCCCTGCTAATAAGAAAAATCATGCAAAAGGTGGGTTGGTTGTTGTTGTTTTTAATTCATCTCTCTTCTCAGCTGAGAAGTGAACCCCCACTTATAGAAATGATGGTATGAAGCATTTTGGGAAAATAAGACAATTTTTAATTAAAATAGCAAAATCAAGCTCGTTAGCAAATAGCCTAAGAAAGATCCACCCCAGCTGGCACTGCCCATTAAGTTCCTCAAGAGCCCAGCGTGCCAGTGCCAGCACCTTGTCTCAGCCAAATTCCCTTAGCCGTGGTTGAAGCAGAGCTCCTCCCCTGCACATCCCACCATACGGTGCCACCTCCCTCATCCTGCCCGCCTGCATTTCGGTGCTGCCCAGGCACGGTGCCACCTCAGTGGACGCCAGGCTCTTCACCTCGAAGACCAACAGCGGCTGCTACTGCCACTGCTTTGGCTCCTGCCAGGAGATGGGCTGTTTTTTCTTGATCCAGAAGAATCCGAACTCCTGAGGGAAGAAATGTGGTTCATTGCATACTTCTCCTGTTTCTTCAGAGCTGGACTGTGCCACGCATGAGGAATTTTTTTGGAAAACAGGCGCAGAAATGATGACTTAACAAGGCAGTGCTGTCCTCCGTTGGACCAACTCCCTGCCTGTTTCTCTGGGGTTGTCAGCAGCACTGTTTTGGTATGAACAGCGGAAATTCCCTCTTGTGCTTTGTCAGCTGAGGAGTCTGGGGCTGTCAGTCAGTGTGAAGATTCACGTGTGTTTCCCCAGCATCACCCTTCTGTCCTGTCACACTGCCATGCCCGTGCCATTGTGCCGGAGCAGCAGCTCACCTCCCTCTGATCCCCCCTCACACGGTTTGTGAAGGGCAAAACCTCAGCGCCATACGGGGGGATGGAGGTCCTAGGCCAGCGGCACGTCTCCTTGTCCCTGCTGCTATGGGCACCGTGGTCCCAGCCTGGGTGGCAAGGGGAGGTGTCGCTTCAGAGGAAATCCTGGCATCTCCCCTAACGCCGCTGCCAGGAAGGGGCCTCATGGTGGCAGCGGCCGTTGTGGCCTTTGGTCTTGGAGGTCTCCATCCTCCCGCTACCCCCTGCTTCGCTGGCGCTCCTCCTGGGCTGGGCCTTGCCCCCGCGGGCAGCGCTAGAGCTGCCTCCGCTCCCTCTTCCCCCCGCAGCGGCTGCGCTCCTCTCACTCTACCCCAGGCAGAAGGGTGAGCGCTGCCGACGACGAGGCTCGGGAGGGACCCGGGGGCGGCTGGGCCACGGGCACAGCCAGACCCGGGCGACGGGGCACAGCCGGCCGTGCCCAGCAGGACGGGACCTGCAGCGCCACAGACCCCACGGGGCAGCGCCGCGCCGTCTGCCTGTGGGCCGGCTCACCGCGGACAGGCCGGGCTGCTCCCCTCAGGCGGGCTTGGGGCCGGACCGACGCTTCCCGCTGCTACGCTCCCTCCCTCCCCGCTCCGCGGCGGCGGCCGCCGACAGCTCTGCCCTGAGGCGGGCGGCCGCGGGGCTGGGCGGAGGGGCGGGGCGGACCGGGGCGGGGCGGACCGGCCGCGGGCCCTATAAACGCTGGGCGCCGCCGCGCTCCGGCCGAGTGGTGCGGTGCAGTGGCTGCCGCGGCGGGACTGGGGAGGCAGCGCTGAGGGGAGGTGAGCGGGAGCCGGTGGCTCGCTGTGCCGTGGGGGTGGAGGAGGAGGATGGCGGCGGTGGGGATGCAGGGTGGGCTGGGGGGCCCGGGGCAGGCGCTCGGTTCCCGGGAGCGGCGGGGGGGGCCTGGGGCGGCGTGTGGGCTCCGGTGACGGGGGGGTGGGTTTGTGCGGAGCCAAAGTTTCCCTGTTGACAGCCCCGAGGCAGCCGGGCGCGTTACCCCGGGTGCCGGCGGTGGCCGGTGCGCTCTGCCTGTTACCTCCTGCCACAAGTTTCTCGGCGCCGGCTGCGTGGGCGCCGTGGCGTGAGCGGGCGCTGCCGGCGCGGCGAGTTTCCCTTCGCTGGCCTTCCCCAAAGCCCGGCGGCTTTTCCCCTCCCGAGGAGCGGGCTCGCAGGCGGCTGCCCCGCGCTCTGCTGGCCGGGCCCCGGGTGGGAGCGCTGCTCCCCCTGCCAGCGGCCGGCCGCTCCGTCCCCGGGAGCCCGCTCCGCTCTCGGGTGCGGGAGGCATCGCATCCCGAGCACCGCCTTCCTCCGAAGAGGCTGGAAGTTGCTCGCTTCGTTAGGCTGTTGTGAGACAGAACTGGCTTTTCTTGCACTGAAAATATAATCATAACTCAGTTAATACAACTGCTGAGGCTTCCTTGACCTGGCAAGTGATGGAGAGATGGGGCAGCGATGTTTACAGCCGTTGCGGTTTGGGGGGAGCACAGGGGTGTGTATGTTCTGTTACTGAACCCGGATTTGTGTGGTGCTGGTGGCACCGAGTGTGTGTTGAGGCGGAGCGGTGGTTAGCTGAAGGTCTCGCCTGGGCTCCCTCTTGGATCGTGTGGGAGCGTGCCTCCTGTACCGAGTTCTGGGAGGGTTTGGGACTGCGAGGTACCCCTCAGGAGAGACTTCTTACCTAGTGGGTAAAGCAGTGTTCAGTGTTGTGCAGCGCAGGAGGCTCTTTACAGAGAAATGAAACCTTTGGAGACACCATTGCACTAACACGTAAGTGTTAAAGTGCCAGATTTCCCTTGATTTGAGAATATCTGCTTATGGGTATGACTTATGTTGCCTTGGTATGATTTATATCTCTCCCCTTTCTCATGCCTGCGTTATGATTCCGAAACATGGTTTGGTTTTTGTGGTTTTAAGTGCATTCTTGGGCAACTTCCTGACTGAGAAACCTGGTAGACTGATTCATTTTTCAGTGCACTGAAAAATTACTTCCTCCTCTCCCTTCACTTTCTCTTGTGTGAGTGAGGTTTGGTGTCTTACCCCCTGCTTTCCACAGGAATTCATTAGGTTTTGTGGGGACTATTCACAGACCTTTGGTAGGTGTAAGAATCTGTATCGTGTAGGTTAGGAAAGGGGAGAAGCTGGAGAAATCTGTGAGCAGAGTGAAAAGCTTGGAAAAAGGGGGGGAAAGCTGTGGAGATCTGTGAGCAAAGTGAGAAGCGGCTGCATGCCAGCTGGGTGGTCAGATGAGCCTTTAAAGCATGTGAGGTGAAGACCAATGCAAATAAAAAGCCAGTATGGTTAAGTAGATTGATTCAAATACATACAAAGTATGCTAGCTGGGAATATTAACATTTTATGGGGTGTGATTAAACCTGTCAGAAGAGCAGCTGTTTGGTACAGGAGTAAACTTTGAGTAACAAATGCTAGTTAGTCCACAGCTGCTTTATAGGTATGGCCAAGTCGTATGTCAGGCAATCTGTCAGCAAATTTTGTCAGTGCTTTCAAGATGCTGAAAAGCTACTTACCTGGATGCTGCCCTTGTATCTGCTACCTGGGTATTGGGATGTTACAATTCCTCCTTGCTTCAGATGGTGATATGGCCATCACCATAGAAAACTGTCTATATATAGCTCTGTGTACCTCATGTGGGGGACGATATCAACTCATGGCAGCATAAAAAAGAAAATCACAGAAATCTGCAGTGGGTTTTGTCTCAAGGTGTATACAGAAGTGCTGGAGCTTCTGTTTGGTGTTGTCATTGACAACCAGGAGAATAGCATGTCTTTGTGGCATGCTGAGACTTTTAGTGTGGGTCTCTAAATTGCACAGCCAGAAATGTGTTCCAGTCCTGAAGCTTTTCAGCGACATACTTTTAGGCAGAAAAATGTCAAGCAGTGAGCCCTGTAAGTTGCACTAGGCATTTTTAGACTTGATTGAAGTGTGTGTATATATAAATATATAAGAATAGCCACCTTACCTTATTGCTAGGAATTAAGAGGCATGTATAAACTGCATGCAGCAACAGTAAGGGCTGGATTCAGAGGGAGCTCTGGCTGGAGACTTGTGTGGCTTTGGTGGTGGTGGGCTCGGTATCTACCTGGCTCATGCAGCCAGCTGCGGCTTTTGATTCTTACTGGGTGACTGTGGTGCTTGTGCCTGAAGAAGCTGAGGCTCAGTGGAAGGTTTTTCTTGGAAGCTGGAGAGCTAGGGTTGTCTGGACTACTTGGATTGCTTAATCACAAGCCTGCATGAGAGAGCATGCTTTTGTAATATTAATTAGGGGGAAATCCAGCCTAATCATCAAAACGCTTCCAGTTAGTTGGTCTGTTAACTGGATTCTACTATTCTTTAGGGTCAAAGGTTTTATACATGGGAAGACAGGGAGAAGGTGGATTAATCATCACTAATCTGTAAAGCATTGCTGGATGCAGTCATCTTTGCGTGCCTCCGGGCATCCTCCCAGTTGCCCGTGACATAACTTACAAATCGTGTTTTACAGCAAGGTACTTGCCTGTAAGTACTGTGTAATTCAGTGCACCTATACTAAATATAAACAACTCTTGAATAAGCAGAATGATATAAAGAATTGCCTCTTAGCTTTGGAGACCAGGTAGCATGGAGTAGCCAGTCACCTCCATGTGAAATTAAAGGTTTAACTGTATAAACTAGAGAACTATGATTTTTTTATTATTATTAAATAGATTCTATGTGTGAAAATGAGACAGTGGAATATGTGAAACCGTGTGAAATCAGAGGTGTATCTCCTCAGCGATGATTAAACTGATGGGGTAGGTGGCCACAAAAGGTGGTAGCACTCTATAGCTGTAGCTCCACAGATGTTTAGGCTGGCATGCTATGGAAAAAAGCTGTCCTGTGTGTTGCTCTTCCTGTACCAGAATCTAGTTTACAACTCAACTATGCAAATGCTTCTACAAACACAGGGGAGATACCTGCTGAAGTTGGAGCCACTGATCGTAGGCAGGAAGGTGATGGGGCAATTCTAGTAGCAATGCTTGTGTGAGACAGTTGGAGTTGTTTGTTGTGGCCTTGAAATACACTGAAGTGCTAACTGTTTTGCTTTATCCTTTAGTACCTTTTCTTGAGTGGTGTCTGTGGAAACACATGAGTTCTGGCAGCTACTGCATCTTGCCTGTGGTTTGGTGTTCACCTTTAATAGTCAGAAAGGTGCTCTTGCTTTTATTTCCAGGCTGAAATCAGGAGGTGACTCATGCTGGGGTATGATAAATATGCCATAAAGTGGTTTAAGTATGGAAGCTTATTCATCTTGTGGATTGATCTTCCCATGGTGGAAATCTCAGTCTTGCTGACCACACTCAGCAACTTGCTGTAAGCCATGTGCTTCAGGCAGCCTCCTGTTCTCTTCTGGGCTTTAGAAACACTGGCCTGAAGGTTTTTAGTATCTTGGGACTATGAGAACAGCTATGGAAGGTGTCAAGGCTGTTTACCAGTGAGTTCTGAAGACCAGTACTCATGGCTGTGTGTATTTAGTGGCTTCAGTGTGCAGGTGTAAGCTGTTTGTGAGAAATCCTAGTTGTCAGCAGACTGTAAGCTGCAGTTGGAGATCACACTGGAGTCTCCAGCAGCAGTACTGAGAAATGTTGGTACAATTCAGCTGATGTGCTGAATTCACGTTCGTCAGCTATGTAGCTTTGACCAACTGTTGTGTTTTCCTCTTAAATGCTGTTCTTATTTAAGAGGACTTGAACTTTAAACATCTATTCCTGCAAAAGGGTGCGTTGTACTATTTAATGATGGTCCTTATTACTTTGGAGATGGCTGTGTCATCTGGTCTCAACTGCAAGCTTCTGTTGGCCAAAGGTTGTGAGTGGCTTTGGAGGTTTCTTCTTTCAATACAAGGGCAGTCTGTCACTGGCTCTGACAGGTTACAGGCACAAAAGCAAGAGGAAAACTGGACCTACCTCTAACTCACTTTTCTTCTTCCATTCTTACTTTATATCCTTAAGCAACCTAAGAAACCCTGTGTAAGCGGATGCCTGTTAACTGTACGTCTCCATCTTGTTATATACCTTCCTTTTTCTGGAAGGAATAGTTCCTGTAGCTTTCTCAGCAATGAAGCAAGCTTGAGGCCTCCAGCTGCTCTGGCAGCTCAGTTGAAGAGGCTGCTTTCCCAGCTAATTGCCTACTTCCTCTGCCGAGGTTCGTCATCTGCGTTACAGAAATAGCCGTGGACTGTGCGGAGGCTTCTCAGCCAATGCAGCTCACAACTCAGCCTACAAACTTTCAATCTGAACTGAATCAGATGGGATAATGCACTGGGGTCATGACCTGCTCTTGCAGGATTCTTCTGCATAGTTCATATTCAGCTGTTCCTTTTTTTTTTAAATGGAAACTTAGGTCTTGCCTTTCCAGAAGCCTGTAGTGAAGCCAGTGGGATTAATTGGAAGTGAGGTGGGATAAATGAAAAAACTGTGCTTTCTTAAATCCAGGGCTTCTAAATAGCTGTTAATAGTCCTTTTAACTGGTTCATGTAAGCCCTCTTGCAGATGACTGGAGAGGTGTCTATCTCCATATACAGTTTGGGTTCCCAGCACAATGCTTCCTTCCTGAATCCTTACTGGGTGTGACTCCTGCATCCTTACAGCATCTGTGACTTCTGATGCTCTTCTGGCTGACTGGGTCTACTGCTGAAGCTGGTGGGGGGGTGGGTGTGGAGGGAAAGAAGAATATAAGTAAATGTCTACATGCTGTAAAGGGAAGTTACCTTTTTTGGGTAATTTTAAGTTAGTTCTGAAACGGTTGAGGAGAAAGTCACTAGAAAACTATTGCCTGGTATTTCTGCAAGCTTAAGTCTGTTTCAGTGATGCTGTCCTAAAGATAGAAAATCAATGTTTTTTCATTTTAAATATTAATAACTTTGGTCCCTGGCTGTATTACATTTTAGGGCTTACATTTGTTATCTAGTATTTCAGATGGGAGCAGTGCTTCTAAGTTCACTTGCAAATAGGAAGCTGTTGATTATAAATGTTGTTCAGTATGATTAATAAATACAGAGCCAGTCACTTATCACTGCAGATCTCCAGTGACAAGTGAAGCAAATGGTTAGAACAGTGATCCTGATGCCTCCAGGTACTTTGTCAGACGGCACTATTCCCCAGACACAAATCCTTTAAGTTTCAGGTCTTGGATATCAATGAGATTGTTCATAATAAGGACTTTTAAGAGCTTGTACTTGCACAGAGAATATTGGAACTCTTCCAATGTAATTTTATGGTGAAGTGAGTGTATCAAATACAACTGTGTAACTTCACAGAACTGCCAACACTGTTACTGACATAGCCTTACCTCTTGTAGGAGGGAGAATAAGTAAAAATTCAGTAAAGCTGAATTACTTGTGTTATTTTTAAAAGGAGCTTCTTGAAGACCACTTGGAAGGCTGAGAGCCTGTCTCTTACTTGTTAACATTTGGGCATCTCTAACCAGAGCATGCATAGACTTTGGGCAGATGTCCTGTGGCTGATACATCCTGCCATCTCCCTTAGCTTCCCAGGTGAATGAAAATATTACTGCTACATAGGAAATCCCATTTTCAGATGTGCTGTAAACCCAGACTGAGCAGTAGGGTGTGGAATGATGGGACCAGGGCTTCATAGAGTGTTGTTTAATAGGATATGAAGGATATGATGGGATTTGTAGAGTAAACAAAAACTAAAAGGTGTGGAATCTGAAGGCAAACAATCCTTCACTACCCTGCAGCAACTCGCATGCCTTGTCAAAGCTCTCCTGAAATGTTCACTCTTATTTTGAGGGTTTAATTCTACATCTTTAGCTTTTGTTGGTTTTTGATTTACAAAATTATTTCCTTTGCTTGACATGCTCTAGGATCGAGCATTACAGATACTAGTTTCTTAACCCTTCTGAAGAAGGATGTGTACTGGGAAGCTCATGATGCTCAGTCTGCTCCAAGCACAGCTCTCCATGCAGTCTCAAAGTGGCCATGGAGCCATCTCCAAGACTATTTCTGTGCTCAGCCTGCATGTGCAGCAGACAGGGCACATGCCACTGGCCAGGAAATTAACGTTTACCTGGGAAGAGAAGGAGCAAACTTCAGTTTGTGTGTAGAGACATGGGAGTCCTGGTAACAGGTGAGTTCTGCAGCAAATTGCAAGATCAAGGGTACTAGATTTCCCTTTAATATCCTTTTAGGAAGAAAAGAAGGTCAGATACTACAGCAGAAGTGGAGGTTAAGGTGATGGTGAGGGACCTGAGTTGGTAAGACAGCAGCCATTGCTGCCCAGTGCTTTGTGAGGTAAATCTATACTTACACAGGCCATTACCAAAGAGTTAATGCCCAGTTCCTTATTAGTGGGAGCTTGCAAGCCCATTTGCCTTTGGCTCTTAATGAGTCTGTGCTTGTGTAGTGTCAATGTGGGAACTGGGGTTCCATGAGGCTTTCTTCTGTAAAAACTCACACCAGGAGTCTGGGATGTGAACCTGCTGCTCACCTGTAGGCGAGCGCTTTGATGGTGGAACAGTCGCTGCCTCTGCTGGGGTGAGTCTTGAGCAGGAGGGTATGGCCTCACCACCCTGTTGTGCAACACTGCTCTGCTGCATCTTTTGGGGAAACTGGTTCTGCAGCTTTAGTCATGATGGGGTGACCGTCCCATGCTGCTGCTTCATTATGTTAAAACAACCACGTTGCATAAAGAACTTGGGATCAACAGAGCCACTTTGGGACACCAGGAAATCAAATGTAGTCTTCTTTACTCTTCCTGATACTATAGGATTTGATAATGGATCTTAGACAGCTGAGTTTCCTCAGCTGTAAACACAGGAATATGTGCTTTAATAAAAGGTGTTTGGCCTACTGTGTGAGAGAACACAGATAAAATTGTGAAGTGGTGGCAGGACTGTAAAATCCCAGAGCTGTCTCCATAAACCCCCTGCTCTGTGACATCAGCCAGCAGTGTATTTGCTTCATGAAGCAGGGCTCAAGTTGCTTTTTTTTTTAATTATGTATAAATGAAGGATGGTAGTAAAAATAAACTACATGTAAATGCCTATCTCAGTTCTTCAAATTCTGAACAGTGCTTTTGTGGTTGTAGTATGGTTACAACTACATGGTGAAATCAGGCAGTGAACTGTTACAAGTCACCACCTAACCCTGTAGGAGATGGATAGTGGAGAGAAAAACCAGTTTGGTTTGTGAAGAGAAGATGCTAATCGTGAGGTGGCTGCAGAGTGTGTGTGCCTGTTCTTGGTACTGAGCGGGGAACCCCCCAAACGTCGTGCTGGGGACTCTTTGTGAGGAAGCACTGGAGCCCAGCTCTGTGCTGGTGTGGGAGCTGTGCTTGGACACAGACACAGTTCCTGTCTGGGGCCAGCCAGCTCTGCGAGGCAGTGCTCTGCTGGGAAATTCCCCCTTGGCAGGAGAGGCTGGACACAGCTGAAAGGGAGGCGTTCCAGATGGAGACAGTCCATCTTGAAACAGCCCAAATGCACTAGCAAACCCAGGGAATGAGAAGTAGCTGAGAAAGGAATAAGGTTGGGAGGGGAAAGCCTTAGAACCAGTGCTTTTGAGTGTGCCTGAAGTCACACCACTATCTTAACACACAAAATTGTTTTTAAAACCACTTCCAGCTTATCTCTGTGTACAACTTGGGTTTATCTCACATTGGTGGTAACTTACACCTCTTAAGAGCAGTGTAAGCACTGACTGAGCTGCCTAAAAGCTAGCAGTTGCCCTTTCTTAGTAATGCTCTGCATATACTCAGTCTTACAGGTACTGAATAATAAAAGTATGTTTTGTTCTGTTAGATATATCAACATGTAAAAACAATGTGGTTTTCTATCTATGGGAATTTCTGTGGGGTTTTTTTTCTCACTACTTGGAAGCAAGGGGAACTAGAAAGAGTTGTTAGATGAAAAGGGAGAGCCAACATTCAGGATGTACCAGAAAGCCCAGAGGAAGATGAAACATTCCTCTGTTCTGTTGTGTGGAAGAAGCTGCTCCTGAGCTCGTCTGTGTTCAGACTGGGTCCTGCTGCTCAAAACCCAAAAGCACATTCAGATGTAGCAAAGGCTAAGCAGAGGGAGAGTAGGAGAGGATGCTGAAGCTGAAGGTTTTGGCTTATAAGAGGCTTAGGCAGAAGGAGAACTGCCAACACCTGTGAGGGGGAGAGGAGAAGCTTACCAACAGGCTTCAGTGTTTTAATATGTTGCCAAACATGCATCATCTGAAAAACAAGACCCAGCATGTGACCTTCCCCTTGCAGTCAGAGTGGTCTTGCTGCTTTGGAGAAACAATTGCTGTGTGCTCAGCCAGCTCCTTAAGTGACTGTTACCACGTTGGAGTATTATCCAGTCCTGATGGAGAGAGTTAGTTAAATGCCTGAAGTGAAACTTCTTTCTCTGAGCTCACATGTCAGTTGAAATAAGACTTTTAAATTAGTAGCACAGATGGTACTGACAAGGAAACATCAACATCTCAAATTTGGAGGAGTCCCCAAATGTTTGTCCTGTGCTTTCTCTGGGCACACAGGCCACACATGGTGTCTCCACGTGGTCTTGGGGGCTCTGACCTTCATGGGTTTGATAGGGTGAGATCAGCAATGCTGCAAGACTCTGTGCCTTTTAGCTGTGCTCTGCTTAGCTGTGCTTGCTGCTGTTTTGGTCACAGCTATTCGCAGAAGTGAAGTCTGGTCTCTGAATTTCCTTATGCTTAATATGTCTTTAAAGAGCAGAATCTATCTTACAGCACCAAGAATGAGCCTTTGGAGTTACACCTTACTGTTGTTGAACTCAGGCTTCAAAATAAACACCTGAAGGTGTCTCATGGGATACTAATGTATGTATAGTACTTAGTGCAGTTGGTACAGATATCTAAAAATCTATGTACAGGTCACTATGTCTTCCCAGTTCATGTCAAAGTATTATTCAGGCTTTCTGGGACAGGTCTCTCTTTTTCCCCCCAACTTGTATTTCAAATCTGGGTATTTTTCTAGCTTGTGTCGTTGCCTCTCATCTTGAACCAGACGAACTTCTTCCTCTTGGGAAGAGTGCAGCAGCTCAGGCTGGCACTCTGAAAACCAAGTCCTTCCGAAGCCAGCTTTTCCTGTAGGAGGATATCCATGCTCAGCAGCTTTCTGTGCCTGGGGCTGAAGCCTGGAACTTATCCCTAGTCCACCAAATGCTTTTCTACACCCAGATCAAACAGTCTGTATTAATGTGACTTTGCTTTTGTCGCAAGCAGGCCAAAAGCATCGTGCCCTCTCTGTTGACATAAATACTTCCACAATAATTTCAGCTGAAAACTGAAGCTGTTTCTATGTGTTATGTGGGTGATGAGAGTAACTGAGCAGAGTGAGAGTTGAGTGTGCTGCCTAACATGTGAGGGTGAGCGTTTGCAGTGCTGGCTTAGAGGCTGAGGTCATCCAGAGATCGGTAGCCTGAAGACATTTCATCAGCTGTCCTGAAATGACACAGTTACCAGCATAGATGTAATGCACTGTGGTGTTCCCCTCCTGCCTTCCCCGGAGCCCTGCCTGGTTGGACTGCTTGTCTGGAAACACACAGCAGCTTAAACCAGGCTCTGCAGATAGATATGGGTAGTAACTACTGACTTGGAGTGGTGCTGCTCAGTGAGGAGCGATGGAGCTCTCTATACACTTGCTATGGATGGGGCATCCCTCTGAGGGCTCTGTGCACAGCCCTGTTACCCATTTTGTTCAGGAACTTTAGCATTAGTATTAAGAACTGGATGTGCATCACAAATTCAGTTTGTTTGGTCTTTATTATTCCCTAGATGAATTCATTGGGTTGTTGTCAGTATCTGTTGCCTTTAGAGGCTTAAGCAGGGATGTAGCCTTTCCTGTACATTATCAATCTAAGTGGGTAGGCTACCTTGATGAGGGATTTTTCTTCTGAGTCCTGTGTATCTCAGAAGCCCACACTTATGTAAATGAATTTGCCTATACACCTTCCTCCTCCTCAGCTAATTTTGTAAAAATATAAAGGTCATAAGCAAAGAAATGCCTAGCTTGTATTTTTTGCTTGGCTTTCTGAAGCATTAGATTAAAATTTAACTATCACAAAGTTTTTTAGCTTCAGTGTTATGAAAGCTTGTTGAAAGCTGCTTGGTATTCTGTATAACAGGTCAACTGTTTTCCAACCTACACATCTTACATCCTTTTGGATCTTTTCTCCTTGCGCTGTACTTTAAGCTGTTTCTTTCCTTTTTTTTAGGATATGCAAATGTACTTCATCTTAGTGAACAGCAGAAAAGTTGAATTTACTGAAACCCATGCCAGAAGCATTATTAACATGAATGCCACTTCTGCTGTAAGATAAAGTTAGCTCCTCAGCTGTTTAAGCTGTACAATGGGTATGGCAGGACCAAGAAGTGACGGCTCTAACTACTGCTGAAAAGCAGTTTTACTCTTTTTCCTTCTGCTCATGTCACTGAACAACTTTGTTTTGCTTATTGAGTGGGTATCTGCTAGGGGTTGCCCTGCAGAATGGAGACCTGTCTGCCTTAATAGCTAATGGGAGGGATGGGTTAGGCGAGAATAGAGACCTCTGGGGAGGTTAGGTGCAGGAGGTAACAGTCTTTACTCAAAACATAACAAGCAAAACCAAAATCCAGCAGCAGTGGCCTTGGGAGCAGAGTTGGGTGGTTGTGACAAGGCTTCCCATATGTCACAGGGAAAATGTGAGGCTGTTGGTAGCTGTCCCCCTGAGTCTGGCAGGGCTGTCACCAGTGAAGTAGCCAACTTGGGGCTTGCAAAGGCAGAGGGGAGAAATGCCTGGCTTCATTTAGGCTTGCACAGATGCAGCACCTAAATGACAATGAAACACTGTGTTATTTGGTTTCCTTGAAGTGTCACTCCTGTCTTTGCTCTCATGATATACTTCTGGCAATGTAATATGTCAAGGCTAGGTGTGCTCAAAATAGCCCAACAGCTTCTGGTTTGCTGACTGGATCAGGTGCAGCTGCCTCAATCAACAGCAAGGTTTGCAAATTACGGTTCAGATCCTGTGCTGACTGCATTGTCTATCCCATCCCTGGTCTCCATCAGTACATGGGACAGGCTGTGTTGCACTGACATTAACTGTTTGCCTGCTTGTAAGTGCATCTGCTAAGAACCTCACATAGTTGTGGGTTCATTTGGTTTTGGGTGGGTTTTTTTGCCAAGATACTAGGCAAAGGTAGAAGTGTGATTAGTATCTGAATTAAGAATTTTTGTTTAAACTGCCACTTGGGTCTCTGGGTAGGATGAAGAGATGATCACAAAACCACCAAAGAAACCCTTAAAGCCAACCCATAGCTTCTTGAAATGACAAGCCATGCTTGCCTCTTGCAAGGCAGCATTGCTGTTGGTGTAGAGCTGCTGCCTGGAAAGAAGAAAGCCTTCTCCCTAAGAAGAAAGCTAGAGACCTTGGGTAGTTTGTGCTAGTATCAAGAAACACTTAAGAACGTTCTTTAACATTTTTAACAAAAAAGTACAAATTTAGCTTTTGCTGCCCAGGCTTAGCCTCCCCATGGCTGCTTCCTGGCACGGCAAGTGCTGTGGGATGCAGGACAAATCTGAGTGACTCCTGTAACCTGCTTGGAGTCAGATGGTGTTTGGGTTTTCCACTGGCAGGTCTTGTCTGGAGCCATCCAAATGAATGTAACTTTCAGCTTCAGCTTGAGTAGTGCCTGCTGGTGGCTGGTATGGAGCTCCTTTGGGAGGTGTTGTATTGCAGTGACTCCAGAACTGCTTGGGGGATTAGTAGGTCGATGGGAAAGGCTTAATGAGTGGGTGGGCTGTTAACCTGCTTTGTGGGACAGTGTTTTCACTTTTTGTTGTGTAACTTAAATCAGCCCAACAGGTTCCTCTGGTCACAGCTATACTAGCAGCTGGGCTGGGAGAAGGATGGCTCAACTCCTGTGTTACTTCATGTTCAGCTTTGGTTCAAGCCTTGACAGAGCCCATTCCATCCCCTGAAATGGTGTGGAAGAAAGTGGGAGCGCTGTATTTGTTGCTTGCGAGTGTTTCAGCACAGCTACAGTACGTGCTATTAAAAGATGATTAAAGGAATCTGTACAAACACCAGCTGGCTTTCTGGTAACGAAGTGCTCCAGCGTGGTCTGAACTTGGCAGCGTAGGTAGGCTGTGCAATGGCAGAGCTCCTGGGTGCAGGGTGCCCTCCCGTGTGAGGGGGTGGCAGCTGCCAATAACGCCCCAGCCCGAGCGCGCTGCTGCCTGTGCGCTGCTGCTCCGCTGGCCCCCTTCTGCTGGAGCCAGCAGAGTCAGGGTGCCACACCGAGCAGGGGGCACAAGGGGAGGGGAGACCCATTTTGGGTTTTTGCATGTGGTGTGCGAATGACATTTTCATCAGGTGCTTGTGTTCTGCAGCCCGATTTGCCTTTGGGCGCCTTGACTCCGTCGTGTGTTTGAGACTGGTGCTCCAAGAGCATCTAGGTGTTAAAGTCAGCTCAGTGGGGGAACAGACTTGCTCCTTGCTCTGAAAATAGAACTTGAGACACTTGAACTGTGATACTGAAGTGTCTTAAAACTTGTGGCTGAACCTCTCAAAGGTGACCAGGGAACCTAATTTAATGAAATAGGAGATTACTGCATGACTGTTCCTCTAAGTACCTGTTTGCCCTAACAAAAAAGGCATCGAATGCACTTCCACGAGGACAAAATACAGCTTAGTAGTTACAGTACCCAGTGTTTAAGGTTTGGGCTTGGTTCTCTAATCTGTTTCTGAGAGGTCAGGAACAAACTGTTGCTGCTGCTTATGCCTCACCTCCCAGGAGATGATGGGTGTAACAGATTTCAGTATCACTAGGTGCTAGATCTGCAGATGAAGAGTGACCCATTTTGAATGTGAATTTCCTTCTGTACTAATTAGCTGCTGAATTTTTTTATATGGAAAAGTACAGGCTAAAAATCCAAACTTAACCTTTGCATTTTGAAGTCTAGAAGTCTTCCTCTATATTCCCATCACGGAAGATGCCGGTGATGCAGCTAATCTTTATTATTCTAGGCAGGTGTAAATTCCCACAACAGAAGGTCTGTTTGCATATGTATACATGCTTCTGTTTGCTGCAGAAAATGATCTATGAAATACACTGTGCATCACATCTTAGTGGGCGAGGACTGTACTGCAAGGCTTCTGAGCACGGATTTATCCTAAAGGGCAGTTTCACTAGAATGCCAGGGCTCCCTTTCACTGAAATGCTGCACTAGCTGAACTGGTGTGTGGTGGGAGGTAGTCTCCCAGCTTGGTGGCTTCTGTCCTGTTATATAGCCACTGATACCTAGCTGTTTTATAGAGATCTCTGCTGCTGGAAACCCCTATACCTAAAATGCTGGTGTGAGTCCCATTGCCAGAGCTCTGAATGCTGTGTGGAGCCTGTGCAACACTTGCCTGCTTCTTGGGTACATAAGAACTTAGGTTGAAAATAAATGCTGCACCTGTAAAGCTGACTCAACTTTCTCCTGTTCTCTTACAGGTATCTCCAACCAGAAATCATGAACTGGCACTTGCCACTTGTCTTTGTTCTTGGGACTTTAACCACTGTATGTTCCCAGTTCAGTTTTTACCCTTTGGAGGAACTTAGCTCTGATGTTGGAATCCAGGTCTTCAATCAGATAGTGAAAGCTAAGCCTCAGGACAACATTGTTGTTTCTCCTCATGGGATTGCATCAGTCCTGGGGGTGTTGCAGCTGGGTGCTGATGGCAAGACAAAGAAGCAGCTGACAACTATGATGAGATACAGCGTAAATGGTCAGTGATTCCTAAGGTGGTTTTGGGTGCGTTTTTCAGTATCTTCACGCTGTGTTGAGATGGCTTTCAAAGTATGGTAGATTGCATCATACACCAATTAAGTCTATTTACCAAAGCCCAGAATGGACATGCTTGAAGCTAATTGGCAATTTGAGTTTGGACATGTACAGATACTTGAACTGGCTTATAAGCAGCTTTGTTAATGACTTCAGGGTCCTGGCTAGAACTGCCTTCATCCTTGCAAAACTGATTTTCTAGAACAGTGTGGATGGCAGAGCAGTGCCAGCACTGTGCAGGAAGTCTGCAATACTCCCATTTCAAGGCTGTACTGAACAGCCCTTAGAATTGTCACTCCTTAGATAACAGGGCAAGAGAAAATTTATTCTTGTGGTGTTGAAAGCAATGCAAACTCTAACCATACAATTGATACTTTCACTTCGAAGCTCTTCAGTTTTGTTCACTTGTGTTTCTGCTGTCAAGATCCCTGAATCTGTAGTTCTTGTAGTGCCCTCTTCTTGAAAGAGCCGTTTCTGCTTGTCTCTGTGCCTGACACTGCATGTGCCTGTGTTTATATTCCTCTGCTGATGTCTGCCCCTTGAGAGGGTGTAGGCTGAAGGTTCTTGCTGCTTTACTTTGCATGCTGAATATATTTGCGAGTGTTTGCCAGCAAGACTTAACATCTTAGTGCCAGCATTCTGCCTTCCTTCCAGGCATAGGAAACCCTCCAAGAGGTAAGTGCATGTTTAAATCTTGAGTGATATTGTCATATAACATGTAGTTCTGTCTTCATTTGCTTTGCTGTTTTGGTTCTGTTTGGGTTTAAACTACAGCAAAATGATTTGCTAGCTTGAGATCTAAATGTTGTAGATTGAAAACTCTTCATGGGATAATCACTATTAGGAACATTTGAATGGTTAAAATACAAGTACTTGCAAAAATTTTTCAGGCACTATATCAACTAGTTCTATTTGGCCTGCAGACTTTCTAAGTCTGAGACACAGAGGTTCTCAAACTCCTTAGAGGTAGCCAGTACCTTGTTATGGAGCCTCATTATGGGATGCTACCTGTCTTTGCACAGATCTCCTGCTCTTGTTTATGATTGCCTTGTAGTCCTTTGACAACTACAGCAACTGTTTTTTTTGGAAAGGTAATAGTTGGGAAGTATTTAATTATCTTTAGCTGTCTTTTAATGCAATTTAGCAGCTGGAAGCAAAGAGGAGAGCCAGCATCATGAGACCAGCCAGCTCTCCCCGGACCACAAGAAAGTGCTCCGTGGACCACCAGTGGTCCACAGAATACAGTTTGAGAACCTCTGTTATGGTATGTTCTCCAAAAGAATTTGCCCATAATATTGGAGAGTGATCATGTAGAAATTCATACAAATTATACTGCTAAAGCATTCATGATACATGAAACAGCAAAGCCATCTGAGGCTTCTTCTTATATGCAGCTAAGAGAATAACTCTTAACTATTTTATTCCCTCTGTATCTCTTATCTTAAGTTTGTCTACATAAGGAAGCAGCCTGGAAATGTTTCTGCCTAAATTGTATTGGGAAACAGAGGGAGCCCATGAATAGCTGTGGTAAAAGCAGACAGTTAAGGATCCTCTTCAATAAAATGGCTGAACATGAAGTTGCTTGCCTGGCAATAGCTTCCCTGTGTAGACAAGCACTCATTTGTAAGCCATGACAACAGGGAGAACTGGGTATGGTGAACATAGCAGTTCTTCTGTGCTGCCATATGCCTTCTCTCATATTCAGTGGAGGAGCTAGCAAGCATGCCATACAAGCTGGTTTTGGGTCTTAGGATCTTGACTGTAAGCACTGGAACCTGCTGCTTTCCCTTTTTCCTTTTGTAAAGGCAAGCTCATGTCTTAAGGGATCAGATCCTGCTTGTAGCTTATTTAGGCCAGGGCCTAGTCTTTAAGACTCAGATTGAACCTTATTACAGAAATGTTGACACCTTCCTTTATTCTCCAGTAAATGGAAAGGAAGGGTAGTAAGAAAACAGCTTTTTGGCTCTGCATTCTGAGGTTCATGACTACCTGCATAATCCATCAGACCTGTTGGCTCTGAGTGAGGAAGCCGAGCCCTTGACTTTGTCACTGTCACAGACTGATGGGTGACCTGGGCTTACATGCTATGGAATATGTTTTGGAAGTCTGCTCTGTCAAAGAGCATGGTTAGTGGCTCCATGCTAAGGCTTGAAACCTCAGTGTTGTCCCCAGCACTGTCAGCAGCATTCTGAGCAGACTGCTAGAGTGGGCAGAAGGCTTCACAGTGGAGGTTGTGGTTTTGCTGGGAAACAGTAGTGTTCTTCAGAGGAGAGATCAGAAATGGGTATTTTGGAAGGCCTCTCAGAATGCCTGTTTTGGTCTCCTTTTCTAGTCAAGCACTTAATGCCTGACCTTTTGTGTCATTAATAGTTGCATATAAAGTAACTGTTTGTTCATCATCTTATTCTAAATTAAACTTGCTGTTCTTTCCGACTAGGAGTTGGTAAAGCCTTAAAGAAGATAAACAGGCTCATAGTCTCAAAAAAGAATAAAGACATTGTTACAATTGCTAATGCAGTGTTTGCAAAGAGTGGCTTTAAAATGGAAGTGCCTTTTGTTACAAGGAACAAAGAGGTGTTTCAGTGCAGTGTCAAGAGCGTGGACTTTGAGGACCCAAATGCAGCATGTGATTCCATCAACCAGTGGGTGAAAAATGAAACAAGGGGTGAGTATCAGCAAGTGCTCTCTGTAGACAGCAGAGTGGTATCTGAGACCTTCTGGATTCAAATGGAAATACTGGGGAAAGATGGGGAGGTAGAAAGAGCACTGCCTTTCAGCTGCAAGCTGGCATTGGTGTGATGTTTAGGATCTTGTTGGCCAGGAATCAGCAATCTCACTGCCCTAGCAGATGTGCCTGTCTGGCCTTGAGGGATGTGTATAGTGTGTGTGTCCATCTGCCCATGGTGTCAGGGACCAACTGAATGTGACCCATGGGATATGGGGAGATTCTCCTGTTCTCAAGAGGTGAGGCTTTATCAAACATAAAGGCTGCTTTCAGGCAACTCTGTTTGACTCAGGAAATCAGACCTGTGGAAGGCTGTAGAGCAATTCAGCTTTTGCTCTGACTGCAACTCCTTGTGGTTCAGTTCAAGGCTCTTGGCATCCCATTGTCAAGCTTAGAGGTTGAAGCCAGAGATCATGTTGCACAGCCATACTCATAGTCTAGGTGAACTACAGGTTTTTATCGCTTGGAGTTAAAAGCAGTGCCTCCTGGGTGTGAGGAGTGTTAACCATGGTCAATGTGGTACTTGTGAAATGAGGCTGTCAAATTCTTTCTCCACCACATCACCAGTTTTGCATAGCAATGTTGCTAGCAGAGTGTGAATGGGGGAGTCCTTCAGCTGAAACTATTACCACTCTAACCTTAGATCTGCTCACGTGTTGGACAGTGTAATGCCCTGTTAGTTATAACATCACTCTGTCAATTAGCAAGATGTGTCTGCTTTCTAACTGTATCCCAAAGGATACACTTTGACAGAGTACCATTTGCTTTATGAGTATCAAATATATTGCCCAACGTGGAGTTGCTGTGCTTGTGGATCAAGTGGCCTCTAAAGTAGCGTGTGCTTCAGGTTCCTAATGAACAGTTGGCCAACCTTACTTCAGCAGATACTCAGGCTTGCTTTATTTCTTCTAGGTATGATCGATCAGGTTGTAGCTCCGGATGATATTGATGGCAGCTTGACCAGACTGGTTCTAGTAAATGCTGTGTATTTCAAGGGCTTATGGAAATCACGATTCCGACCCGAAAACACGAAGAAACGTCCGTTTTATGGAGCTGATGGGAAGACCTACCAAGTTCCTATGCTGTCCCAGTTATCTATCTTCCGCTGTGGTAAGCTCAGCCACTCCCAGTAGCACCACCCATGGCGGTGGGATTTGCTCCTCTTCAAACTGGAACAAGAGTCTATTGTACATGTGGGGTTTCAATGGCATTGCTTACTGCATCTGATGTAGGGGGCTTTGTGTCACAGAAGTATCTCACACTGCTGAGGTATGGGTAAGCTTGCTGTGCGAGGTATTTAACAGCTGCTTAAGGCTGAATACGCTGTCAAAGTGCTTGCTTTATCCTGTTTCCTTTAAAAGGGAAGCCTGAAGTACCCCAGCTGGGAACTTTGCATGTTATTTAAGCTTTGCAGTGAGGAGAAATCCTTAGTTTTTAAGGGGTGAGAATAAAGGAAAACTGTCAACAGAACCCTGAGGTTTATCTGGTGATGAGCTATATAGGAAAGAAAGATCAGAATAGAATAAATCTGTATTTTACTGTATAATAAAGAAATGAAACTTGCACAGTCCCCGGTCCTGTGGGAGCTTAGGAGCATAGTATGGTGGCTGTATCTCTCGAGGTGTGAAGCTGCTCTTCAAATTCAAATTGAGTCATAAATGAAAAGAAGTTCAGCAGGTTCAGCCAGGCTTCCATCAGAGACTCTCAGAGCTGACACAGGCAGCTTGATGTGACTGACTATGTACTTCAGAGCTCCGGCGATGGAGCCCTATTGGGATTTTATTGGTCAAAGTCAGATTGAAGCTCTGATAAAAGAAAGTCTCCTCTTGCATCCTTCCAAGAAGAGAGCAGTGCTGCTTGGGACTCACTTCCATGTGTGCTAAACACAGTCTGAATAATAGACCTGAGAATACAGCTTGCCATACATGAAAAAAACAAGACCTGCTGTGGCTCTAAATGCCCAGTTTTACTGTCAGTAGCGCTCAGCTGATATTGGTGGACTTAAGTTAAACAGCTGTGGCTTTCTCTCCTAAACCCACATCTTAGGGCAGATGCAATTGCTGAAAGTGTGAGGTGAGGGAGGTGGGGGAGCCTACTGCAGTGTGAGGTTTGAAAGAAGTTTATAACTTTAGGCTGGGTTTTTTTGTTAAGACTTATCTTCAAGGATTTTGATTCTGAGACTAGTTAAACTCCATTCTGTTGGGCTGTGTTTAAGCTTGAAAAAATGTTGAGGTTAAAAACTATTGAAACTAGAAAGGAACAAGATGAATACTGCTGTAGGACCTGGGTTAGGTTAAGTATCCCTGGATATCCTAACATAGGGCTTGTATCTTAGTTATGCTTCCAAAGGAATCTTTAAGAGCTTATTCTTCTCAGCATCTTGAATCCCATTAGTTGACTGTGAAGATGAACTCCCCTCCTGTGTGATAAACCTCAGCAGTAATGGTAGTACCTAACAGATCAGGAAAGTAGTGCTCCACTGTTAGACAGCTTACCTTTTTGTTACTGTCCTGTAGCTGACTTATGCAACCAGTATTTTGATTTGCAGGCCCTATATTGAGAACCACTGTCATAACAAAAGGAAATAATCAAACTGCCAAGCTTGACACAATCACTGCAAAATAAGTGCAATGCTGCCAACTTGCTAGCAGTATGAGCTCAGTCAACTTGGTTGCATGGCCCTGGCAACAAGATTAGATTTCTAATGAAGATGTCAATTCTCAGCTTGGGCTGACAAGTGCAGGCTTACATGAAGAAAGTGGAAAGATAATAAGGTTTTATTGCTCTCCAAAAACTTTCCCAGAAACCCTGTCTGTAGTTAAGCTGACAAGTTTTCACTTGTAACTGCTATATAAAGCATTTGCTTCCCAGTCCCATGCCAGAAATCCTACAGTAGCCAAAGGGAACTTGGAGAGGATTGCTCAAAGAGCCTGTTGCTGTAACTTGTGGAGGTGTTGCTATCTCACTCCTCCTCATCTGAATAGCCTCCTGAACTGCCTCAAAGTGGCTGCTCTCCACTACCTTGAAAGACTTGAGACTCCTTCTTAATGAGATCCTTATTAAGCAAGAAAATGAAGTAAATGCAATAGACTACTTTAAACGGGAGCTCTTCCAGTAACTCTTGGAGAGAAGAGCTTGTCTACAAGATCTTTTCAGTTTGGAATGATTGTCTGCTGCTCTCTCTTGCTTTTTGTTTCTCAGTGCTCAGTAGGTCCTGGTACAGCTGAGATCGGAAGTAGAGATCTGATTCACAGACATGGTGATTTGTAACATAGCTGCCTTGCCACTCTGGGCTGATGAGGTTTGTCTGGGAAACAGCATGTGTGTCAGACTCAAATGAGTATTTGCTTCATGGTGTCATCCTGACTATGCTTTTTGTCGAACTAGCATCTGTCCAGAGCCCATGCCACTTCCAAAGGGGTGCCTAGCAGGAAGGCAGGCAGTCTGTGACTTCTTAGTCAGCTTTAAGATGTGGGCAAAGCTTATAGCAGTAGGTGTTTAAAAGGGAAATAGAGATTTAAGGCTGTAAGAATGATGACTCACTATCTCTGCTTACTTCTTCAGGCACTACGAGTACCCCGAACGAGCTGTGGTATAACATCATTGAACTGCCCTACCACGGTGAAATGATAAGCATGTTGATTGCTCTGCCTACTGAAAGCACAACACCACTCTCTGCTATCATTCCCCACATCAGCACAAAAACAATAGGAAGCTGGATGACAACCATGGTGGCAAAAAGAGTCCAGGTTATTTTACCTAAGTAAGTACTAATAGAACCCATTTGAGCTTCTGGGAAGGTTTTGGGGGGTCATATCCTGTATCTCCTCTGATACAGGAGCAGCAGTGCTTAAGGCAGCTTTCCTCCATAATACTGATGCATTCTTGTTTGTTCCAACTAGATTCACAGCAGTAGCAGAAACAGACTTAAAGGACCCTCTGAAAGCTCTTGGTATTACAGATATGTTTGACCAGTCCAAGGCAAACTTTGCAAAAATAACAAGTAAGTCTTGGGGGCTTTAATCCATGGTGGTCCTTTTCCATTGTTTCTGGTGCTGAATAAAGCACTGTTTTACCAGTGCAGTTGTCTGCTTTGTCTTGAATAAGTGTTACCATGACAGTGGAGCAAAGTTCTATTCTGTAGGCAGCCTAGCATGGCTGCTGGCTTGTGCTGAGCACTGCACTGGCTTCCCCCCTCTGGTCTTGCATTACAGTACTGAATCATGTTGGTCAGCTGCTTAAGATTTGATGCTACAACCTGAGGGCATTGTCTAAAACCTGTGGCAGGACTTCTAACCATACCATGCCTTAGACTAACAAATACTGCACCTGAAGTATTTAACTTGTTCCTGAAATATGTGCTTAATGACTTTCTTGAGCTGTAGAAAAACCTCAAGGACTAAATTCCCAATTTAAGGGACTGAACCAAACCAGGGCTGTAAGTGGAGTGTAGACAGTTTTTGAACTGGTGACTCTTAAGATGTCATCATCTTTGTTTGCTTTCATTAAAATCCTAATTAGCTTCTACAGAGGCATCTTTAAAGAAAATTCCTGTTTCACTGAAAGCAAGGTGTCTTGCTAAATGTGGTTTTTACACTCCCATTTATCTCAATGTGAGAAGGAAACTTAAATTCAGATAGCTTATATCTTCAGTTAAAGCTAAAAATGCAACTGGACACTCCTAACTAGAACTATCAAGTAAGAAAGCATAATAAATGGGAAGAGTAAGGTATGTCATTCCCTATTTTTTGTAATTACAAATTTAGTGACTGTACTCAAAGATATGAACTGTAGTGTTCTTCACTGCAACTTTGATTCCAGCAGGATTGTAGCACCTCTTATTACTCTTGCCCATGCTACTATAGCTGCTAGCTGCAAGGTACTTCAGGACTCTTGCAGTTTGTTTCAGTGGAAGTGCTGTTCTTGGGTTTTTCAGGAACAGAAGGTCTTCATGTATCTAACGTTCTGCAAAAGACAAAAATTGAAGTTAGTGAAGATGGAACCAAAGCTTCTGCAGCAACAAGTAAGTGACAACTGGTAACTGTCAGCCTTAAGGAAAACTGTAGTAGAAGGCTATACCATGAAGCAGAGACAGCCTGCTGTGAGGCTGTTGCAGGAACACACTGTAGTTTCAGATCAGTTAGTGGATTTTGTGTAACATCTTGGGGAAAATCCCAACTTGCCAATATTGATCAGACCATGGCTATACTCCAAGAAATACAAACAGGCTTACTTCTGGAGAAGTGTCTTCTAATAGCTAATGCTTTGGCTGTTAATGTAATGTTCCTGGCTAGCCAGGTGGCAGAGAGGACTGAGCTGTGACAACCCAAGACTTCCTCTCAGCTTTCTGTGGGTCTAGCATCTTTCTTTTTAAGATGGTTCCTATAACCATAGGAATGTGACCTGTGTCCAAGTTGATAGGTTTGGGCATTTATCTCTACCTGTCCAAGCTTCTGGTATACAGCAGGACACTTTGATTTGATAGAGTAGGTGTGTTGTGGAACTTGCTTTGTCTAACTCTAAGCCTTCTCTTTCTTGCAAGCTGCAATTCTAATAGCCAGGTCCTCCCCACCTTGGTTCATCGTTGACAGGCCGTTTGTGTTTTTCATCCGGCACAACCCTACAGGTAGGTGGCATTTACATGTAGCTGATACTCAGCTTCTAAGCAAAAAGCTATGCAGTAGAGAAGTCATCTGGAGCTACTGAATAACTCTTGCTTTAAAAAGACTAAATCTGTAAGGCTACCTTTATGCCTTTAGTATTAGAAGATTTTATTTGGAGCACAACTCATAACAGAAAATAGGTGTTAAGTGTAGACTGCTGAGTTAGCAGAAACAAGCATGGTGGGTTCAAGGGTACAAAAGAGGTCTTGAATGTTCATAGCTCCCCTGAATGGAGAGGAGAACTGTTACCAATAGCAAATTGGTGAATAGGAGTCAGCTTTCTGACAGACTAAAATAGTGTGAGGGCAAAGTTTAGAATAGGGCTGGGGGGGGTGTAGGGTGCTGCCCCAGCCTGCTATAAACAGAATTGAGTGTTCCAACGTGGTGACCATGGTTTCTTTGTAGTATGGGTTGACTCCTAGAGAAGAGCTGCCCCAGTTGCTTGAATGACTTGTGTACTTTTTGTAGTGACATGTGGATGATAGGCTAGTCAGGAGGATCAAGACACAGCTGCCAGGACTGAGGGAAGAGTAGGGTCCTGGCAGCAGTCCCCATCCCGAGGCTCACAGAGCATCAACAGATCTGTGTGTCTCTAGAAATATGAGCTGGCCACCTATCCAAACATACACTTCCCTGGGTTCACAAGCTTGAGGTAGGCTAGACAGGACTGTGGTGAGGTAGCTCAGCTGCACTCTGTGGGCTTTATGCTTTCATGGACAAGTTTAGCTGTATTTACAGGCAATGGTAATCCTTGTGTTTTGTTTCATCCCTCAGGTACAATCTTGTTTATGGGACAAATAAACAAACCTTGAATGTGGAAAAGACTTTCTCCAAGAAGTAAACACTCATGTGACACACCCCTGTCCTGTTAAATATTTTGTACACTACTCTTTGACTTCACTCAAGAGCTAGTTTTAACCACTGACTAGGTTTTGAAACAGGAGTCGACATAGTTCTGGCTTTGTGGGGAAAAGTACAGATTGAAAACTACAGTATCTCTTCAAAATGTCTAAAAAATTCTCTTAAACTACTGAATGGTTACCTATGCTAACAAACTTTTGAGCTTTTTTCTGTATCTACTAAAAATTTTATGTATGGCTTTTGTGAGAGGATTTTAACAGAGAATGATAAATGTTTCTATTAATGTTGGTTTCTTCTTGTGTGTGGAAAAGGTTTAATTTTGTAGATACCACCTCTCAGGATCAGTCTTGGTTCTTGAGTATCTTGATACCTGGATATTCTTGGTAGAAATAGATTAAAAGTTCTAGCAGTTTTTATTTTATGTAGTGCATGTATCACTGAGAGTTTTAAAACAAATGTGGTGTTAGGTACACATCGCATTGTCCTGTCTTACTGTAATGTAAACTTGTCATTGCTAGTATACACTTTCTATTGGATTTAAATTTTATATTTGTTTTTGTACAAAGGAAAAAATAAAACTGCATTATGAACAGTCAGTGTGGTGGGTCGTGGATGTGCTGCTGATGGGTATCCTGTGAAGTGGTGTTTGCAACTTCCTTCAAAGGAATGTGAGAGAAGGGTGGCTCTGAGGTTTTTCTCTTGTGTGGGTTTTCTTGGGTTGGTTTTGGAGTTTTGATGAGATTTTGGGGGTTTTTTTACTGCCTACTGCTGATTGCCTCTTCTGCTGAAGTCGTTCTGCTGTGGAGAAATTATCCATAGATCCAGTATCTGAAGAGCAAACTCCTTGTATTTACTAGTACAACTGCATGTGGGTACATCTCAGTGCACCTGTGGAGCCTCTCCTGTTCCCTGTGGTGTAGGTTATCTGCACATTTGCATGTCTTCAGCCCCTTGCAGAACTCTCCTGAGTACAAAACTCCTTCAGAAGATCATCAGTAAATCCCTCTGGCGTGTCAGGTATCTCTTTGTTTGCCAGTGCGTTTGCTGCTCCTGTGGCAACCAGGGCTTGGATGGGGAAGGTAAGTCTGGCATTTGCTGCTGCTGCTCCTAACAAGGGCAGGCTGGCTGATGGTGCTCTGGGGAGAAATCCAAGCAGCGCTGGACAGGCTCAGCCCTGGTGTAAGTAGATGACTGCTGCAGGTGTCTGCAAGCTGGAGGATGAATGAGCACTGAGCATCTCTGCCAGGTAAGAATACAAGGTGAAGTGAAAATGCTTCTAGCAGAAAAGACACAAATGTGTCATCGATGGCCAGTCTTAGCCCAGTACAAACCCCAGGATTAGATGTCATAATACACTGCCACAGGTAGTGTACAGGCACTAACTTGGGGGGAGAAGTAATGGCACAGCTCTATAGGGAGATACTGGTCTCTAACTGCTGCTGCCTCTCCTTTTGGAGATGACTGCAAACATCAAGACTACTTGGGGCAGGGGGTAGACTAGGTGACTCTTTAAAAGGTCCCTTCCAACCTAATGCATTCTGTGAAATCAATCTGGCTAGCTGTCTTTTATGGGATATATTAGCTGCCACCAAGTCATCCTAAGCTGGGAGAAAAGTGCTCCTGTGGCACTTGTCCTTGTGGGGCGTCCTGCACTCAGCTCCAAAGATGTGAATGGCAAAACTGGCATCATCTGTTCTCTTACTGTCTTTCAGCAGAGAAAGTGGAAGTGCACCATGCAGGTGGGGGTGTGAGAGGGAATCCAAACCAAAACCCCCAAAGACTTCAGTGTCTGATGTAACTAAAGGTCTGGTGCTGAGCAGGAAAGCTCTCCAGGTTGCCTTCAGCACCTTGCAACTCCTGGAGGCAAGAAGCAAAAGCAGTAACAGTTGTTGCTGATTTCTGTACAATTAGTGGCACTTGTGTTGATTTGTCTTGTGTCTACCTTGGACATGGCTTTTTCTGCAGAAATAAGAAGTGTCACCTCAGAAACAGTATGGGTAAGATCTGAGCTGGACTTCAGAAAGTGTGACGTATGTGGGAAGTGACTAATGGGGTGTGAGGTGCCACCTCAGGGCTCTGGGGCAGCCTGGGATTGTGTTTCAGACTACAGTACTGCTATCTTGATAAATAAAGCTGCAATAGGAGAGTGAATTCTCCAGGCCCTTCTCTTTGTGGTGAGAATTCAGGTATCAAGGGGTTGGCACTCGAGCTCCCCTAGGGCTTGCACACAGCAGCAGTGTGCACTCTGTGCTGAGAGTGGGACTGGGGTTAGATTTGGACAGGAAAATAAAATGCTGTGACTTCAGTCTTCAGGTTTGCTTTAGCACAGTTCCTCTGTAAACAACTGTTGGTCCCTTCTGTCAGTCCTAAAATAATTTGCAAAATAAGATGCTGGCTTGGAGCATGGAACAAAGAGTAACTGTGGGTGTTCCTTCCTCCCCCAGCCCAGCCAGAGCTGGGCACTGAGGAACATGGCTTGGCAAATGTGAACGTGGTTATTCAGCCTGGGACTACCTGCCCAAGCTGAGCTCTGAGCAAACTGGTGGGGAATGTCACATGTAGCAGCTACTTGGGAGCTTCAAGGTTCTGCAGGACAGGGGTGAAATATGTCTCTGCTTGGGAAAAGGGGTTTTCAGCTCTGTCACTTCTGACACTCCGAAGCGGGGTGCTGGGTTTGTGTTTGAAAGACAATATTGACAAAAGCAGGGTTGAACTAAGATGCTGGTGGTGTCTGCCTGTGAGCCAGGGAAAGGACATCGGGATGAAGGGAAGGGAAACAAAATCCTGGGAAAGAGGGGTTAGATTAGCTGCTAAGCTTCCCTTTTAGCCATGTTGTAAAGACACTGTGCTCAGTCCTGGGAGCTGGTTGCTATCAGATTTCCAGTCCTGCCCAACAGAGTAACTGGAGTTCTGGGTAATGTGTTGGTTTTAGGCCTGTGCCTACTGTCATCTTGTTAACCCTTGCTGCAGCTGTTTGGCTGCTCTGGCAAGGCTCTGGGGACTCAGGCAGCCTCTGCAGATTGCCAGTAGTTAATGTCTTAAATCTTCCTCTTGGTGTCCAGGCATATCAAGCCTAAGATGACTGCTCATGCTGCTTGGGACTGCTTCAATCAATTCCTCCTCTAACTTCCAGCTGCTTCACAACTAAACTTGACTTTCACTCTGTGGAAAAACAGGTGGTTTGGAGCACCCTGAACACTGCAACAGACACCCTGCACCCTGCTTGAGGACAGCAGGAAGGCTGGGGAGGAGTTCCTCTCAGGAAGGAACCAAGACTGGAAATGTAAAGCTTGTAACTTAGTGATGGATTGGTAACTTCAAGCATGAGGGTAACTATGCAGAATTGCAGCTCGGGCAGTCTCACTCTTTCCCTCTGCTGTACTGGCTGCTTTCCCTAGGTATGTCTCTTTCTCCATCCTTAAAACTGGAGGTAACGTATCCTTCGTCAGCTTTTCTGAGGTGGAAAGCCCAGAGAGTGTGTCAGCTCTTCAGGAATGTGAGACTGGAGCCCCGAGCCAGGGAATGATTGTGGCAAATGCTGGTGGTTAAAATTGCTTTAGCCTAGAGACTTAAGTAGGGAGGAAGAGTTTGGTAAAAGTCACCATATGTTTCCTGAGCCAGCTTTGTAATGAAGCAAGTGGTTATTTGTGAAATACTCAACAGGAAAAATAGTAGGCTATTAATCTGCTAAACTGTGTATCAACTTTGATTTTGTAACTTCAGAGAGCTCTAAAAAGGCTGCTTTTCTTTTACAGCTTCCATGTTTGGGGAGGGTAGAGATGGGGCCAGATCCTCAGCACAGGCCAAGGGACCACTGCTCTTCATCCCTTGGCATCACACCGAATTCCTGGCCAGCAACCCTCTTCCTACAGCAGCCTTTCCTTTCAAAGCATGGCTGAGTTTCCTCCCAGCAGTGGAGTGGGTTAATAAAGATGAAAAAGAGAAAGAAATTCCAATACCTCTTTGTAAGCAGCGTTCTAAAAACTCTCCCTTGTCTTTCAAAGCAATAGAAAGCCCTTTAGCTTAGCCCCATCAACTTAAACTGCATGTATGCATTAGCAATGCTACTGCTACCTGTAGTGGTTGAAACCAGTCTAATACTGGTAATAATTTCCAGTATCACTGTAATGCCAGGAGGCTGTGAAGATCTCATGTGCCCAGTGTGATACCTGGGAGGAGACAAGCCCTACTGAAGGCAGCAGGGCACCTGAAGGTAGAAGTTGTGGAGGGTGCTGCAGGCTGCCCTCCTCCCAGGAGGCTGGTGCTGAAGCTGATGCTTCTTGCTTGAAGAAGCCCTGCCCGTGGCCAGGCTCCCTCCACCCCAAGACAGCCCTTGCCTGCTGGGTCTCCCTGCTCCCATGCTGAAGTGCTGAGCAGTGTTGCCTTTCCAGGTGCTTGTAGCCCCTGTCACTGTCCTGTCCCTATGTGGGTCAATGTGCTGGGGAGAGAGGCAGTTGATTTGGGGGGGGTTCTTTATTTTCCCATTTTGTTTTGATGGCTGCCTGATGTCTGACTCTGATAACTATGTCTGGTTTAACTAAGAAAGATGTGGAGCAGTAACCTGGCTGATGGCTCTTTGCCTGTTAAAATGGGCTGGAAAAGAAAGTCGTCTTTTCCCAACAACAGAAGCCAGCCCAGAGGGCACTCCAGCAGAGAACTGCCCAGGTAAAGTGTGGTCCTGCTAAGGGCACAGAAGATGAAATGTGTTGTGCCATCTTCCTCTGGAGAGGCAGAAGCATGAGGAGCAGCAAGGGCCGGCCCAGGTAAGGAGCAGTACAAATGAGGAGTGGCTTTTATTGACAACAGAACAGCTCTTGCTGAACTGCTGCTGTAGAAGAGCTGATGTGATCCAGCCAAAGAAGTCTCAGTTTTTTCCCCAAGTGTTGTGAAGACAAATGGAGATCTTGCCACTCTGGTGTGAGGTGTCGTGTGTCTGTGGGGTATTTACCTGGGACAATGTTCCTTAAAACTAGACTGGCTGTCATGGCATGCTATGGTGTGAGTGGTTTCTGGAGCACAGGAGGATGGGGAGAAATGATGGTACTGTGTCTCATAGCTCTGTGAGGCAAGCTGGAGAAAGGGAGGATAAGGACAAAGGGTTTAGCTGTGACTCTGGAAGCAGGAAACATAAAGCATTTTCATACCCCTGCTACTGCAAAGGAGCTCAGGAGGAGATGGAAGAGCTGGTAGGATGATCTACCTCTGAGTCAAAACACACTTCTCCCACCATCCTAATTCAAGGTCTGCAGGATGATGTGTATCAGATGATGAGGCCAGAGGGGAACATCTTACATGATAAGAAAGGAAGGTTAAAATAAGGCAGACTTTAAAAAAGCTCATAACCAATAGTTATCTATCTGTCTTCAGACAGTCACTGAAAACATGTCTCTGTGGATATGCCATCCTACAGCTGCACAATCATATAAAGTCCCTGCTGGGAAGTCTCTGTGAAGGCAATGCCATCCCTTCTCTTCAGGCAGAGAGCCAGAGTCTCACTTCTGACAACTGGCATGAAATAAGCAGGTTGGGGTTTAAAAAGCAGAAAAATAGTTATGCATGAGTCTCAACAGCATTGGGCAGCAAGGTGGCTTCTGGTGGCTGCTTGGCTGACGAGCATGATTAGTTGTGATTACAGGTATGTGTGCTGGGCTAAGTGTGGTATTGATGTTTGCACAGCAAGCATGGGCAAGGCCTGAAATACTGTGTGTGGAGGATTTTAGGTCCAACTGTGCCATGTGTTGCACTGACATAGTCATTGCCTGCTGTCTGTACGGGGCTGATTTGTTTGACTAGACCTGGAGTAATATTCTTGTCCTTGGTGATAGTCAGACTGCCACACACCAGGTCCCCAGGGCTTCAGCCCAGGCTCTCATGGACCACCACAATGCCCAATAAACTAGTAAACTTACTGTGGAGCTTCTGGTACAGCTGGTCCTGGTATGAGGAACTGGTGAGATGTCCCTGCACAAGGGTGTGTGTCTGCAGCCAGCATCCCTGCGTGCAGTGGGCTGAGGGAGCAGGTCTGCTGGAGCTCAGCTTGGGAACAGGTATGGAGCAGTAAAGCACCAGGGGAAATCCTAAAGCTCCTTGGGGGCTACAGAAAGGGTAAGGTCTGTAGATATGGAGAGCGCTAGCCTCGAGGAAATAGATGCTTTGCTCCCCTGGATTCAAAGGGGATTCAGGCACCTGCACTCCTCCGAGGTTCTGGGCTGGGCTCTTGGAGTAACTGTGCCCAGAGGGTACCTCTTCTGGAAAGAGCTATTTCCCCCACACTACCTCATGCCCCCTCTCCCTCTCAAGCCTGGGTGAAGGCTCGCACAGCCCTGGAAGAAGCGAATGGAATCAGCCACCTCTTTGTTACAGGAGCATCCTCGTACAGCCTCCCCTCGTCAGAACCGTGGCAGACGGAGGGCTCCTCGTGGAAGATGTGAGGTACTGCAGGTCCGGTTGCGCTGGCTCCTTGGCTTGACTGGGGTGGGCAAAAACGGTTTAAGGAAGGCAAGAAATGGAGAGAAAACACAGTATATAAGCTTAGGAGCTGGGCAGAGAGGAACAGCGGCGAAAGAAGCACAGTGACACGGTCATGAGGTGAATGAGGGGGGAGGGTGCAGGTTCCAGGGGGGAAGAAGAAGGGAAGAAAAGTGGTCTCTGGAAATGCAGAGGAAGATTAGGAAATGGGGAAAGGCTGAAGCTGAAGGCAGAGCAGAGTGTATTTAACCACAGGTGTATTTTAAAAACTTCAAGCTCGACCTGTTCTTCCTCCTTCCTTTGCTGCCCAGCAAGTACCTGGGAAGCCCGGTAAGGCAGATACAACTTGTCTCTTGGGGCAGGCCAGGGGCTGGAACTGCTGCCTGCCCCCCTCCAGCCTCCTTAGGGCTCCAGCCGCAGGGCCCTGGGGCCTGAATGGGCCAGACCCCCTCCCCACTGCCAGCTTCCCCCACTGGGGCTTGTCTCTCCTGGGCTGTCCCAAGCAGCACTGGCGTCACCCAGCTCCTGTCTCAGCGGTGGCCTCGCTGCGCCTGCACACTGATGCCCGGGTATTCACACGTTTTCCAGGCCTGGGATTAGAAGCCCCATCTCTTCCCCTGAGCCGCAGCCAGAGCCGTGCCGGCAGCCGCTCCGGTTCCAGGCCGGACTCTGGGCTGTGCCGCGGTTGCAGCTGCCCCGAGGGGAAGGAGGGAGGGAGGGAGGGATGCTGCTGCGGGCTGCCCAGGCAGACGGGTAGCGGTACGGCACCGGGCCTGGGCCCCTCGGGGCGCGCTGCAGGGCGCTGGGCCACCCCCTCCGCGCCGCCCTCCTGCCAGCAAGGGGGGAGCCGCGCTCGGGGGAGCCGCGCTCGGGGGAGCCGCGCTCGGGGGAGCCGCGCTCGGGGGAGCCGCGCTCGGGGGAGCCGCGCTCAGGGGAGCGGGCCGGGCCCAAGGCCGCCTGTCCCGCAGGAAGCCGCAGCGCTCCGGGGAGGGGGAAGGGGGCTTCCCCGGCCCGCAGCTCTCCTGCCCTGCCGCGACACGCAGCCGGCGGCGCTTCTCTTCGAGCGAATACGGCGGTGCCCGCTCCCTGGCCTACGTCAGCGCGGCCGGGGCTGCGCCGCTACACGGGACACCTCGGCCCGGCGGGGCGGCGCCGCTACGCGCGGCGTGACGGCGGCGGCGGCCGGGCTTCCCCCGCGCAGTCAGCTGATGGGCGCCCGGCCGGTCCCGCGGCAACATGGCGGCCGAGATCCACTCGCGGCCGCAGAGCAGCCGGCCCGTCCTCCTCAGCAAGGTCGAGGGGCACCAGGACGTGGTGAGCGCCGCGCTCCTCATCCCCAAGGAGGACGGCGTCATCACGGCCAGCGAGGACAGGTAAGCGGCGGCTGCGGGCCGCGGCCCGGCCCGCCGCGGCGCCTCGCGGGGCGGTGAGGCCCCCGCGCCTCGGGGCACGCTCCTTGCTGGGGGCTCGGCGGGGAGGGGGGGGCGGCTAGCGCGGGGTGCCGCGGGCAGGCCCGGGTGGCCCCTCCGCCGCTCCCCTCCCTCGGCGGCCTCCGCTCCGTACGGGGCTGAGGCTGGGGCTGAGCCCCCCATCCCGGAGCGCCTGGAGACGGCGGCGCGGTCCCCGCGGAGCGTGGCAGCTGGCCGGGCCGGGCCAGGGTCTCGGCGGGGCGGGGGGGCGAAGTCAGTTTTCACGCCGTGAGTTCGCCAGGAGGCACGCAGCCGCGGCCCTGCGCCCGGAGCCATAAGGAAACAACCGAGGCTGCGGTTGGAGGCAGGAAAATAACATCGGCCGGCTTCCCGCTGTCGCGGGGCCCGGGGAGCGCGGCCCTCCTGCCGGGAGGCGGCCCGGCCCGCTTCGCAGCCGCTGCGGAGCACGGCTCGCCCGGCTGCCTGAGAGGGTTCCGCAGCCTTTACAAGGGGGAACCGGGAACGTGGGAGCGCGTTTTCCTTTGCCTTCGGCTGGGCGGGCTGGCTGAACTCCTTGTCGGTGCGTTCCTGCTTCTCCCCCGTGAGGCGAGCCGGGGCTGCCCGAGGTGCTCCAGGCGCAGCGAGCCCGCTCCGTGGCTCAGCCTGAAGGTCTCAAACCCGCTTCGCGCGGGCTGAAGCAGTTCGGGGAGTGAGTTGGCAAATCTGCGGGAGAGGTGGTGATGAGCTGCCGGGGACAGCGGTCTCTGGTTGGAAGGAAAAGTGCCTTCAGAGTCTAGTCCTGGTCCTCGGCACTGGCTCACATAGCACGGGAAAGGTCTGTCACAGAAACTGGTAGCGTCGTTAAGCAGATTTCGGGCAGATGGAAGCTGAAGGGAGTAAGCCAGGTAACGCAGGTAGGAGAGAGGTGTGGGGTCTGCAGCGTAGTGGTGAGAGTTGGAATTTCCCCCCTGCTATGTGGGAAGCAACGTGGAGGGGGGTAGGAGCTGCTGCTTTAGAGCTCCTGTCCAGAAACTGCAGCAATGTTTGAAGGGGGCAAGTTAAAATACAAAAGTGCATTCTTTGGGAGGTAGGTTGGTGGAAGGATAATTGCACTGCTGCAATATAAAACTTGAAAAACTCTTATTTGCGTTAACTTGTGCATGAATTCTCATTTGGGAGGCCTGCTCTTGTGAGGGTATGAGTATGGAAAGTCAGCAGAGCCAGAGGGTTACCTGCACTGGTACACTGTCTGGTTTTGGGCATTTATTACTGGGTCACAAAGACCAAACAGACCAGCTAGCAACAGCACACGCTGGCTTTAAAAGCTTACTGTTAGCCAAGGCATTCAGAATTTGGGGGGGGGCAAGGAGAACAGATGGAGTGCAAAGGGTGTAAACTCATCTTGGTTGAAGTTTACCGTGTATGGTTAGTTTTTAATTAGCTATCATTAAAGCAGTAAAATTCGTATAGGATGCGTAATGGTGCTTTCGTGCAGACCGGGTAGAAACGCTGTCAATTTGTCATGCTGCTCAGTGACCTGGCAAAATAAATCTGATACTAAAAATGTGAAGCTCTAGCTGTACGTATCGAAGCTGATTGCCAGCACTTCTGAGAAATCAGAAAGTGTTGGTCTGTTCATTTCCTTTGGAGAGGTGGCAGGAATGTATTCTTCTTTGGCATGCTAAGAATTGTTTTCAAGTGCCAGTTGAACTCTTAAGAAAACAGATGCTAGAAGTAGTTGAATCTGGAAGAGGAATGCTTAATAAGTAGTTCTTTAAAGTGGCTAATTGGATTTCCCCCCATTTTTTTTTTTCCCCTCCCTAAAGATTAGCACACTTAATTGTTAGCTCATCTAAGAATTACCAGGAGTAGAAACTCATCACTGAATTCTAAAAGCCTTAATGTACAAGTACTGTAAGTTTGGAGTAACTGAAGATGAAGATTTCCTTGTGTTGTTTAAAGGCTATCTGAAAATATTCTTCTGAAGCACTTGGAGTCAGGCTCCTGTTGCTCAAAAATACTTTTTTCAGCCATCAGATTGGGTGCCTGTTGTAAGAAGCTGTCAAAGAAGTGCCCTTAAGTGCATTAATATTAGTGTAGGGGGTTATACCATCACTTTCTTGCTTGTGGTAGGTATCTTCATCTTCTCGCCCAAGCTTCCAGAATGCTGGTGTTTGGGGTGCTGGAGACATTCAGCACTGCACTAGCAGGATCAGAGGATAAAAGGCATGTGCCCCTCAAGCAGTATAATTAGATACTGACATATTAAATACTTTCTGCTTTGAGATTGTAGGACATCATGCTGTGCAGTGTGTACACTGAAGGGTGGGTAGTCAGGGAACCAGAGTTTTGTGCCTCCACTGATCAGCACCTGCCTCTTCAGAGCTTGATTTTGCAACTTAGTAGGGCTTAGTGCAGAATTCAAGAGGTGAAAGAGCTGCTGTGTGCAGCCCCTTTGAGCAGCAGGCCAAAGGATTTTTTGATTAAATTTTGATACAGCTGAGGCTGACAAGTATTTCATAATAACTGGTCAGAGGAATGTGTTTACAAGTTAAGGGGTGAGGAAAACATAGGTGCACAAACATTCTCCAGGAATGGTACAGATTCTCCTCTTGTTAGAGGAGCTGTAGTTCTTTCTGTTTTAAATTGTATTTCCTAGAATGAGAAGTAAGAGGGGTTTTTGGGTGTGTTTTGAGGGTATGAAAGATGCCTCAGTAGATCTGTGAACATTGATAAAAATCTAGCTCTTTCTTTAAAGTTTGAGCCAAAAAAGGAAGCAAGAATATCTGCAGGAATTAAATGGTTAATTTTCCCAGTCTAAGTTTTTGGCTGGACACTTGCCAGTTGTGAAGCTTTCTCAGAACTTACCTAGAAAGGATGTTTAACTCTATGTCCCTACAGGCATCTTTCCTGATCCTGGCTCCAAGACAGTGTTTGGAATTGCTGCGGTGTGTCCCTCAGCTCAGGCACCAGCTGCGAGGCAGACCTGTCTGCTCAAGGCTGGCTGGTGTTTTCTTGGAGCTGAGATAAGGCCAGTGTGGGCTGTGTGGATTTGTGATACAGGCAGATCTCTGGACTTGGCCTTACTGTCTTTGCTCTTGGAAAGCAAATAAGTGTTTCCCAGACATAGCTGAGGATACTGAGGGTTGATAACTTAGTGTACAGGACATTAAATGCAAGATGATGGTTTTATATTCACCCCAGGCTAACAGCATCTAGGTCTCTAGAGTCACAAGCACATCTGAATGCAGGTGTGCTGTGGCCATCAGCATTGTGTTGCAGCTGCTGCTTAAACTGTGGTATTAGGGTGGGGTTTTTGTTATGGAACATACATATTGGTCCAAACTAATGTATTAGTGGGCAGAAATTTGATAAAAAGCATCAGCTGCAAGCTATGTCCTTGAGCTTGTGTTGCACTGTGATTAAAGCAGATTCCTAATGCTGTTTTGGGAACGCAGTCAATAGCAGTCTGAAGACTTCTAGCTTGTTTTGCTTATTGGAAAAATGTGTTGTTCTGTCTGTGCTAGGAGAGCAATTGTTAGTGGTTTAAAGGTGTCTTTATAGGCCCTTGACAAGGAATGCTTAAGAAAAGGTGAGTGGTAGCTGGCTCTTCCCAGGTACGGAGCTCAGGCCTCTTCATTACAGACCAGGTTTTGAGAAGAATGCTAAAGGCTCTGGGGCCAATATGGTTGTTCTCATAATGAAACAGTTCCGTGGTAGGAGACTGTGGAAGTGGCATTGCTGGAGGAGTTCTCTAGTCTTTTGAAGTAGAGCGGTGTGGTGGGTTCATTTCTCCTACCAAAGGAGATGCCCCCCAACAACAGATCTGTAGGAGGGAGAATGGAGAAGTGAGATTCTGGCCCAGGTTCTTTGCTGACTGCTGTGAAACAGTCTCTTCAAACTTTGCTCGGCCAAAGCTTAGTATAAAACTGTCTGACAGCTTCGGAAGCACAAGGCTAGGGAAGTCTAAATCTTACTTAAACCAAAATAAGAGGCTTTCAGAAGTTAATTTTGCTAACTCTTGCACGCACTTAGGCCCTCAACTTCAGCGAGGGACTGTATTGTTGATCATCAGTGCACACATTGAACTTCCAGGGCATTACTTGCTTAGAAAAAAGCAAATCCTCACTTCCATTGTATAAATTCCTGGTTTAGTGTAGTTGACCAGAGTACTGAGATGAAATAGTCTGCTTTGGGAAAACCAACATGTCTCCTTGTCTTTTTATATCAAAAATAATTACATGATTTTAGCCAGAAGTGAAAGCGTTGAATTAGTAAAGGTGGATGCTACCATCTGAGATGTTCAGAGTGGTTTGAGTATGATGGAACTGCTTTAAAAAGCAGATTAAAAATCCATTAAAATGAGTGCTAACCTGTGCTACTGCTGGCATTTGCATCATGACAATGACTTGGAAGCACTGTTTTTTTTTCCTTTCTCATGTTACTGAGAAGTAGCAGCTGCTCTTCTGAAGTGTTCACTTTGAGGTAGGGTGTGGATTATTGTAAAGAGGAAGCAATACCCTGTAACAGACAGTCTTAATGCAAATTATATAATGGACTGGAGTGATGTATATTTGCCAGTAAACTGGTGAAAAAGTGACTTGAATCAAAAGCTGGAAGTTGTTTTGTGGCAGCATGTACTTTTGTTGAACTCTTGCCAACAACCCTATGTGATATTCAGCAAATCTATTCCCTGGGGGTTTTTTTCCTAAAGAATATAAATACCAGGCCTTTTCTTAGCTAAAAATAAAGAGAACAGCTCATCTCAGTGAAGTCTCTTGACGGTGTGTCCAGGTACTGGTATTTACAGATCACTTAGGTTTCCATTTAGGAGCAAGGAAGTTGTTTTTAAGCAGTTACAAGAAGGCAAACAATGGTCTGGAGAGGAAATTTCAAGTAGGCTTAAAATAACCTTAACACAGCCTGCATGTGTGCTCTTAACTTCTTGGTGTAGTGCCTTTGAATCTGCACATTGTAAGAAAAACTTTAATTGACAATGACTTTCCACTTCCTTGTTGATTCTGCTGTATCCCAGTCGTGAGAGCAGTATAATGCTAAACGTTCTTAGAGCTGTTTATCCTTTCCTGCCAAGGCCAGATTCTGGAAGGTTACAAACTAAAATCAATTTTATGAAGAGCATGCTGTCCAAGTTGTCTTGTCAACCTCTTTCAGTTCCTGTTTGACTGGCTCACCAGTCCTGTTTGTGTTCAGGCCAGAGGAGCAGTGGTACTGATGCTGCCTGTCTTTTGCTCTCACATGTGAGGAAGAGAGGAAACAATGCTGAACTAGATATGATGTTCCCTGTGGATGCCTACATCAGTATTTGGGGGTGGAGGTGTCAATAATGTGCTGGTCCTTCTGTTACTAATATCTAGTGTCTGGCTTGCTGAAGGATGAGTTGCACAGGGGAGCTGTAAAAATTCAAAAATTCAGACTTCCATAATGGAATTATTTGGTATTAAAAAAAAAAATCAAACAGTTTACTATATAGCACACTCTGGTTTGCTCTGCCAAAGCTGGAAAGTTCCTGCAACTTGACTTTGACTTAAATCAGCTGGAGCCAAGGGGGAGGAATTAAAGGGATGCAGTATGGAGCAATTTGAGGTGACCTGAAATAATATTTCCGTTTCATACTTAGTGCAACTCAGTGTACAAATGGTTCTGAAGAAAACTCTTCAGAATCCAAGGGTGGCTATTCTTAGTGCTGTTACTCTTGCTGTGCTCCCATACTATTATTTCTATTACGCTGTTCCTCTGACCATTGTGTCTGAGTAGCACAAAAGCTAAGGGGATTGCAGCTGAGATAGAAGCAAAAAACTGGTTCAGAACCAAGGAATGATGCCCTTACATCTGTCTTCTCCCCATGGCACAGAACAATACGAGTATGGCTGAAGAGAGACAGTGGACAATACTGGCCCAGTATCTATCACACCATGTCATGTAAGTACAATGCTGGAGATGGTGAGCGGTGCCGAGCATCGCCTGGGGTTTGTACCTGTGTTTTGGGAGACAAGATCTCCTTCCTCTTTCCCCAGGTGCTGGGTTTACTTGGTCTTGAATTTAAGAACTTTGTAGCAACTCTACCTTAGACTTTAATTTGAAACTAGCTGTGTAGTGGGTGAGATCTAAGGCGGCGTTCTCTCAGAACCAGGTCCTTCACCAGGTGAATTGCAGATGTCTCAAATGCTAGTAAATAACTCATCTGCCAAATAAATGAGCTTTACAGACCACAAGCTGAAAGTTCAGAAATAAGAATGTTCACTGCTTTTCAAGCTGTGCACAATTTTTTTCCTTTTTTATGCATTTAGATCATTAAGGAAGCAGTACTGAGTAGCAGCTTCAGTGCTGGGTAGATCTGGAGTCAGATCTTTCCTGTAAATTCTTCAATGCTGCGTAGGCACTTACCAGGGAATACAATGGCAGAAGAACATGTTATATGGGCTGGATTCGTGCTTGTGCAGTATGACCATTGTAATATTCCAAACTGGTTTGTCTGACTTTAAATTTCTAATAATACATTCAGGGCCACATTTTCTGAGGGTCTTGGAGGGGAAGGTGTTAGTTTAGAAGACTCTATCCTTCTCATACTTGAAGTTTGCAGGCTGAATGGGGGCACTCTTCAGTGAAATTTTGTTGCAAAATTTTCATTAGCACACTTTGTTGTAACTTTATCAGTGCTTACCATATCTATTTTAAACCTTAATTTCAAAAAGGGAAGTAGGTTTTCTGCTAAGAGATGGTATGTAATCCCAAAAATGTGAGTCTCCAAATGGCAGATGTTGAGACATGATTGCATGTGAAGTCAACATGCAGTTACCTATTTCTGCCTAGCACTGTAATGATAGAGGCCTGAAATGTAAGGAATGGAATGTCATTCTTGTATACAACTCAGGGCTCAGATAGGTCTAGAGACCTCAGGTTCTTAAGTGTAGCTAGCTGCACATGCTGTTGCTGGTAACCAGGCTTTCAGCCTGGGTAAAATTCCTCTTACTGAGTTGCACCTCATGGCGGGAAATCGTGTTTGCATGTGGTTCCCTGTGGTATATCTGAGCTGCTCCATTAGTGTCCTGTTCCTCAGCTTCTCTTACGTGAAGTTAGCTGCCTTACCAAGGGATATTTCTATCAAGTTAGTAAATCTCACACAGCTTTTGTCCTGAGTGAAAGAATTGTTTTTATTAAGTCATGTGTGTCCTAATACCTCTGTTTCAATAACTGCAATGTGCTTGCTGTTTTTGACAGCACCATGTTCAGCCATGGCTTACCATCATGACAGCAGACGGATATTTGTGGGCCAGGATAACGGAGCTATCATGGTACGTTGCTGTGGCTTTTCTTCAGGGTGCAGTAGGGGATTGCTTAGATTGCCTGTGAGCACCAGGTGTTGCTGGAGCTGTTCATTTGTTTTCTTCTTGGAATGCAGCTACCACTGAATAGTTGAACTTCTTAGCAGTTCAGCTGTGGTGTTCATGGGAGGACTGCAAATAAACAAGGGTTCTTCTGGCTGGATGTGAGCCAGCTAATCTCAAAAGTCATTGAGCCATTAGTGTAGAAGTAAACCCAAACTTGTTAAACTTTGTGAAGGAATTCCTGAGAGAAATGCATTAAGCTGGGCATACTGCCATGGCATTGTGCTCACAGAGCTTGTGAACTGCAGCTGGCTCACGTCTGGCCAGAAGGAAGGTCTGCCTGCATCTCACCATGCATGTGTGTCTGGATTTTCTTGCTGCAGATCTTGTGATGTGGGAATTTCAATACTGGTTCTAGAGGTATGGAAGGAAGGGTTGGTTTATTTGCCTTCTGGGAAGTCTTCCTTCTCTCTTTCTATACTCTTGCTGTATTTGCTCTCCGTCTCCTAGAGAGCAGATGGATATGGCATAACAGAAAGTGGTTTCTTTGTTCTTCCCCTCTTCTTGTCAAAGGTGGGGTATCTTGTGACTCAAATGCTCTAATGTCTTCCTCTTTCTCTGAAAATAAAGTAAAAATAACTACTGACCTATAAGGAGCCAAGTTGCTCCATGAGTGTCATAAATAGTGATTCTACTGATAACTACTTAAAATTTTAAGCTAAGGCTTTGAAAATTTCAGTAAGCTTAATGGATCATGTAGAGAATACTTTCATTTAAATCTGTACATTATGACATCTCAGATGCTTAAATCCTAAATATTACAGGACACAGTTTTGTTTGTGCCTGCTGTGGATAAATGAAGTCTTCCTGTAATCTCCTTTCAGCAAACTTGGTTCTGAAATTGAAAATGCAGTTTGATAACTTTAATTTACAGTTGGTGGGTCAAGTGTGCTAAGCTGCAGCCTGAGAAACTGCTAGTTTTTAATGTGATATATTGTGCTATGCAAATTCTGACCTTTGAGGTTACTTTTTTTTTGATATCAGTATTGCTTGTGTCACCACAGTATCTTTTTTCTAACAGTTCCACTTTGCTTTTTAGGAGTTTCATATTTCAGAGGACTTTAATAAAATGAACTTTGTGAAGACCTATCCAGGTAAACCATTATCCAGTGTCTACACCAACGTTTGTGCGAAGGGGAGGTGTCTTACATGTTTAGGGAACTTGACACCATCACAGATTAATCAAATCCAAATATGCTTTAAATTTGGCTGACCTTCTAACTGTCACTTAGTTGGGGATAACTGCTGTAAGATAAATGCTCTGTTATTGAGTAATCCTTAGTCAGCTGAGACTTAGTTGCAGTCATTATCATTAAGTTCAGTACATCATTACCCTGCAAGTCCAGTGAACCAGATCTAGTGAGTTCAGATTTTGCTCCTCAAGTGCAGTAGTTTATACTGCATGAACATTAAGTTATACTGCATGAATGTTAGGGTTACAGCTTTCTAAAGGTGCATTTTGGTATTTGCAATTTCTGTCCTTTCTGTAACCACTGATCTTGGTTACTTCCAGCTGAAGATAAGAGTCCTTGCCTTCTCTGTCACCGTTACAGTAGAGATTTTTCCAGTATGTGAGGATTAGCGATTATTCTGTGGAGATGCTAATTGCAGAGTTTGTCTGCACGTCCTTAAAAGAAATTCAAAACTCAGTTGCTGGTTAAAATTGGAATATTAATGTGAAAGGCCTGAGGAGACTCGTAAAGACTGCAGATTATGTGGTGAAACAAAGTGCAGTTTGTCTTCTGACTCCCTGACGCTGATAGAAACGATGCTCTTGCTTAGGAGAAAAAGACCTTATTCTTAAAGCAACAAAATCCCCTTTTGTCCTAGAGAAGATGACTTGACAACTCAGTCAAGGGAAGTGCTTGCATCTTGGGCGGAGGGTGGGCTTCCTTCTGATGCTCATGTAGCTGCTTGCTTAGTGGCAGCATTGTAAACAATCCTGGGTGGGTTTTGGTTGCTGTCACAGGTAGCACTTTGAATGCCATGGACTAGATACGCTTTTAGGTGTTTAAAAGCATGAATCTGAGCATAGCTCCCCTGGGCTCAGCAAACAGGCACTTAAAGAAAGCAATTAAGGTTTCTTGATGTTGTGTTACTCCCCAGAAGTCCTGGCCAAACTGCATGAAGCTGAGAGTGTGCCTGCTGCTTAACCAGAGCATCTTGGGTATCTGGGCTGACCTTGGCTTCTTTCTCTGTGGGAGAAAGGCTTAAATTAGCTGACTGACATATTTTGTTCACTTAATCTATTCAGAAGGCAAATACCAAACAGAACAATGCTAACCTTTTAGTTCAGCCTAGAGGCAAGTGTAATATGATGATAAAAACATCTCCTCGGGTCCTTGCTTACATTCCATCTTCAGCCTGTGTGTCTGTGAATTAGAACACAAGAATGCATCACTTTGGTTTTTAGGAAAAACTAGCTGGAATCTTTTTCTTTTCACAGCTCATCAGAACCGAGTGTCTGCTATTACTTTCTGCCTGGCATCAGAGTGGGTTATCAGCACTGGTCATGACAAGTGTATCAGCTGGATGTGCACCAGGAGTGGCAGTATGCTGGGGAGACATTACTTTACCTCTTGGGCTTCATGTCTACAGTATCCTTTGAAAAATGATGGCTAACCTTGAACTGGGAGAGGATTTTTCCTTTCACTCAATCTGTTCCTTTTCATGTTAAAAAAAAAAAGTTAAATCTCTTACAAACCTGCAAATCCTTATTCTGGTTGGATGTTTAATGGATTTATTTCTGTTAGCTGTTGTTAGATGGTAAAAGTGATGTTGTTACAATGAGTTACAGAAGACACAGTGTGTAGCAGTTCCTAATTTTGAGATGTTTGCCTGTATCATGTTGTGGCAGCAACTAGTAATGGCATCTATCGCCTGACCTGTATGCTTCCCAGGTCACTTTCTTCGACAGATGCCAGTGTGCATTTGAGTCCTAGACAATAAAACAATGTGAAAACCCTTTGGATTGCTTTAGTTTTTCAGTCTTTGCTCATGTTACCCCGTAGCTTAAAGATAGAAAAGTTTATGTTGAAATTTCATTCTGGTAATAATTTGTGGGCATTTGTCTTTCCTGCAAATTGTTTTTAACTGCAGCATTTGTAGCTTAAGAACTGTTTTGTTAAGCCCTGAATACTTCAAGACATTCTTTATCCTATGTAAAAGACTTAGAAACCCAGTAGCTTAAAATGTAGTTCATATACCAGAGTGTACAGGTTTGTATCCTTGTGCTCTTGCTCTTCTTTGCTGTCCTTGCTTTAGAGTTCAGGGCGTTTGTGTCCCACAGAACACTTTGTCTACAGCTCACCTCAGCTGCCTGCAGTGCAGAGCTGGGTTAATACAGAATGGGGAGGTGTGTTAGGGGACCCAAAACTGTTGTGTCTCTGAGCCTTGCTATTTGAATGCTCTGGGCTCTACAGCTAATGCTGTTGCAGATAATGCAGCAATTTATTATGAAAACAGAGAAAAGAATATGACCTTTTCTATCAAGATAAAAATAAATTTCCACTGAGGACTTTGGCCTTTGAAAATGTATTGTAAGTGATCCTACCTTTGGACTTGTGCTTGGAAGAGCTAGCTCTCTGCTCTGTGTGTGTTCTAGGTGCTGGCTCTCTCTGTAGGAGATTGCTTAGGAGCTCTTTGTTAACAATCCTATGCGTGAGCTTCTGAAAAACCCAGCAGAGTTGCCTGTTCTCTACTGGTCTGTGGGGATGATGCTAGCCTGAACGTCCAAAATGAGGACAGAATCACATCTTCAGTGACTCAGTGGATTTGGTGAAAGCTAATTTTTAAGGCTTAAAAGATTTCAGAGTGTCATCAGATGGCAGAACCTCTGCTTTTTCACTTACAGTGGTGGGCATTTTGGTACCCTGACTTTTTTAAAGATAGCCTTTCCTCTTGTGTAGGATAGATTACTTTGCCTCTGGAAGGAGGGAAATGATCTGGTTCCATCCACCTTGCTGTACTTCAGTGGCTGGAGCCAACAGTTCCCTACTGACAAAACTGTCTGCTTGAAATGATCTAAATCTTGCCCTAAACTAGGGGACGGATTATCTCATGGCTTCTCTGGTGGCTGAGGTGAGGAGAAATGAGACATGAAAAGGTTTAACTATTATGGTCTCCAGCCCCTTTAGAAATAATTATGTAGTTATCTGGCATATTAAAATGTTCTTTTCCAATTTGTTGAGGCTCTGTACCTGACAGAAGCTTCTCCTTGACTGGTGTTCAGATATGATTATGAAACTCAGCATGCATTTGTTGGTGATTATTCTGGACAGATTACTCTCCTGAAGCTTGAGCAGAATACCTGCTCAGTTATCACAACACTGAAAGGGCATGAAGGTAAAGTAACCATTCCTCTTAATTCCATCTGACTCAGGTTATATTACCTCTGCAAATCAGGATGAGGTGCTCAGTTGGCTATCTAGCTCTTAAGGATAGACATCGGATAAGGGACTCCTGCAGCATGGCAGTTATCAAAAACTGTTCAACCTGTACACGTGGCTGGCTCTTAAAGGACAGGTGTGCTCTTGCTGAGGGGAAACACTAGCCTTATAAATACTGACAAGTGCTTTTGTTCTAGATAGATAGATGTGCGTTCAGTTAAACGCAAGTTACCCACTAGATGGCCACCTTTAAAAGCTTTAGTCTCCTAAGTTTGAAAAGAAAGGAGGAGCTTGTGCTACCTTTATTTTTCTTTTCTTCCAGACCTCGTAGCACTATGGTAATGCCTAAAGTAGCCTTAACAACCCCCAATCTAGATTCGAAAAAGCCATCTAATTTTTCCCAGTGCAGACTTTGCTGTTTTAATTGGTCTTTATGAGACTGTAGTTCAGTTTCCTGTGTTTAGCTGAAACTAAGCTATGTGCAAGAAATCTAGAGAGCTTTTTAGATCAAAACTGTCTAGTCAAAGACAATGTCACATTGTGTGTAGTAGAGCCAAAGCTCTTCTATCAGTTGAAGAACCAAATAGACTGCAACATGATATGGAGCCTCTGCTGTCACGAGTGAGGCAAGAGGACAAATCACAGAGGAATGTGTAATTTAATAATATCCTGAGAGAAATAAACAAGATTTGATGCCTCTTCCCATGTGGTACTGGCAACTTTCAAATCAGCTGATTAGTTTGCGTTTGGGTAAGGTGAATTACTGAGTCATAAGTCTCAGACCCACTGGAAAAGGCTGCCTTGTTTGATAGCTCCAAATACAGAGTAGACTTTGTTAAAGCTGCATAGACTCCTGATTTACAGATGACTGTAAAATGATAAAGGTGGCTTTGAGTGAGGGAGGAAAATTGAGATTTTTCAAATGATAAATGCCTGTCCTGCTTGCAAGCAGAATGTCAGATTGTGTCAATTAAGAACAAAATAGTTCTTCTGGTCCTGGAGGCTCCTTTAGCTCTGTATGCCCTTGCACTGCTCAGTTAATAGGCAGCTCCTCGATAGATACTGCTAGTCTGGAATCAGTACATCTGGACATGGCACTACATCTAGTGCATATTCTGCCTTTTTTAAAGCAAACCAGGTTATGTGTAGCCTTTCTACTCCACAATATTTGCGTAGTGTTTTCAAAGCCTAGTCGCTCTAAACTTAAATGGCATCTACTTCTTCTCTGAGTGCAGCTGTGTTTGTTTGCCAGACTTAAAGTATGACCTCATCTTATTTCCTTTCTAGCTCTTGTCTGCCTGACTACATAAGCAAGCAGGGTTTGCTTTGCAGTTTAAATGGTTTTAGGACTTGTCCTTCAACAGTCAGCTTCCAGAATTCTCCATATTTAATGGTGTACTCTGTGCAATGCTGAGATAATACTCAAGCAGCCTTTTATGGTTGGGATGGTCACTGTTCTCTGAGGCAACTATTTCCAGAGGTAACAAAAATGCTCCAGAGAACTGGAAAGGACTGATTTGGGCTGTAATTGCTGCTCATCTTACTTTCAAACTAAAAAGGCTTGTGATGGCAAGTGAGCAATGGAAGGATGCCTCAGAGGGAAGGATGTCTGTAAAGGAATAAAACGTTCCTGCAACTTCAAAACTATAGGTGGCATGAGTGACAAAATTACTTCTTTACTCCCCTGTATAAATTACTGTGTGTATGGGTTTAGTGCACAACTGCTGCTGTCATATGACTTGTTTCTTTCTGTGTCTGACTAATGAGGTGCACAGCCAGGCTGGGCCTTCTGAAATCTATTATTGTAGTTTAGTATGTAAGGGTCAGATTTACTAACAGCAGTAAAACTGCCACGAAGTTTCATATTCCAACTATTTTAAGGTTGTAAATGGAAGGGAGTTGGTTTACATGTGTCACTGCATGCTGTCCTTGAACTGCAGACCAAGCACCTTAGTGTACTGGAGATACTAGTCTCTGCTTGGTGAGTTTTGGTACTCTTCATCTTCCAAAGGTTGCAGCAGCCTGTTGACATAAGAGCTGCCTAAATGCAGGGGGCAGAAAGCTGTAACTCAGACTTTCTGGGTTTTTGCTTTGCATCTAACTCTATTCTTAAGGATGCTTTGTTCTGTTGTCAAATGCTCTTTGTCTCTCTAGCAGGGCTGTATCTTGCTGTTGCTGTGCTGTCCTTTGCCATTCAGCATGTTACCACAGTAAGGGAGCAGAACCTCAGGTCTCGCTTTAATGACCCAGCAGAGCATCACTGTGCTGGTGAGTGACTCCCTTAGCTCTAACTGCAGCGTGTTCTCTCCTAGGAAGTATCACTTCCCTGTGGTGGGATCCTGTTCAACGACTGCTCTTCTCAGGTGCCTCTGATCACAGCATTATCATGTGGGATATTGGTGGAAGGAAGGGGCGAACCCTGCTGCTCCAAGGACACCAGTATGTAATGGTCTCTTTTCTACAAGTTCTGTTATCACCACAGAGTCATCATCACCCCCAGAAAAAAAATACCATGGCAAAATATTTGAATCTTTGTGATTAATGGAGAAAATACCTTTATGCAGAACTCTGAAGACTTTGAGGGGAAGAAGGATAATTGATACCAGGAAAGCATTACTGATAATTTTGGGGGTTTTTTTACTCATGTTTGATATTTCTAAACCATAAAAGTAGGTTATAGAAAGAAGTTGGTAAAAATCCTAAATCATCTTCATTGGACTTTATGTAAAAGTTGCATGGGTCTGTATTGTAAGTATTCCAGTGACTTGCCTGTAAGGGTGGGGCTAGAAACTTAATGCACAAACATGTTCATGTACCTGTGTAAATAAGCTTTGGTAGGTTCCTCTTCTGTCTCTTTCTATCAGTGAGGTGATAAACTGATAAATTACAGGGGTGGGTCTCCAGGCTTCAGAAAAGCAGGTCACATCTGCACTGTTCTGTGGATTAGGTACCTGTCTGTATTAAGTCAACTCTTTATTTTTACAGCAACACAACACTAGGTGCCATTTTTAAACTAGGGTCTTAATTCAGTCTGACAAGCAGTTCACCACTGAAGATATATTGATGGAGTGGCAGTGGAGATCTTGTGTATGCTTAAAGATGTATTTGTGTAGTGCATTCTCCTCTTGTTTAATTCCATAGATGTCTCAATCCACCTTTGATCAAGACTGATAGCCTTAGCCCTAGAACTTTTGTTAAATCTGGAGGATTTAGTTTTATGGCTAATGAACTAATAATAGAGTTCTGGTTACAAGAAAGTAACTGGAGGACTTTATACTGCTGTTACTGCTGCATCATGTCCTGGTGAAGACTTGTAACGCTGTTAGTTTCACTTCAGCCATCACACTTTGCATCAAACTTCATACTGAATGAAAGTAAGTTCTTCTGAGAAGGAGAATGGCTTTTAAAATTCAGCTTGGATGTCGCAAAGCAGTCTCATACTGTTGAGATCTCTTTGTTTAGTTTCTTAGGGTAGATGATTATTTTGCCATGACTCTATTTAGGATTAAACTGTCTTACTGGTGAATGCATGCTTTGCTTTGCAGCTACAGACTTACTTATTGTGATTTGTTAGCAGAAGTGGAAGCTTTGTTTGCTTCCTAGCTGTATCTTGAAAGAAATATTTCTCTTTATTTTTCCAGTTCTTGTTTTGGTAACTGGCTGCTCTTGCCAGGACACAAGAGTATTTGCATGTACACACTGAGCCAGCTGACCCTCAGCTCACTGTCAGTGCTTACTACCAGCAAATGTTAACATGGAACTGTACCTCTGGCATTCTGGTCAGGCCTGTAAGAACGTTGTTCCAGGCAACATCCTGATGCTAGAGTGATGCTTAGGTGACAGCATCTGTTCACTCATCTTCATAGCTCTACTTGGTAGGCTTAGCAAAGTGTTTAGAAGTGAGTTTGGGCTTCCTAGGTAGCTTTACAAGGATAAATGGGGTTTTGCTGGGAAACTAAGCTTTGTTTAAATACTGATCCATGGGTGAATCATGTCTGCTTTGCAGTGACAAGGTGCAGGCTATCTGTTACATCCAGCTGACGCGGCAGCTCGTATCTTGTTCAGCTGATGGAGGAATTGCTGTTTGGAATATGGATATCAGCCGGGAAGAGGTAAGCTCATGTCCTAGGTCAAAGATTTGCTTCATTTTTTTTCCCTTTTCAGCAGCTGATACCACTTTGTGTAGTTCTGCACGCTGTTTAAGGCTGGATGATATTATTAAAACCTGCTCTATGGTATTGACTTTTCATACTAGGTTGTAGTAGATGGGCTCCCAGGACAGGAAAAGTGCAGAACAGATTTGGGACAGCTTAGAATCTTATCTCAGTGAGACACATTCACTGGAATGGGTACAGCCCTTGCAACTAGAACACTCTAAATCAGGCAAACCTTTGCAGTGAAGAAACCAATGGACTGTACTTCAGCAGGTCTGAATCAGTTCTTGAGTCATGTCAAAGCAGATAATGAAGTAAGATGCTGTTTTTGAGATGCAGCCCAGAATGTAGGGATTCAGTCCCCAGACATTTTTTGAAGACCTCAGTACACAGCAGCTGAGCCTGCCACACACATTCTTGCTGCATCAGTTTGTACCCATCCTAGGAGCTGAAAATATGTATATCACTACTATCTTTGATTAAGCCATAATTATAGCAGTTAGTTTGCCTCCATAAAGCAATATATTGCTTTTCCTTAAGTGTGGACGTGGTTAAGAGCTGGTTTCTGGCATGTGTTGAGCTGTCACCTTAAATACGCTGACTGCTGTATCTGATGCCCTGAATGTTTGCAGTGAGATCTCTTCAAAATTTCTGTGATACTACAAATCTTTGTTGTTGCAGGGAATTGACTTATTATACAATTGGGAAAACAAGATAGGGCCATTTCTTTTTTGATGTGCACACAATAATTACGAGATCATCTAAATAATAGGCAGTTGTTACACAATTAAAATAATCCAGTCAACTTAAACCAGCTGTGCTGTCTCAGATCTCATGGGAAAAACTTAATCAAGCCCAGTGCAAATGCAAAGAAACTAAATGTTTGAAGAATGATGAGCATACTGCCTCTGAATAATTAGTTAGCTAGTTGTGTTATAGGATGTCTTCAAATATGCACTAATGCACATAAGATTACAAGACAGACTTTTTTGATTGAAAAGCATGGAAACTCTGCTCAGAGCTGTACTGTTGATCTGTGGCAGTCCCAGTGGTATGTTGGTAGTAGTGCTGGTAGTGTTGCAAGGTTTTTACCTCCTATATAATGCCTGAAAGTAAGATGGAAAGAATAAGAGGGTATCCTGTTTCTTTGGAAGAGGGGAGCCAGAAGGTGGATTGACTTCTTAAAAATGCTCTTAAGTGAAAACTGCTGTGATAAGTAACTGAAAGAAGCCCTATGGAACATCTCACTTGGTGGAGAGGTGACTCAGTTCTTTTTGTAACTACCCTTTACAATATTTTCTCCTAGCATGGGGGCAGGAATGGGATGCCACCAAGGTTGAAGATGTGGGAACTGGACGTCTGTTATTAACCTTCAGATGGTGGTGCAACTAACGATACTATTGTTTTATTACTATCCAAATAGATGTAAATGAATTGGGAAGAAAAGCTTCTTTGTTCTACTTTTCCTTCTGTTGGGGTCAGGAAGGGTCCCCTGGCAGATGTGAAAAGTTGTATAGAATATACATGTTCTAATTCAAGTCTGTGCCTCTCTATCCCTTAGAGTGATGCTCAGTTAAAGTATCTGAAAGTGTTGAAATTTGTGAAAGCTCTGTTTTCATTTGGCCTGTTGCATTTATGGCAGGAAAAATATATGTGGGTGAGAGAAGAAATGTTTAATGAAGATGTGGGTGGAATGGAAAGTGCAGATGAGATCTTAATAATATCAAACTGCAATCCTAGGGAAGCAGAAAAAAAACATTTACTTCCAGAATTTACTTCTGGACCCCTCTTGGGGTGGGGGGAGGGACAGCACTGTCTAAATAACTTACTGGGTTACTGTAGCTCTTAAAAATCATCTAGGTAACCAGAACAGCAGTCTCTGAATGCCTGCAGCAAGTTAAACAACAGATGTTTGAGTTAGTTTTCTTATTAAGGCAGTAACATCACATATTGCTGTGGGCTTAAAAAGCATGGGAGGTGTATAGGAAACAAATAACTATAGTCTTGGGGGTTTTGCAGTAAACTTCCTATGTTCTGTATTCTAGGCACCCCATTGTAAGGTTCAAAGCTGAGACAGGGTATCTTTCCAAGTAAAAGTGTATTTTGGGTCCCTAAAAATTCTTTTCTTGTCTGTCATACGAGGGAGAGCAATTCTGAATGTTACATCTCTTGCTCTGTTGTAGGCTCCTCAGTGGCTAGAAAGTGATTCCTGTCAGAAGTGTGAACAACCTTTCTTCTGGAATATAAAGCAAATGTGGGACACAAAGACATTAGGTTTGAGACAGGTGAGATCACTGACTCGAGTGCACAAAATGCAAACAGAAAAACACTAAAGCTGTTAGAGTTAAATCTTTTAAACTCAGTATTTTTGCTGCTTTCAAGTGAGGGTTTATTGAAAGGTCACAGTTTCTAGGCAGTGCTAAGATAATTCCAAATCCTGTGATGTGTTGCATCAAACTTCATCACAGGGCAGAGCAGGCTGTGCTGGGATGTTCTGTTGGATTCTCTGAATATTTCTTTGCATTGGAGCTGTGGACAGCTTATCCTCAAGTGTTGTGTGAAGTGGCACACGGTGCCCTGTAACTGAGCAAACGGCAGCATAACATGTTGCAGGGCACCCAGTTCTGTGAGGCCTTGCTCTTACTGGGTGAAAGCATTCCAGAGAGTTTGCTTTTTGGAGGAAATGACAGTCTATTCTTGGCTTTGACTGTTATTTCCTTGGTTGCTTGTTCTACCATCTTTTCCCCCTGCTCCCAGAAGGAGCTTGCAAAAGGAGAAGGGGATGCACAGGGGTGATATGGAGGTAAACCCATTAATGGCCAAAAAGGCTGTTCAGAACTCCAGAGTCCTTGGTCTTTGCTTGAAGTAACAGAAGAGCTCCAAACAAGTTGCAACACAGATGCTTTGTTGTTACTGAATGAACACTTGGTAAGGTGGTCAGGTGGCATAATGCAGTGATTTGTTTGTTTGTTTGCTGTTCTTCCATGAAGCATCACTGCAGAAAGTGTGGGCAAGCAGTGTGTGGCAAGTGCAGCACCAAGCGGTCAAGCTACCCCATCATGGGGTTCGAGTTCCAGGTCCGTGTCTGTGATTCGTGTTTCGAGTCAATCAAGGATGAAGAGTGAGTATTAAATACCCAAATTAAAGTAATAATGCTGAGGTGCAGAAACACTTGTGCTTGCACCATGTCTGCACATAATGGTACACAGACGTGCCAAGCTGACACTGCTAGTAGACCACTTGCCTTGGGAACTCAAGGCACCTCAGTAGCAGAGATGCCTCACCTGGCTCTGCCAGCTGATTTGGACCAGATGTGGTATAACACTTTATCCACTTCATTTCTTCTTTTCCATAAGCCCAGATCTAGAATCAAAACATACTTACCTCAAAATTTCTGTTCAAACAAAAGGTTAAACATAACTTACTCTCCCATTAAACTCTTCTTAGCAATTAAGGAACCCCCTTTTTATCTTGATAGGAACAGCACTGTCCTGTAGCCAGCTTGGACATTTGGAGTGATAAAGGACCAAAGTAATCATATGCCATTTGGGGGGATATTTTGAGTTTCTTTTTTTGTTGTTGTTGTTGTTGATGTCATTATTAGTTGGAGGGGTATTTTTTGTTTGGGGGGGTTGTTTTCATTGCTTTGGGTTTTAAAGGGAGGTGCTGTGTGCTGGTTGACTCACTGTAGCCAGCAGGAAAACATGTAGCTGAGTTTGCCTTTATAACCAAGAGTAGAATTATTTACTATTGCAGTGTCCCACTTCTGCTCTGTTATTATTAACAGTCAGACTGCTGAAGGCCAGGAAATGTCACACCTGTGTAACTACACAAGCAGTGCTTTAGAGTGACTTGCTAATGTAATTCTGCCCCCTTTAATATGGCTCTGAAGTTCTCAGGTCTGATTTGTTAGTACTTGAGCAACTTAATTTTCTTCTGAGTTTATTTTGCACTGCTCTAATGATGCCACCAGCTTCATCTGATGGCTGCCTTTCATTGGAACTGTACTCTTGCAGCCGTACTTCCTTGGCAACCTTTCATGAAGGAAAACACAACATTTCACACATGTCCATGGACATCTCCAGAGGACTGATGGTGACTTGTGGGAGTGACCGGATTGTGAAGGTATTCACACACCTCTTCCCTGCGTTTACCGGAGAGATTTAACAGAGAACTAATGTTCGTGTATACTTCTTTCTTTCTGACAACTGTTGCTACAAAGCTGTCTGATGTGGGCAGCCAGGAACTGTATTAGTTGCAGACTGTTCTTTCTGCAGCTGAATGAGGAAATGACCTGTAACTCCAGTTACTGGTAACTGGTAACAGTTGGTTACTGGTAACTGTTGGTGTTGTCTGGACAAACAAAGCAGGTGTCAGCAGTAGGATAATCTGCCAGCAGCCTTAGAAGGCACAGGCATAATGGAATGTGCAGGCTGCCTTTACTCTGAGCCCCTGGCTGCTTGGAGCATTGCCACTAAAAGCCCTGGTTATGAGACAGTGACATGGAAGTCAGACTGATGCCGAATCTTGCCGTGCTTGAGCTAGGCAACCTCCATGTGTGTCAGAAGTGAGACTGTTCCACTCTGTCCCTGTTTCCCTGGGAGCATGTTTATAACAAACTGCATAGCGCTTTTCCTCACAGTTCTCTGATTTTAAGACTTGTGACCCTTAAGTTTGGCTTTTGGTTTGTAAGGCTGGTATAATTCTGTGACATTTTCCTCAAGTATTGCTTAAACAGGATTCGTTACCTTGTGTCCAGGGAGGTCTCTATGTTTGCTTCTGTGCCTCTTACAGTTATATCTCTTAGGTCCTGTAATGATGCTGTGTAATTCTCCGCAATATTTTCTTCCAGATCTGGGACATGACACCAGTAGTTGGTTGTAGCCTTGCAACTGGCTTCTCTTCACGCTGATCTCACACCTGACAGGTTTATGCACCTTATGTACAGCAATACGCACCGAGCGAACGGAATCCTCCCTACGAATACTACCGCAAACACTGGTCGCTTGATTCTTCTCCTGCTGCTGTTTGGGGATGGACAGTCACCTCTGTAGAGCACGGCTGTTCTGTTTGGGCTCCCTGGGAATCTCCTTGGTGCAGTTTGGCAGCCTCTTGGACTAACGTAAAATGGCTTACCTGCAATATGGCACCCTGATGGAAGGACCTGTTGTTTCTCGGTTTACATATGTAGTGTTAACAATGTGCTATCTCTGCTGATATATCTTGTACAGGTACCTTGTAGCCTCAACATTATCAGAGTAAAATGTGTGTAGTAAATTCAATTTGTGCAGGTAGTACCTTATCTTATCCTCTCTTCCACAAAGCAGTTCCGTAGAAATACTTCTGAGCAGCCACTGTCTCAACTGCCTCCAAAAGGTATGTTGGTTATTCCTGTGGAAGGAGGAGATACTTCAGAGTGGTGGGTAGCTTCTTTCAGATTGAGATAGTACAAGAACTTTTGATCACACAAGATTTCCTTTATTGGCTTTCTTGTAGTGTTTGTCTTCAAGTTCAGTTATTGGTGAAATCACTTTTGTGGGACAGCTGTTCTGTTTAGGTAGCTGGTGAGTCTTTGAACAATTCCAGGCTCTGTGAGTAGTGATTTAACATAGCTAATAAACCCCTATAGGTTCTTATGGAACGTGCAGCCCAGCTACTCTACTTTAAAGGCAGGTCGTAGGTATGAGCCATATACTTTGGCAGCTCTATAATGCTGTTAGACTGGGAAGCTAAGCAAATCTGCCTTGTTAAATGTAATGGCTTAAGAAAAAATGGCCAGCTAAATTTTAGGGGCTTTTTCCTGTGGAAAGGCTGATGTTTCTTTAATGGTAGCGAACCCATCTCTGCTAAAGTGCAGTGTCAATTAAAATACTGCCTTGACATTGCTTAAAACTAATGGATACTGAGCAATAATTACTGAGGTACAGAACAGTTGTTTTTTCACCTGCACCTAGGTCTGTTAATCCTGAGATCTGTATTGATCCTTTTGTGTTTCAGAGCTGAGACACAGAAAGGAGAACTGAGGGGGCTTTTTTAACTGCAATTGGCACATGCAGGAAATAACTGTCTGTCAGTTGTGTGACTTTCCTACATTTGAATACTGTAAGGAGAACTTATTTTGAAGCTTTGAAAGCTAAGGTAACATGTCACAGAGTTTAGGCTTGGGGTTAGTTAGATTTTTCTGAAAGCAGATGCACATGAGTAAGGACAAAAAATGTGGGTAGGTCAGCTGGCCCCAAACAGGTTGCACAACTCTCAAAGGTAAGAGGCTCTTTCTGGCAGAGGACCTGATGGTTAGACTGTCTTTATTTACAGCAACAATCAAGTGGTGCTATGAGTGAATTCAAGTCCTAGGTGTGTAACTTGACACTAATAATCTGCATTGGACCATGCTGTAGGCTGTAATAGACTAAGATTGTGACATCATTAGTACATCATTATTCACTTGCATTTTAAGCCAAAAAAACACCTGGTAGTCTCCAAAGGGCATTAGAATCCACAATATGGATTTGGAACTGGCTTTGTCTAGTTTTCCATGGGCCTTCTCTGGAAGTTTTGTGAAGAGCCTTCTGATTTGCTAGGTTTGTGGGGCCACTGAAACATAAACAAGTCTCTCTTCTGTGGAAATCACAAAACTTGTCTTGCCTTCAGTTAGGGATTCGTCACTTCTCACAGTGATTTGATTGATCCCTTGCTACATGCTGTATAGCTCGTGTTTTTGATGAAGGCTTATTTCTAAGCTATTAAGTGAAAATCAACTTGTACTGGAAAAATAGTTGCAGCTTTTTGCTCTGAAGGCCTTCACCCTTGTAAATTAGCAAGGAAACTGCGGGGTGGAAGGGTTGAATAAGCCCTGGTAATGCCCTGTGTTCACTCTCAGACTTCCCCCTGTCTGGCTGTGGAAGAGGATGGAAGCCTTCTTCCTTGCATTATGTAAGGCAGAACATGAGTTACATTCCTAGAACTGTTTAGGATCCTACAGTGCTGCGGTAAGGAGGATCTAGGGTCACGAGTTAAGCTGGGAGATCAATGTAGATATGAGTTGAATAGCATATTTTTCAAACCAGACATACTGAAACCTACACCAGTGATACTGAGGTGTAACTCCTTTGCAACTAGCACTCCTGAACTTCAGCTTTTTTTTAGTTCTGATTATTCAACATGCCCCTGCTCAGCATGCACCTCCCCCTCCCCTGTGAATACTTTCTCTGCTTCTTGACAGCCACTTACCTTACATTAGGGTTTGCCACTAGATAATATATTCTCTACTACATATTGTCAAACCTAAGGAATCTATTTTCTATAATTGATATCTTAAAGATAGCGTCAGTTCAGATATAACATGACAATTATGGCTGCTAATTAATTAGTCATTTAAGTATACTCTTGGTGTTGAGTGAGTAATGCTTACAAACCACTAAAGAGATAGTGTTTTGTTTATAAACAACTATTCTGAAGGCATTTGCTCTCTGGTGAAACTGAACATACTTCAACTGTCAGCTCAAGTGTGTGATGACTGAGAAGGCTTGATTTGAAGCATTACTAATCTCACTTGTATAACCTCCTTCAATGGGCAGGGAAGGGGAGCAAAGGGTACTTATATGTGCTAATTCTTTACTAGTTGTATTTCTGTACCCTGCATAGTTAAGAGATGCTAGATAATTCTGTCCCTTGCTCCTTCTTGTCTGTTTTTTAAACTTTGATTACATGTACAATAAAATATTTCTTGATATTCACTTAGTCCATTGGGATGACCCATCTTTCTTCCCTTCTGTGAATGAACAGTGCCTGCTTGTATACTCTGGCTCCTCCTTTCCATGGCCTGTGTCCAAACTCTAGGTTGGAGGGGAGCTTGTCAGATGTGTGCTCTTGGAGCTGAATGAGCTGCACTAGGGTTAAAAGCCCGAGATGAGAGGCAAACAACTGCTGCATGGGTCCAACTAGGGATGTATAACTCTATCCTGTGTCCTGCTTTCCAGCTTGTGTAGACCTCTGGTTCATCTGGTTGCCCTCCAGAGGTCTGCAGACGTTCTTACAACATAGAGTATCAGAGGATCAACCCCGTCCCCAAGATCCCTTGGACCTGTCAGAGGTATTAGAGAAATACTGATTTCTGCTGGATGGGATGAGCATTGTTCACAACACAATAGATACTGAGGACATAAAACTGCAGCCACCACAGGACGTGGTCACACTTGCCTTGTGATACTTTCTCACAGACAAAGGATGGGGACAAGCTGGGAAGCAGCCTTGTCCCTCACAGTTACTCAGAGCCTTCACAGACCCAAATACAGCACAGGCTGGGTTTGTAACACTTGGAAGGGCAGTGGTGGTCTGTGAATGTGGTGTAGCTCACTGCTCCCTAGGCTGTTCAGGAGCAATAGGAGGCATCTTTACCAACTCCTTCCATCTCTGAAGGAAGGGTGGCTGTGTAGTCTCTGTTTGTTTTGCTTTAACAAAACACTTCTCATTTGACCAGGTTAAACATCTCACCTTTCCCAGGGCAAAACACTCTTCCAGTTTCAACAAAAAGTGACTGGTAATGATCAAGCTGGTTACTGGTTTGTAGTCAGAAAAACCTGTGCAGACATCAGCGTATACCATCTTAAAGAATGTTTTAAATCAGGCTTATGAACTCTAGATTAGTCAAGTTTGAAAATGTTTGAGAACAGCAAACAATGTCCTTGTACTGAAAGCACTAAAATACATGTATTGGTTTTCTACAGGGGAATGCAGAGTTGTTCACTTCTCACACTCCTTACCTTGCAAATTTCATTTATGTTTCAGATAAGCTGTGTGAGAGGTCTTAGTGATGATTTTTTTGGTGTGGCATTGACTTACTCATTGGAGAGCTTTAGAATATCCTACATTGAGGAAAGAGACAGATTGGTATGTGGATCAGAGTTAACTACCACATACTTCAGAAGAAAGGCTTCTTGTCTCTGTAGATGAAGTCCTCAGTTCTGAATGACCTGGCTAACAGTGAAATACCATGAACAAATTCTACAGAAAATGATGAATTTCTGTCAGCTTAACATTTAAAAAAAATGTTGTCATCGACTAACCATCTTTCAGTGGGTTGCAACGTGGCCTTTGAAGGCTTGCTCTGCTTCTCTCATGGGTATAAGGCAAGCCTTCTCAATGCTCTCTTGAGTGACTGCTATCAAATGATTCTGCAAAGCTTTTTGCCCCTTCAGAGGAAGACTTAGCTCTGTGTGGTCTGCTCAACTCTATTAATATGTAAAAGCTAATAGTTGAACACGATGTTACTGGTTGTGTCAATTAAGCAATGGAAGAGATTATGAACAACTAATAAAAACTATACAATTTATACTTCATAAAATTAAACATAGAATATTTTATCAAGTAAAATCTGTGAGGCACTAAAAACTGAGGTATCTCATAGCATTTATCCAGCTCAAAACCAAGATAAATTTAAGTAGAAATACAGGTTGACTGTAGGATTTCCTATTTGTATTTTTATATATGATCTGTCCATTTTTCTTCTGAAACACTCTATTACTCTATTGTTCAGGACACTGGCTTGCATTAATGTTATAGAGGTACATGCTTTTGCTTTTCTCCTCTTTTAACTTGTTTATATGGAAAGACGCACAAGAGGATTTAATTTGCTCCTAGCTTTGCTACTATAGCTCTTCCAAATAAAGAAGATCCCCTGACCCTCACTATCCATCCTGATTATTTTTCTTTCTGAAGTCCATTTTCCTTAGGATTTCAGCTGCTGTCAGAATCCACATGCATGTGTCTGTCATGAACTGAAGCGCAGCCCTGTCTCGCTGGTGGGGAGCGGGCACTGCTTGCTAACACGCCTTAATGCAGATGCACTACTTTAGGTTCTTGTGCTGTCCTTTGTCTATGCTCTGTTCTCATTCATTTCTCCTTCTTTCTTAGCTTATGGCTCCTTCTTCAAGTTTCCTCCTCCTCCACAGCAGCATGTCCCTTGAGGCAGGTGGCAGCAGCTCCTGAAGCACAACTGAACTGCTTGCGTGAGCCTCCTGATCTGCAAGTGTGCAGTGGCGGAATTAAGGATGACAGAGGCAGCAGACGTGGAAGGTGAGTGCCATTTAGGAAACAACCCATCACCTCATCCTCAGTTACAAACCTGTCCTGTTAAGCACCCAGAGCAACGCAGCCATAACTGGCTCTTCTGTTTGCTACAGCCTTTGCAGTTTGGGAAAGATTACTGCAAAAGCCACTGCCTCTTAAATCTCCGTGTGGTGGACACCAGAGTTTTTAAGCTTGGTGATTAGTAGAGAAGGTCTGGTATCAACTGGATTGCCAATCGTCCTTAGAGGTTTTGGAGAACATCAGGGTGAAATCTGTAAGGGTAGAGAAATGTTGCATGTGGCTAAATGGTGTCTGTGGGACACTCAATCCTTGATCTTTATCTAAAAGAGAGAAACAAGGCTCTAAGCTGTGTTCATTGCAGTCCTTTTATGGAGAAGAAATGCTGGGAACATAAGCATGCTTCTAGGCAATGCGGGATGTTTCAGTCCTCCTACTCCACAACTGAAGTTCCCTTGTCTCATGGTGTGAGCATACCACCTGGGTGCTCAGCTGTTTTAGAGCATAGTCTGAATATACTTAGATTTTACAACCAGGAAAAATGTGAAAGAAACTGAGGCAAGGTGGAAAGGGCAAAGATCAGAATGGCAGCGTGGTTGGAGCCTTGATGTAAGGGATGTGACTGTGGATCCAACAGCTCATAATCCAACTGAACACAAGAGGGCTACAATAGCACATTTTCTCTTGATAGAGAGAGAGTTCTCCATGGAGCTTTATTAGTGTCTGCATGCTGTTGGGTCTGCTCTTTTATACAGCTGGGAAATGAAATAAAAAGCTACGTGACACCCTTTAAGGCGTGTACACCTGTCACGTCAGTACAGGCTGTAGGGATTTGAGACTCCTATTTTTAACATTTTTCTAGTGCTTTAAACTGCTTAAACATTGGGACTACTTGCTGACCACGCCACTGATAAGGTACCAAAATCTGTGGCACAGATACATAGTTGGGTATGTTCTCTGGTGATATGAATACTTTGTTCTGCCTTTAAATTGTGGAGAATCCAGATTGTGTGAGCAAGTCAGGAAAAGCCAACGCATGAAAAGCAGTGGAAGATTGTCTGGAAAAATACAAACCCCTGCCTAGTAACGAAGAGCAAGTGTTAGATTGCTTCTCTATTGATCCAAAGTGCAATTAAAAGCTGCCTCCTGCAGCTGAATTTAGATTGGGCTTTTAAAGTTTTCTCTTTCCCCTGTGGACCTAGTGTCAAGTGGAAAAAACCTGCACAGCGGGTCTCCTTATAAAATTACCAAGTGGAGTGTGCCTCAGCCTGAACTCCCTGGTTTGCTCAGGGCTGCTACCTGGAACAGGCTGTGGCTCTGTGTGCCTAAGCTCAGCTCAGGTGCTGGCTAGAATCAGGGTAAATGGCCAGTGTGCTGCTTCATTTGTTGGGGGACCCAGTGTTGCTAAAAAGGCTTCTTTCTGCAAAAAGCCAGGCAAGGCTTTGGTTTGTGGGGTTTTTTTCAGAAGGAGATCTTTTGTGGTGTTTTAGAAGGAAGGGAAAATGTTGTATTTTGTTCTCTCCCTGCTGTTATTTAGGCAGTGGTTTGTGTCTCTTAATTGGAGCAGTCAGGATTTGTTTGTTTCCCTGGAAATGTACCTGAATATGACTTCTCAATCAATTGTAAATGATTATAAATGTATAGATTTCCTTATGTGGTCCAGGATTAGCTTCTGCAGTCCATAAAGCCTGCAGAGATTAGGAGAGCCTAAGACAAAGCTTATTGGGGGTTTAGAGGTTCATCAGTCCGTGGCATCTGACATTTTAGCAGTGACTTCTTGTCAAATACATGATGTCCAGGCTCACCAGAACTTACACCTAGGAGCTAGAGAAGCTCATGGCAGCAGGTGTAGCACACAGGAGTCACTGAAGCCACTGTAACTCTCAGTGTGAACATTTTTTACTTCTGAATGTGATAGACTGCTGGAAGAGTGGGGAATATAAGCCAAGAGTACACAATATCCAGTAGCAGTAAAAAGCTGCTTGCTTCACTTAAAAGCCTGTTTTTCAAAGGGCCTTCAAAAAGAGAACATGAACATTTTCCTTCAGGCAGAGACAGAAGCCAAAAGAGAAGCAGCTCAAAGCCTTTTGCAGCCATTTTTGAATTAGAGAAATAAATTTGTGTTACTTTGCAAGCTTTTGTGTTCAGACTAATTAACTGGGCCTAAGGGAAGGACCCAAAGGAGTCCACGATCTGGCATTTTTCTGGCATGCAATCACCCTCCCAGTTCACCTGGCACAACTACTTGCGGCAGCTGCCTCCCCCTGCTCCCAGCCACCAGTAGTGCCCACCTGGGAAGTCTGAGCTGTTTTCTTTCTCCTAACATTATGCAGGCACACAGTGCTAGCAGGAGGTGGGGAGGGGAGAATTCCAACTCCTTACTGCTTCTAGTTAGGCAGTCATTAAGCACAGGCTGGCTTTCTGTGCAGGAAAGCATCTAATTTAGGCATGGTCCTATATCTGCAGTCTTCTTTCTGTAGGGGAGCAAAATTCTTGTCTCTTGCTAACATGCCAGATTGGCCACTGTGGTCGATGTGCACCATATGCAGGATGTGTTTGCTGCTACCTGTTTTCCTGATGTGCTTGCAAAACCACAAAAGCAGCAGGCTGGTTTTCTTGAGTTCATGAGCCTAATTAGGTAAGGCCTTGGCATAGAAAAGTAAGTTTATTGGGAGAGGTTGTTAAGCAAAAAAAATTACTGTTCAGCCCTGGTGTAAATTGCATCACTGGGTAAAATGTAGGCCACTGAACTGAGTTGTTCTCGTTAAACTGTATTTTTTTGGGGGGGTGGACGGAGTTGAGGGGTGGTGGGGGAGTAAGGGAAATGCTCATCCCTTAATTTTGAACTTATTTTGGAGATGAAAGTGTTGACGCTGCGCATAGGCAGTACAGCTGCATAGTGTGTCCACATTCTTACATGTTAGGCAAAGCCAGTTCCAAGTGTACACAGAGAGGTGGCTTTCCCAACGCTGCAGTGGTATCTATGGACACTCCCTGTTCATCAACAGTGAGGAACGTTACAGCTGTAAGTGCAGAGCCAGCTCTCTGTTGCTCTGCATACACCATGGCAGGCAGAGCTGGGGTTGCTAGGGACAGGAGCATGGCCATGGTTGTGGGAAAGCGGTTTGCCTCCTGGGGAAGGCAGCACGGGTACTGTTGCACTTCGTGTGGCCTGTTCACTCGTCCCAGTAATCTTTTGGGAAAGGCAGCCCAAGGTTTTGGTCTGTTTCCACAGACGCTGATAGCAGTAAGCACGTATTTGGCAGGCTCACTGAAGGCAAGGTGGTGCCACAGCAAAGCCAGCAAGGCCAGTGCTGTCTGACAGCACGGCACAGCATGTGCTGCGCCGCAGCTGCGCGGTACAGGGCCAGTGTGCACACAGTCTGAGGTGGTGCTGGCCTTGTGGGCACAGCATCTGCTCTTGGGAAGTGACGGAGGCCGGGGCAAGCGAGTAGATGAAGCGTCACTGAGATCCACAGGCAGCTGGGGCTTGAGCTTTGTGTGCTCCAGAAGTGAAACCAAAGCACTCAGCAGCTGGAGCATCACACAGCACAGGGTGTGTCATGCTGGGGACGGGGCTGGAATGTGTGCATACCAGAACTGAGGGAGCAGTGGAGGGCTGTGACACCAGCATGTCTGTATAGACCAAATCAGGGCTTACAAAGGGCAGAGGCGTAGGGAAACGTGGAGGTTACCTCCAGACTGTTAAACGAGCATAAGGAGCACACCCCTGCTTATGCTCTCTGCTCTTGCAAACAAGCATTTCCAACTGGAAGCAGATTTCAACCCATTTGCCTTTTCAGCTATGCACACGATTGCTTTTGGCGGAGGGGCCTCTCCCTCTTGGCTGAAGCCAGAGGCTGTAGAGGTGTTCTGCTGGTGCCAGCCATTGATACCACTGTGTCCCCTGGACTCCCTGGGCTCCTGCACATTTCCTTTTCTTGCTGATGGCTCAGATCCATCTAACACAGCACACAAAAGCAGGGTGCAGCTCTGCCTGGAGCAGGTGGGAACCTTATCCTGAATCCAGATGCACCGTGCTTGGGCATAGATGCATCCCATGTTCTGGGAATCATCTCTCCTTTAGATTACAAACATGGGACTTAGATGTACTAACTCTTCTCAATTTATACTCTTGTGGTACTTTGCATCTGGACCGTGCTCCTGGTAAGAGGTTTGGAAGCCTTAGGCCTGGATTTAGTGCATCTGATTCGCGTGCTGAGTCTGTGGATGTTGTGCATTCTTTTGGCACCGGCTGCTTATCAGCAAATCCCTGCCAGAGGTTACAGGGATTTGCTGATCCCCCAGCAGAGCTGCTTATGCCTTGCTCCCTCATCCAGCTCCATCGAAAAGCACAGGTTAGCAAAGCCCAGCCATGCAGGGCATTCAAACCATCAAAGCCCAGCCATGCAGGGCATTCAAACCATCTGCATTTCATTCCGATGGTGATGGACCCCAGAGCGGTCGGGCCTGCAGCTCTTCTGGAGGGTCTTCAGGGCAGGAATGCCAGGAAGGGTGGAAGCTGGAGCCGGGACAGGACGCGAAGCGCGTTTTTGTTACGCTCGGTGTCACCAGGGCAAGAAAGGTGCCCCTGAGCCGCCAACAGGTGCCGGGCAGGTGGCAGCTGGGCTCAGCGGTGTGCGGCCGAGCTCTGCCGCCCAGCCTGCCGCCCCAGCCTCGCTATCCAGGAGTGCATCGGGCCCGGGGATGCACCACTGGTGCCAAAAGCTGCCCTCCTGCCCGCGCTCTGTCCCGCTCTGCAGCCCGGCTGGGGGAGCGGCGGCAGACAGCGGGCTCCCACCACCGGGCTTCTGCCAGCGGGCAGCCCGGCCCGCTGCCCCTCACACACCCGCGCCCCGGGTCGGCTCGTCGTTGCCCGCCTGCCCCGCTGTCCCCGGCCAGCAGCCCCCGCCCGGCGGCGGCGGGAGGAGGCGCCCGGGGAGTTCCCGTTCGGGGCATTGTGGGAAGGCGCGATGCGGCCGGGGCCTCACCTGGCGCGGGGCGGGGAGGGGAGGGAGGGAGGCAGGAGGCAGGGCAGGAGGGAGGCGGCCGGCAGCCAGCCGGGCCGGGCCGGCTCCCAGCCTGCCGCCGTCACCGCCGCACCATGGTAAGTGGGTCGGGGCCGCCGCACTTCACCGGGGGCCAGGCGGGAGAAGCCGCCACCTGCCCCGCCGCAGCTGCCTATAGGCAACCCGCTGCCGAGCCCCCCTCGACGGGCGCGTTCTCTCCGGGCTTCCCCGCCGGCGCTGGCCGGAGGCTGAGCAGAGCTGAGCTGCCCCGGGTCGCCTGAGACCCGCGGGGGCCAGATTCCTCCGCCTGGAGCTGTACACCCGGGGCTCAGCTGCCCGGCCGCGGCCGCCTGGACCTTGGTTTTCCGAGAGCCTAAAGCAAACAGGAACGTTTGCCCGGCAAACCAAAGTCCCCGTGGAGGTGGGCTCAAACCTGGACGCTCTGCCGTCCGAACACCGCTGTCCCGGCGTGCCCGGGGACAGGGCACGTCCCGAAACGGTGTGCCAGCGGCTCGCCGGTGTTTGGGCAAAGAGACTTGGGTTTATTTTCATTTTTTTTAACAAACCCATTGCGCTGGAGCAGCCTAGGTTGGCTTTAAACCAAGGTAAAACGCCTTTAGAAAGCATACGGCAGTCTGCATGCTGGGGCTGAGCTGGCTCCTCCGAGTAGAAATGCTGTTTCCGAGGGGGTTTGAACGAGGCTTCGCACCAGGTCTGCACCAGTTTTAAGGAAATGAAAGCCACATTCTTTTCCTTTCTGTTTTCTGACCTTTGGGGTGAGCTTGGGTCATGCTGACAGCCTTTCATAGCCAACCAGGAAAACGCGGCTGTTACGGTGAGGTTTTGTACAGTCTTCCTGTAACCTGAGGAGCCGAGGTTCGAGCCGGCTCCAGTGCTTGGAGAAGGATCAAGTGTGGTTTCATGTGGATCTGTGTCTCTCGGCTGGTTCTGTCTCCAAGCAGCGCAGTTGTGGGCAGTGGGGTTGTGTGTGACGGGAGCATTGGGAAGAGCTTTTCCCCATTCCCCGGTGCGGGGTAAGTGTGGAGCTTGGGCAGCAGCCTTGCCTCCAGCTCGGGTGCTTCTGCTAAATGCCCTGGGCTCACGGGTGCTGAGGGAGTCATGTGCAGCTCTGCCTTTCCATCCATTAGTACCTCTGAGAGAGAATGCCTGTCTGTTCCTTGTATCTTGTGTACTGGCAACCAGTCTACGCGTGTGACCTGGCTTCCCAGCTGGGTGGAGGTGGCAGCAGTGCCTTATTTTAGCTTGGAAGGGAGCAGCAGCCCTTCAGGTAAAAGGACTGACAGGTAGGGTCCTGGGAGGGAGGCCCTTTGGACCTCCAGTGCTGTGCTTGGTGGTGGTTTGCTGGGATCAGAAGAGGTTGCCGTGGTTATTCCTTTTTGTTAAGCGTGATGACCCGACATCCTCACAGTAATGGCTAGATTTTCCCCAAGGAGGACTGCGGGCTCTCAAGCAGTAGGATGTTTGGTGATGCCTCTTAATTGAGAAGCCATCTCACTGCTTGATAATTCAGACTTGGGGCAGTTCTGTGGGCATGCCCCAAGCTGCTGCCTCGCACAGTTTGCCTATTGTGTGCATCTGCAGTATCGGTTAACTCACAGCACAGCTGAACAGAAGCCTCTCCACTCCTTCATCCGAGGCCAAGTCTTGTTGTTTGTCTCTGGCCTCAAAGGCAGAGCTGTGTTGTTTCTTTCCAGTGGTTTAGCCGGAATGCTAAATATCTGTTAGTGTGTTTAGGAAGGTGTACCTGTCATTACATTTGCAAATAGAATATGCACAGTAATTAATTTACAGGTGGCTCTGCAGTCTCCACACCTTAAATCCCCATATAGATAGAACCTCTCTGGTTACACCCCGAGACAGCCCTACGTATCCACTTCCCTTGGGTAAAGCTTGTGTAAACAACTGGAGTTCCTATTTTGCCCTTGAAGGTCAGTAAATACGGGAGCTGATTTCAGGGAAGCTGATCTCAGAACTCTCCCTGATGCCTGCACTTCACAAATGCCAGTTTCCAAAGCACTCAGAGTGGACCCAGGGGAGCGCTGCTTACAGGAGTGCCGCTTATTGACAATTTGGACAGTGTCTGTTGTATCGATTGTTATAATTTTATAAGGTGAGTGTGCATTCTTACAATTAATAATTCTTTTTCCCTCTTCTGAGGTCATAGTACAAATGCCTGCTGGTGTGGTCACACTGGCTAGTGCTGTCAGCCTTGCCTCAGTCTCCAGTTGTAGAGCAGTGCTGATGAAAGGGTGCTTTTGTCAGGGTACTTTTTTGCTATAATATTCCTCTTTCTTTCATCCTGTCTCCGTGATGGGTAACACATCCAAAGAAACAGGGGGTACCAGGTTACAAAACAAGAACAGGCCTTATTCAGGCTCCAGGTGGAGAACTTTGAGCAGGTCATTTAAACACTCCCATCTGTTGGTTCCTCCAGTTCAGAAAGGCACAGCTGTGAGTGATGCTTTTATTCTGTGTCTTGAGATTTGAATTGGAATGTGCCTGTGTAAATGGTACCGTGTCTTCACAAGAAGGTTGCTTCAGTTGCTTGCTCTGTTGCAGGTTTGTGGGTAGGTTTCAGGAAAGTGTTTAGCAAAGCTGGCTTCACATCCTGCCGAGAAGGGCAGCTTTTCTGCCTGGCTGCTATGCTGTGACATGTTAGAAAAGGGCTTTTTAGAAAAGAGACTAAATTTTGCTCCCTGACACATACGGGTGCAGCAGAGAAACATATCCTGTAGGATTGATGTCTCAACAAAGTCAGAGAGCTAGGAGAGAACAGAGAGGAGGAGAAAATGGTTAGTTTCTCTAAGGACACGTGTTTCTCCAGTCTTTCATGCTTGTAAGTGTTTCAACACCTTAATCCTACTGCCACCTCAGTATTATCAGTACCACTTCCATGACAGTGGCCCTGCTTGCATAGCTTTGAGTGCAGAATTGGTGCCTGCATAGTAAAGGGCCTGTTCCACTCCTACCAGTGCTGCTCATCAGTTCAGTGAGAAGAATTAGTACTTGTGGACATGATCTGAAACCCTGGAGAAAGATCAAAAGAATCCCATTGAGCACAAGGGCTCTAAAAATGCACTTGGCCTGAATAGAAAAGGAGTTGGCAAGCAACGTTTCCATTTAGTGAGGCATTTGATCCTCGTCTCTGATCTAGAAGCTTGGGTGGAAATATTAGTTGAAGTGAGTGCAGCTGCTGACACCTACCTGGTGTTTGGAGATGAACTCTCTGCTGTTCTGAATATTGACCTCACCAACAGTCTCAGTGCCCTTAATTGTTGAAGTAGACATAGATCTGCAAAAGATGATGTCTGAGCTGCAAAGAATTTACTGCCTACAAACAACTACAGTTTTCCTCTGTGATACAGCTGTGCATTGGGCTAACAAAGACAATGAACTTTCCCTCCAGGCATTTACCTCCCAAAGACAGGAAGGGCAGCGCATTAGGGTAGATGAGGGAAGGAGACAAAAGTGTAAATAAATTATTCTTGTTTGAGGCAGCGATTTACATGAAAAACAAGCGTCATCCATGTGTATGTCTTTATCTTGTAGTGAACTGTTCTTGTGGGAGTAGATAATGGTAATGGAAGGGCATCCTTTTTAGAAGATACTGGGTACACAGACTTTTGAGTTTGGAAAAGAAGGACTACAGGGGAAGTGATACAAATGCACGAAGTTGTGAGTGCTGTAAAGAGTGATTGCTTCAAGAAGAGTCAGGGTACATCCTGTGAAATTTTTAGGCAGTAAATGTAAAGAAAATAAAAGTGAGTAAGCTTTTCATGCAGTGTAGATTAATGTTGTTGCTTTGGGGTATTTTTAATCCACTGCCAGGGGTGCTGTGGGTCTTCTAGTAGTGAGGCAGTTCAGGAAGATGGATCCACAGGTGGTTTGTCTGGATCCAGTTTCTGGCCCTAAATCCTTAAGCCAGTGATTATTGGATTCTTCTTATACTCTCTCCTCCTGGAAGCTGCTTGGATCAGAGCATTACTTGGGGTGATCCATAATCTGGTATTCAGGTGCCATTTTGTGGGATTTGACAGGAAAAAATGTTTTTTAGGGTTCTTCTCAGAAAGTCTGTAATCTCTGACTGTGTATGTGATCCTCTTCCACTTTTGGATCTTGTCTCTCAAGTACTTCACAATCATTAGAGTGTCACTGCTACACTAGAGACTGCTCTGGACCGGCTGGCTAAAGAAATGTTATGATAGATCATCTGCTGATTCTTTGCTTAAGACATATCTTTAAAATCTATTTTCACTCACAAATAAGGAAATCATAGGCATGTCTCACAGCCAGCAGTCACTAGGATGTGAAGTGCCTGGAGGGCTTTGGAGAAAGCCATGGCATCTGGGGTAGGCAAATACAGGGAGAGGGCTGGGGATAATGGCTAGCTGGAGCTATGGGGAGGCAAGAAAATGCTGCCAAGCATGTGGACCATGTAAAATGTTTGCTGCTTTTGTGTAGCTTTAGTCTAATTACTTCAAAATCCCATGCTTTGCAAACCATCCCATAGGCCTTCTGCAGGCATTGGTTACGTGCAAGAGCGGTGAAGGGACAAAATTATCGAAGTGCTGAGGAAACTGATGGGTCAAAGAGAGGAGGAGGAGCTGTTCCTCCCCTAAGGATTTACAAGATTTGTGCTTTGGCATATACCTGGGGCATTCACGTTACCCAGTTGTAGCGATGCCTAAATGAAAACTGTCCTGCTCCTGTTGAAAGAATTCTTTCTGTATCATATATGGGCAGCTACTCATTACCCTCCCTGCCCATTCATCTCCCTACTGTCCTATTTCTACCAGCTGTCTTCTGCATTTATGTGGCTGCTTTGAGTGTACTTTTCCCTCAGTGGGCCTTTGCATTTTTGCAGATGTTGCCACTTAGAGAGGTGCAAGATCCAGTCATGCACCAGTGGCACTTCATTTGTGAGTAGGAATATAGCATGTGGAGTCAGTGGGGTTGGATGGGAAAAGAGAATTTACATTTGTGTGTTTGAAGACAAGCAGGATGTGTGCCTTTCTGGCCAGACATGTCTTTCTGGCCTGATATGCCCTGGATGTATGCTGCTCAGCATCACAGACCTAACCCCAGGTACTCTTTAAGTGCTGGGTTCTTTTTGTTTTCTATCTTGCTGCATTTGTGTAGGATGTCCATCTGCTGTCTTGTGTTCAGATCTGGAAGAGAGGACATTAAGGTCCCCCAGGAAATGCCTGTTGCTGCCTTGCTGCATGCTGTTGGAGCTTGAAGGTGGTTTTGCTGAGACACTCACAGCTCTCAATGGCTTGTTATCAGTACAGGAATTCCTTTACGGTCATCACCCTCTGCTTAGTTCCCCTAAGACAAGCAAAAGGCACAAGCTGCAAAGGAATGAGAAACTGAGTCTTTTTTATTTGATGAAAATGCAGAGATTTATCATGTTGTGTGCTTTGTCTTGTAATGCTGCAGGTTGGAAGGAGAACATGTGAAACGTTGGGTGAGTGTTGTCTGCTCCGAGCTCTGGCAAAGCCATGGGAATAGCTGTATGGAACTGTCACAGCTCAAGCAGCCACCAGGTTCAGGAGATGGGGAAGTACCTCAGGCACTTCCTTTTCTCCAAGTCTCGTGTCAATGCCCAGATGAATACCAAAATTAAATTTTGGTCCATGGTTTCATTCAGGAGGTCAAATTTTAGGCCAGTGTAAGGCATTTTCTGACTTACTGTGCTCTGACCCTTCCTTCTGGAAGCTTCTTTCACAGTCAGGTCCGTGTTGGGTTTTGCCTTAATGAAAAAGTGCCATTTGAAAAGGAAAATGGATAATTTATCTATTGAAAATACCTAAAGTAAAGGCTTCAGTGTTTCATGTGTATCTTCCATCCTCTCAGAGCACAGGTCCTCCATGAGTGTCCCTGTTGGGAGCTGGAGGAATGGGTGCGAGGCTGCCACGGACCTGCAGGGCTCCTGCTCCACTGGGCTCAGGTGTCCCAGGGCTGAAGCACTGCCTGTCAGTTGGCTGAGGAGCTGGGGAGCTCTTGTCACCCTGTGGTGTGCCTGCCCCATCCCACAGCACAGCTTTAAAACTCTGGTCCCTGAAAGTTCGGAGGCAAGGGAAGGGCGCTGTACTACCTACATGTAGCCAGGCTTTGCAAATAGCTGATAAGGCCAACTGGAAATGGGAGTAAAGGAGGCTGCACCTTTTTCCAGAGTCCATTGGGCTGGATTTCAGCTCTGTTTCTTCACAGGTGTTCAAGGAGCAGACTGGGAAAATGGCCTCTTGTGAGTGGAAAGTACACTGGAGCCATAGCGAGTTAGGGGTAGCTCTTGGCAGCTTGTTCAGCCTCTCCCCTTGTCTGCTCCTCCTTATACAGCAACCTCAAGAAGATTACCCCTGCCTCCCAAGAATGTACAAACAAATCAAAACACCTCTGAGAGCCCAGCCCAGGAGGCAGAAGGGATGTGATTACCTAGTTAATGATAGTTCTGAATGGCTTCAGAGTGCACTGAGTTGTGTATGGTCAGCCTGCTGGCATCCCTGCAGCTGTGTGCCCCCGCAGCCCAGGCTGAAGGTGCAACTCCTGGTCTGGAGTTGGTCTTGCTCATTGCCTAGAAGCTGCAGTTAATCCCAGTTGCAGGAATAAAAAAGCACTTATTTAAGAAACCTGAGAATAATGACCTTCTGTAAAAATACATAAATAAACGGGGGGTGATGTCACTGCCTGCACCTACATCTTAGGAGCTGCCCTGGAAAGCTGAGCTTGCTCTCCTCTTGGAGAGGTGGTGGAAGCTCAGCTTTGCTGTCTGTGGGATGCCTAGCAGCCTGTGAGGAGGAGGCACAAGGCTGTCTGTACTGTATGGAGGGAGGATGTTGTTGAAGGAATGCTGCCAGTTCACGAGAAATGAGCCAAGGTCAGGAGGACTAGACCTGCTAGAAGCATCCTTCTTTGAAGATACTGGGTATATAGACTTTGCAGTTTGGAAAGGCTGCTTCCTTGAGCTGCTCTCTGCTGCTTAAGGAGAGATTAGAAGTGAGGAGCTTCAAGATGCTTTTGGTTCAGAACTTCATCTCAGCTGTACTGTTTTGATGATAGTTTTATTTAACTCGAGTGAGACTATCAAAAGGGTTGTTGGCTGGAGAAGTACTACATGGTGTAAATATCCTTTAAATGCTAGTATGCTGGTCAATTTAAAATCTTCAGTAATAAGATAAGGGTGAGTCCTGCATCATGAAAAGCGTAAAATCAATGTGTAACTATAGTCACATGTGCCTGTAATGATCTGGCACAGCTTTTATTGCATGGACTTTGGATGTATTGTTTAGGGGAAATTGTTCAGAAATGCTCCTAATGGAGATTAAGTGGGAAAGCATTCTGTGCCAGTTGGGCACCAGTGTGCCACTCCAGTATTTGTGTGTTGCTGCTGTTTCACTTCTCTTTCCCTACCTGTGTTCATCCTACAGACTGAATTCGTGGTTAAATTTTAAGGTTGAGATTCTGCAGTATTTACCAAACAGGTCTGTGCTGCTCTGAATGCAATTTTTAGAAACAGAGTAAACAAGTAAGGAAATGAATTTTTTTTCAGTAAAGTGGCCTGTTTTGGATTGTACAAAATAGCTTTGAAAGTCCTCAAACCCCCAGAGCTAGGTATGAAAGGACAGCAGGCAGATGGGGACTCTGTGCAGCAGCAGAATACCAAAGTACCCATACCTCAGCTTGTTGTCATTCTGTCTCTTCCTGATGTGGCTGGTTGTTAATACATTAGGCCGGTACTTGTCCGTTCAGCATGTCTTTCTCATCTCACTCTAAATGCCTGGCATTCCAAACCATCTCCCTGTTCACAGGAGAGAATTCTATTCTTTTATTTCTTTATTTTTTTTTAAATTTCAATATTTACTTCCCCCCCCCAAAAAAAACCCAACCAAACCCCAAACCAGCCACTAAACAAAGCAAAAAAGTAAAAGGAATTTTTTATTCTTCACATGCTTTGAAAAAGACCTATTTTGATGGCTGGAATGATTTGTATGTTTGTACTTTTAAAAAGAAACACTTCAATGAAAGTGGGTTTTGTTCATTTTCAGATGTGATGTAAAAATAACAGAAAGTCTGGACATCTATGTTGGGAAATACAGTCTTTCCTATTAGAGGGAAGAACGGAAACCAGTAGGAGATAAGCAGAATATGAACTCAACTAGACTAAAACAGTGCCAGAAGATCCAGCAGACTCCAGGGGAGTCAGAATAAGTTAAAAGAGAACTTTATGGTAAAAAGTCATTTCCTCTCCACCAGGTACAGCCAGTCAGTCTGGTTTTCCCCAGGCAGCCGTTGTCATGTCAGCAGCTGAAGGTGTGGCTTTGTTCATCCCATTTCCCTTTTTATGTGGTCCCTGAGTTTTGTGTTACTCATGCCTTGCCCGTTGCCCTTCTGAAGCATCAGGCATCAACAGAAAGTTTCTAAGGAGGGTTTAAGAGCTTTGGGGTGCTGCCAAGCAAGCTGTCTTGTTTTAGGAGAGTACTTCCTAATTTGCAAATTGTAGTTAATTTGAGAATTTCAGGAATCTTTCTGGTTTGTGCAGGTGACTTTGATTTGAGAAGGCTCTTAACTCAATTTTGGAAAGGCTGCAGCTGAAGCACTCTAAACCCACCCTGATGGGAGTGACAGAGCTGCCTAGCGGAGCAAATCCTTGCCCAAACCAAGCACCCAGGGAAGAGAAGGATGCTTGCTTTTCACACTTCCTCTCCCACCACTGGTTTGAAACCAGTTGGCATGCTGAGTTACAGGAGGAGGAGAAGCATTTCTGGCACACGTTCTTCTCCCAGGGGGGTGAACCAGACCCTCCCCTCATTGACCACTGGAGTTCACCTTGCAGGAAGAACCACGGCATCTTTGACATGTTTAGGGCAGTGAACAGGAGAAAAGACCCTGACAGTCAGGAAAGCTGCTTTGTCTTCCTGTGTGATTGTCTTTGGTATCCCTGTGGGCAGGTGATTCTGTGTGTAATAGCATAGTCTGGCTTTAGGCCGTTGTCCTAAGCGTTGCAGTAAAGGTTACATTAAGTTTTAAAACCTCTGTAAGAGCTGCAGTGATCCAGGTTTGAAACCAGTGAGCCAACTGTAGTGTTAGATTGGTCTGGAGTGTGACATGGCCAGATACTGGGGAATGCCACAAGGAAGGGCCCCTCGAGGCTGAGAACAGCCCAGGAGACAAGCTTGGGTGAGCTGCTTCATCAGATCATGGCAGTCCATTAGCATATGAAGGGAAAGGCCTCCCAAGGAAGGTGGGGGAAAAAAAAATCACTATGTCTATTAGTTTTACATGTTTCAAAGTTTGTGAACATGTAAACATTCTGTATTGTGCATATTTTTTATGTCAGTCCCATTTACTCTTAAATAATCTCATATTGAAGGCTAACATTGTTTTTTAGCCCTGAAGCTCAGGCTGTTGGTTGTTAGCCTGGTGCAGATTTGTAGATCTCAATAAATCCGGGGGCCTCTTGACTTTCCAACCTGCTGGGTAACTTTCAGCTGTGATTGATGCAGAGATGCATGAGAAGGGCACAGAGTTCAGGCTTAGAAATCTGGTTTAAACACTTGATTTATAATAAAAAATAATTTCCCAACTAGAAAATAATGGTGTACAAATATAAAATGCAATCATTTAGGCCACTTACTGACGTTTATGGAGATCATTCTGCACAATTCTGTAGGTGGCTGGGTCTGATTCAGTAAAGCAAATTAATAAAATTAGACTCAGTTCCCAGACCAAAGCTTGTCTCCTACAGACTCTGCGTGCATGCAGAGGCAGGCAGTGCTCTCCTAGGAACTGCATTCCTCACATCCTGACCCACTCAGGCTTGGACCTAAAAACTCCCTCTGGTGTAGCCCCTGGGTCTGGTGCCCGGTTAGTCACAGCCAGCACGCCCCAGAATGGTGCTTCAAAGGTATTTTGCTTGAAGCAAGCCCTTTGCCATTATTTTCCTCTGGAACTAGAACTTTCAAAGATGAATAAAACATTGCAGGATAATCTCCCTCTATTTGTAGTTTGGCTGCTGAAAACCAACCAAAAATTCCTTAATCAACATCCATCTTGTCATTAGCAGTACAGGAAAGCAAATACGTTTTCACAGTCAAGGAGCAAAGAGCAGATGAGCTCTTAGACTTGTTTGTGCAGTACTTCAACGTTTCCAGGTTTATTGATGCATCTAAATCTTTCCAGTGAGCTGTAATGAACAGAGCTATGAGAGCAAGGAATGTGTTGCATCATGTCAGTGTGGCTGGGCAGAGCAAGGCTGAACTGAGTCAAACGACATCTATAGCAATTGGCTCCTCACACTTGCAGGAATTAAGCCATTTAACCTCCTGAGAATGAAATATTTACCTTCTACTGAGTTCTCCAGATGGAGTGGACTTTAGAAATTAGGAAAAGGAAGAAGAGTAGAAAGAGGAATAAAAAACCCACAGGTTTTTTTTCTTCTAAGCATCCACAGTTTTCTAGTATGTTGCTGCTTTTTACAGAAGCTCCTAGCTAGCCAGTAAGACATACCTAGGCTGGAGGGTATGCTGTTTGCTGCAGACTGTAAAGCTAGAAGTGGTCTACAGTAGAGACTTTTATCTGTTTCCTAGCTGTATATAGTAAAATTGCCTTCTGAGGAATACAGTTATGTTCTGCATCCAAAACAGTGCGTGTGGGAGACCCAAAAGATAGGATTTTTGAAGCTTGTTTATAAACCTTGGTGGTACGTTATGGGGTATTAATGGATGTGTTCTGGTTCCAGAGAACCTGCTCGTGAAAGTGGTGGTGAAAACAGCAACTGCATCTCTGTAAGAAACAGTGGAGTTTTCAGAGCAATTTTAAATGGAGAGCAGCTCACTTTTCTGTGGGTGAAGCATAGCATACTGAAGTAAACTAATCAGAAAAAAGTAATAATGTTTGCAGTAATTCCCTGGCCTGTTGGTATTTAACCTTTCAGAGGCATAAGATTGGTGTCCTGGAGGTACGTGTGCTGCAGATACTGGGATTTAAGGTCCTTTGGGTCCAATAGCTGAACTTAAACCAGAATACCTGTGTGCTGTCTGCCTCCATTGAAGCACTGCAGGCAAATATATTTCTTCCAGAAGATGTCTCAGACGGCATAATCTTGTTACCCTGAACATGCTGTCAGCCTTTGCTAGGGATTCATTGACTGATTCCCTGCATTTTCAATCAAATCCAGTCACTCTCTCCTCTCCCATTCACCATGGCTTTAGATGTTTGTTTGTCGAGCAGCTGGTACCTGTGCCCCCCCCATCGCTCTGAAACAGACACCTGCTGCTCTGGGCTGCAGAACCTGGCTTTGGGGTTCATGTGGTGTGCAGCAAGCAGAGCAGCCTGTTGTTCATCCAGCTCCTCTCAGAGGACGAGTGTACCGACAGCAGGTACTGCCCCTTCATCTACTGGGAAGGGCTAACCGTGACAGCTGGAATATTACCATGTCAAAACCCAGTTGGTAATATGAACAGAGAAAGGCAAGAGATGGGGCTTTGATCTCCACTGTAATCAGGCCATGTGTACTGCCAGCAGCGTAATTGTTTGTATTTAGCAGGCTCATCTGGAGAATATTACAGGACTCGATGTAAGGCACCTACAGAATCCTTGTAATTTTATCCATCAGACTAATGATGGCAAGAGCCATATTTCCAGCAGTAGATCCTGCCACAGGCAGATAGGAATAAGACAGTTCCCCTTTCCCTAAAATGATCCCACATTTGAAGTTTTTCTCAATGTAGTCAGAACTCTTACCTTCTGATTACTCAACAACTGTGTGACTTAATATCTAGAGAGTGGCTGTGAATGATGAATAAATGCTTTGTTTAACATCTACTAGCTGCTGCTTTTCTTCCTTTTATGTGGAAGCTTCTGTGGTGCACTTCTCTGCTTGGACTTCACCAGAGCATAGGACAATTTTGTCTCTACAGAAATCTGCATTATAATCTGGATAATAAATGTGAACATTCACTTCAATCCTCACTGGGGAGATGAAGTGATGGGGAAGTATAGGCGCAGCAATAAGCTGGAAGAGAAAACAAGAGGGAGGGGTTAGGGTGTAGGTTGAAGGGTAAGGCTAGGCAGACTGGGGATGGGAATGTGGGAAGGGAGTTTGCAAGGTTGGGAGCAAGTGAGGAAAATGATGCTCCTGTGCTTCTGCCTGGTCCTCCCAGGAGAAGCCTTGTCTCAGCATGCCTGTCATCATGCACGTGGCTGTGACAACAGTTAGAAATCTTTCCTGCAAATCCCAGGTCTCCAGGTGTGTGTACTGGTGAGAAAAGTGATGTATTGCCTGTAAAGAACACAGACATTCACACTGTCTTGAGCTGTTGGAAGTGTCTTTGCCCCCAACAGGTTTTTCCCATTTTGCAGAGGATGTCCTGTTGTGATGGATGTCATCCTCAGATAGATTTCCTGTGTTCTTCAAGCCATTTCCATGCTGTGGGTAGATGACTTACTGTACTGCCTAAAGGCTGGGCATGGTCGCTTATTTCAGTCTGCTAAGGAAAGTATTTGTGTAAATGGGAATGCATCCTTTTCTCCCAAAGGCATCTAGAGCTGGTGTTTCTGTGCTTCAGTAATGCTGCCAGTGCTAAGAATGAAGAAAGAAAAAAATCAGTCGTGGCTCACACCATGTAAAATTATGATTGGCTTTAAAATTGAAATTTTAGAGCACTGTACATACTGTGCTTTATTTAATATCCTTGGTCGCTGAGGGAGGTCTGTCCTTTGTCATCACAGTCATCTGTGTTTCATAATCTGGGTGATCTCTTCAGTGTAGCTAGTCAAGCTTCCTTTCCTAAGAAGTTGGTTTCTTCTGCTCTTTATGGCCTCTTCCAGGAACATGCTGTGTTATTGATGACCTGAAACAGCAGAGTATCAGAATTGTCAGTGGTTATGGTTACCATCTAGCTACTCGTATTTCTAGTCTTGTGCCACACACTGCATCCTTCATCTCCCTAGCCCTGTATGCAAGTCTTCATTCCCTGCACTGAGGGGTCCAGCCTTGCTGGAGGAGGGGCTGGAACGCTCTTCTTACCACTGTGCTGTGGTGATGCTCTTCCAGTTCCCTGGGGAAGTGGCAGAATTAGAAGCAATGCTACTGTTTCCACGAGGGCAAGGGGAAGTGGGTGGGAAAGGGTGCAAAGGGGACGCCTCGGGGAGAGGTCCCACAGGGAGGGGAGAGCTGCTTGGGGAAGAAGCAGGAGAGAGGAGGGATCTCTCTGAGCCCCCACGCTCAGCCTGCCCAGACCTCACTGACGCCACGTCCAAACGTCACGCTGGGGCTGGAGATGCCTCTGCTAAGATCTCCGCAGATTTCCGGCGTCAGGCAGAGGAATGCTTTCCTCTGGCTGGGGCCCCAGCACTAACCATGCTGCTTTGTTTACTCTAGATACACTTCATACTGCTGTTCAGTCGGCAGGGGAAATTGCGGCTGCAGAAATGGTACACGACGCTGCCCGACAAGGAGAAGAAGAAGATCATTCGAGAAATCGTTCAGATTATTTTGTCTCGCAACCAAAAGACCAGTAGTTTTGTTGACTGGAAAGACCTCAAGCTTGTTTACAAAAGGTGTGAGTAATTTTATGAGAATGTATAATTGCTATTGGTATCGATAGCACATGCTGGAAGAGCGAAAATAAAGGCTCTCTTTAAGAAAAGCACCAAACAAATCTCTTAAGTGCTGGACTGAGCTAATAGGAGCCTGCCATCGGCAATCTAACAGTGCCTAACAGCAGTGTCCCTGGATAAATCGGCAGGGCAAATTGCAGGGTGAAAAATACTTGTACAATCTGTCAAATGAGAAAAATGTGAGTAACCTAATAAGTATTAGTGGTTGAAAAATCTGTTAGAAGGGTTTCGGCTTCACTGCTCCTTCTAATTCCCCAAGGTAGCCTGCTGAGATGTGTGCCGGGCTTTATCAGGCTCCTCAGGAGGCTGCAGAAACTGTTCTGAGGCACTTTCAACATCTTGTCAAATTTTGTCTTTGAAATATTTATTGCTCCGGAAAGTGATAATTCTCATTTCCTTTTCCAACCAAATCCCTGGTCCCCACTTACATGATGCTTAGCATTAACTGCCTGCTAATTCCTGTAAAGTTGAAGTAGATCACTACTCTCATCTTGGGCTGATTTAAACGTAAAGTTTTGCTGCTGTGAAGTTATGGAGCTTGTTTAGCCTGAGCAGTTTCATGCTTTCTGGCCCTCTGAAAAACACAGTCAGCCATTTGATAGCAAGCAGCTTGCTGAGGATGTAACTCCTTGAGCTTTTTGGGTTTTTAGTAAAGAGCAGTATCTGATTCTACAGTTTAATTAACCCCACTTACCAAAGTGCTGTTGCAGTGGTGAGACCTTTAAAGTACTATTGATTTACTCTTTGTTTTATTAAGACCACTGCTGGAGGCATCTCACTTTGCCAAGGGTGGAGTTTGCTTTTCTAACTGAATTAATAATTTGTTTAAATTCTCTGAACTTTTAAAGTGTTTTCGGGGACACAATGAGAATGAAAGAAAATTATTCTTCTTAAGGACAAGGGAGACGTTGCCACTTGCATAACTCCTCAGAGATGATCAGAGCACTGTTCACACTCAAGCTCTTGCCTTTGTTTCCCTAGGTATGCCAGTTTGTATTTCTGCTGTGCAATAGAAGACCAGGATAATGAACTCCTGACGCTAGAGGTTGTTCATCGATACGTAGAGCTTCTGGACAGATACTTTGGAAATGTAGGTTTTTTACTTTCTCTCATGAACTGCTTGCCTGGCTGGCTGATAAACAGACAGTTCTCTGTAGCTGGTTTGCTTCATGCCTCCATCTGCGCTACTTGGCCCTTAGACTCTCTCAAACCAGAGTGAAATTCATTATTCAAACATTTTATTAAATATTGTTGAAACTGTCATAAGTTGGTGGGGTTTTCCGTCCTTTTTACCTCCAAAAATTCATCTTGATGCTTTGTATGTCTTTTTGAGGACAGTTTTCAAGGTGAAAGTAGGAGGAAAATTACTTACACCCCCCTGGGTGGGAGTTCTATAATTTTCCCTCCTGAACATCTTCAGATATACTGGGTTTGTTTGCCTCATACTATTGTGTAAGAATTAAGGACATATAAAGAGGGAAAACATTGATGAAGCATTGTGTTCAGGTTTTTTTAAAAGAAAATCCCTGAAGGTCTTAGTAAGTCCTTCAATAAGTCTTTTAAAGACTACGAGAGACCCACCTTTTCTATGAATATTTTGTAAATTGTCCCCACTACCTTAATTCATTTCCTATTTAAATCACTGTGCCATGACTCACTGTTGTGGTTTTACCCTGGCTGAGAGCTGAGATCCACAGAGCTGCCTGCTCTTTAAAGGAAAAGAGGAGGGGGAGAAGGAGGGTGGGGGGTGAGGGAAGGGAAAAGAAGGGGCAAATAACAACCCCAAACCCAAGAAACCAAAAGCCCGTGGGTTGGGATAAGGACAGTTTACTAGAACAGCAGAAAGATAAAATATAACTATGCTGACAGGACTTTAGAGCAAAAAATATATGAAACTGTTGATCCAGGATGCAGTTTCTCACCGAACCCACAGCTCAGGCCCTGCCACCCAGAGCCATCCTGGAACCCGACTATCCCCCAAAAACTGCGTGTCCTGGAGCTGCCCCTGCTCCTCCTCCCCTCAGCCCCCCTTTATACTGAGCAGGACGTAATTGGCATGGAATACTCTCTTTGGCCCATTTGGGTCACCTGTCCTGGCTTCATCCCCTCCTTTCTTATTAGGAGGGAAATATGAAGAACTGAAAAAGTCCTTGACTGCTTGACACAACTGAAAGCATCAGGGTGTTATCAGCACTGCTCCCATTTTAACACCCAAACACAGCATCCCATCCGCTGCTACAAAAGAAGTTAACTCCATCCTGACTGACACCAGGACACTCACATTTGTACATCCTCAAAATGAATAAGCAGTTGGTGACTGTAAGGTCACGAGGACAGGGAACTTGCCTGGTTCTGTGAAGCTGTGCGTGAACGGCTGTAGCCCATGTCACAAGTACTACGTAAGGCCTGCTCTGAGGTTAGGGGGCTAGGAGGTCAGCTTCGGTCTCTGAAAGCCAGTATGGTTTAGTGACATTATTAGTAGTAATATATTTTCATGTGTATTACAACTTCACTGTAAATCTAGGCCATATGTGAGGGGATAATATATGCAGAGGCTGTAACACTACATAATGTGCAGTGCCTTTCTTCGCCCTGCCACCCGCCGCACGAGTGCATGTGTGGAATGCCTTTCAGCAGCTGAGCTTTTGGCCCAGGAGTCCTTGCCATGCTGTGAAAGTAATTTAAATGCTGGGTATCTTTTTGTTCCGGCAGGTGTGTGAGCTGGACATTATCTTTAATTTTGAAAAAGCTTATTTTATTCTTGACGAGTTTATAATCGGTGGGGAAGTGCAAGAAACTTCGAAGAGGTCTGCGGTGAAAGCCATAGAGGAGTCTGACATGCTGCAGGAGGTAAGGCAGGGGAAGGCAAAAGGCAAACACCACATCTTCTGTGTTTGGCAGGAGCTTAAAATACAGATAAGCACTTCTGCTGCTTAAATACCCAAATGTGTCTCGAGTTGAGTTTCGATGGGTACAGCAGTGCAGTTCAGGTAGTGGTTACATGAGTTTTCAATTCAACCCTCTTGCATCTTGCTGAGTCATACAGAGGGTCTTTATACACTGCTGCTGTTCTCTTGCTGTCTTAACTGCTAGAGTTTCTCAGGTGATATATTAAGAAACAGTTTAAGATATGTAAGATATTCAAAGATATTTAAGATATTAAATATCTAAGATATTTATATAAGGACATAGTCCGAGATTGTATTTTATGTATAGATGTGTATGTATAAATACAGCAAGGTCTGCTGTTTCACTGATACATTGGAAACAGGAGACCTACCATGAACATTTCAAATGGGAAGGAGTCTGTGCTGGCAAACTCTGCTTCCAGTCATGAGCACCCTGTAGCTTTTCTGCAGGGCTCAGGTTTGTAACCTTTATATTCCCTGTGCGAATTCTCTTCTGTGACCTGCACCCTTGAGCCAGGAATGGCAAACCCAGCTGAGTGCCATGGATCTACTTCATTTTTCCTGAGGTAGTGAAGGATCTGTCTTACCAGTGAAGGAAGTGGCACGCTGGCAGAACCAGCTGGGAGCGCACCACGCAAGGCGAGTCCTGTGAAGCCGTCTGGCACATGTAACCAGGCCAGCTACGTACAGAGGCCAGCCAGACATGAGGAGTTCAGCCACAACTGTGCTATGTCAGGAGATGAAGATCAGATTCTAAAAGGCTCTTAAAGATTTTTAAAGCAGAATTATTTCTACACTTAATTAATCTGATCTAATTCCATGTAAAACTGCAGCTGTCTTTGAAGAGAACAGGAGAGTCTGTTTGAATGTTACTGTGCCACTTTGTAACGTGCCAATTGTTTGTTTGTTTGTTTATTTATTTATTTATTCTTCTCTCCAGACAGTGGAAGAGTACATGAACAAGCCTGCATTTTAAACTACCTGAAGAGGAACTGCTGGATGCACCTGTAAAACACACTTCCTGAAATAGTTTCCCAATGTGCCAGATCCTCAGAGAAATACCAAAAAACAATAACTAAAGGGGTTGGTTTGTATAATGGTGAAGATGAAGGTCAGCTAATGTAGCACAGGGTTTAACAATTCTGCACTTGTATTACTCTGCATATGAGTTTCTCAGAATTGTTATTACCCTTCATCTAGTTTCTCTTCTTCCTGGACTAGACACTTGTTTTATACCATATCTTTTAGCTACGGGTTTTGTCATCATAAAATGTTACTCAGACAGTACTTTGAAGAGGTATTTTTACTAGTTTTGGTCTACTGCTGACCGTATGACTCTACTTTTGTACAAATGTCCATTATTTTGAATGTAATGATTATTCTGCTCTAATAATAATGGTTTTTTTCTAAAAGACAAATTGTTGTGGGCCCTGATTTCCCAAGTTCATTTTAGAAAGATTAACCCATCTAGTATAAGAAGAAATACACTTCCTTTTGGACCAGCCCCTTTTTCTCACTGTCCTCCCTTTATTTTCTGCTCTAGTCTGCTAATAGGGCTGCTCCAACTGCTCTTAGAGCACACTTCACACCTCCATTTAAGCTGGCACACTGTGCTGACTCAAGGCAGGCTTCTCCCAGGTCTCATGAGTCCTTTTGCTGCTGTATGCAGATGGTCTGCTTCTGTCTTTCTCCTCATTCCCCTACCCCTTTCCTAGATCCCCTGGACAAGGGCTACAACCTTTGGAAGTGTGCAGTTCGAGAGCAGCAGATATCCTGAAGAGAAGAAATTAGGCTTTGGGATTTTGGGGTGAAGATAATCTGGTATATCTTTTGACTCTGTGTACACCAATAACCATCTTTCCCAGCAGAGTTCCACAGTCCCCAGCTCACACACCTATCGGGATGATCAGCTTTCTAGTAGTTGAGCATGACCCGTTTTTGTCATGGTTGGACAATTTAATCAGCCTTTTATAACTGTGCAAGCTGCACAAAGGGGTAAAAAGCATAAAATGAGAGAGAGGAGAAGAATCAGCTGGGCTGAGCATCTTGCTGTGTGTTATGAAAAGACTTGTAGCTGTGTGGGGAGCCAGGTGTGTTCACTTGCCTGTCTTTCTGTCACTGCAACTTGGACTCTATAATTGAATTGGCTTCCTCACAGAGATTATTTCATCCTTTAACAGAATTCAAAGCTCAGAGAAATGCTATTTATCTTAGTCCATAACTCACAGCTACACGTTATGTCAAATCATGAAATTACCCTATACAAAATCAGGTAAGTTATTGGACAAATATGTGAGAAGGATTTGAGCATTGATTCGCATCTCCCTTTAGCATATGTTTTCTTTGACTTCTGGGATGTACAGTCAGTCTTTTCCTTCTTGATTTTTCTATTCTTTAAATGTCCTGCATGCTTATTCTATTTTTTTCCTCCCTCCCTCCCTCCCTCCCTCCCTCCCTCCCTCCCTCCCTCCCTCCCTCTCTCCATCCCATGTTTGTATCTTTTTGGGGAGGGGTTTTGGGGTTGGTTGGGGTTTTTTTGAAGGGTGGGAGCACTTTGACACAACACAACAATTTTGCTAGCTGTCAACCCACTTTTCTGCCTGTGTTACCTAGTCTGTTAGTAGAACTGTAACAGGCTGGTGCACAGTGTCATGCTGCTCTTTTTATAATTACTTCATCCATCTGTTTTCTCTGTATGGATGTCAAAGGGATACTTTCAGCATTGAAAAAGTAGTGAAACTGCTGAAGAGCTTTTAATAGCTCTGCAGACATTCAATTTAATAGTAAATTAATGAAATTGTATGAGTTGTGTATCATTTTCTCATGGTTTGAAATGAAGTTTTTTGAAGTAGAGTGTTTAATTGATTAAGAAGCCACTTCAGAATGTGCAAAGAGGCTCTTTCCGCTCTCGACTTTTATAAGTGACTTCTGTTTAGTGAAATCATGAGTAGTTTCATTTGCTTTTACTCTCTTTTGGAGCCTTGCTGTGATTCTCTGACTCTTACAACTGCCATGTTTCTTGCATTCCAGAGTGTATCAAAATAGGAGTTCCAAAAAGATTTCTTAGTATGAGTAAGGATATCATAAACCTTCCTTTTCAGTCTTTCTAAGAAGAGCTGTAGGACATCTTCCTCTCATTTCAAATGAATTCCTTACAGAAAAAGCATAACATGTTGGTTAGGGGTACTTATGCCAGCCTTATCAATTTGGCATCTGAAGTTGATAGCGATGCCAAGCTGACAGACCCAGCTGAACTTGAGAAGTGTGAAGGAATTAGTATGGTTTCCTTCCCCTAGTGCAGAAGGTCATTGGAATGTGGTGTGCCTGCTGCCAACTGCCTTTGTGCTGCCAAGTTGGGCAAAGAGTGCGTGTTAAGCGCTCCGGAGAACCGCTAAGTTATATTCCTGCTCTGGGAAACATCTCCAGGTCCCTGCTGCCTTCCCCTCTGGATGGGCTACACAAAGTGAGTGGTAGCATGACTTTTGGAAGTGTCAGTCTGTGTGTGTAGCGTATTTAGGGACAGATGGGTTTGAAACTTAAAAGCTGTGTTTGTCCTTTCTACAGCCTGCAGTGAGAAAGGGTTCGCTCACCCGAGCGGTGCTGTGATGACATTCAGCTCAACCCAGGTCTTTGTCTGAAGGAAAAAAAGCCCAAATGAAACCCAGCTGCTGTCAGGTTACCATTGGGTCACTCTGTCGCGTGCCCGTGCCTCCATCTCTGTGGGATTCCACTGCCATCAACAGGACTGTGTGTAGACTGGGGGAGTATAGCTCATCAGAAGGTTTATGTCTCTCTTGATATCTTAGTTCTCTGATTTTCCCTGAAGCAGGAGACAGGTAGAACTTTGTTCACAAACCATTCTGAAGCATTGCCCATTTTGTTTGTGCTTGCTGTTGATCTTTCTCTTTTCAACCTTTCTGGCTGTTCTAGGAAATGCTCAGTGCAAGGTTTTCTGAGATCACTTTATGAAGTTGCTATCAAAAAAGCACGAGAAAGTCAGTTCCTTAACAGTTTCCCAATCTCACTGATGTCTCTTGCGGTTATCTAAACTCTCACCCTGCTGACAAGCTTCAAGCACACATGTCCTAGTTTGCAAAATTGCATTTACTAAAGTAACCATTAATGGTGGTGATGTTGCTAGCCCAGATTCCCTTCCTTGTTTTGCCAGCTGCATGAAACAAAAAGCTTTTTGATTTTCTTATTAGCATCTCTGCCTGGAGGATTCCTACTGTGATCTTACTGCTTACCAGTTGTTGACAGAGCTGGTTCTCTGTCATGCCGCTATTTGCAACTCATGAGTTGTGACATCTTTGAACATATTATGGCAATTAAAAAGAGAGAGACAGACATTAGACTGGGATAAAAATAAATGTAATAATGTCAAAAGGAATATTAAAAATATGACAGATCATCACGAGTGAGAGGCGAGAGTGGCAGGGTCCCGCAGGACTCATGAATTCTCATCATTTCTGTTTCTTTTTTCATTACTCATTTCTGAGTGTTGTGGCTCATTAAAAGGTGTCAACTCTTACAAGTAGCTGTAGGAAAATTGGCGCTTGGTCACCTCCTATCAGCCCGTGCTTAAACAAAAAGCCTCTGAAAGTGAATGCTCCAACACCCCCTTAGCTGCTCCTACAAAAATCCACCTGTGCCTTCAGAAACCTGTGTGGGAAACATGAAGTTCAGGTTGCATCTGAACTTTTGTCAGAGTAATGCTGTACTTATGAAAGGATGACTTACCATTTTTTTTTCTTTTCATTTATTTTACAGCCCTTGCAACAGAAAGCACATTTTTAATGCTCTGCTGAGCACTGTGCTGTGTTGGAGTATGACAGCATGCAGTGATGGTACGTTAGGGGTCAGGAGGGACCGGCTTATAAGGAAAGATGAGAAGAGTTTGAACAGCGTGAGAGAGGTTTCAGAGATACCCAGAGACATTCAATCCACAGTCCCCACAAAATAACAAGGCTCAATACAGTTCATAAGAGAGAAAGCTCCTGTCCTGTCTGTTCGTGATGTTCTGCTCTGTTAGAAAGTAGCTTTAGCACAGTGTCTGCGTGAGGGGGATGTTGCTCTCGCCCCACATACAATGACTAAACCCAGAGGTCTCAGCTCTGCGGTTTAATCCCCGTGGTGGGATTTTCATTAACTTTATCTGATGCCTCTGCGAGCGTGGAGTCTGCATCATCACTTACATCATGGTATTTTTGGCTTAGGCAGCTGCCAAGAAACCTGTGAGCTCAGGCCAGGTGAAAGCATCCTTCTGGGGAACCTGACCACATTCTTATGAATTCAGCAGCGTGCGTGTTCCTTAGCAAGATCACAGCACGAACCCAACACCACTCTTGGTTTAAATGCCTGTTAGGGTTTTTCAGGGAATTTTTTCCATGAAGATAGCTGGTCTAGGCTGAAGTATAGAAGTGAGCTTAGCATTTACAGCAGAAAAAATGGGCTGTGCTGCAAGAGGCTTAATGTTTGCTGTCATGGAAACCTGTTGCCTTGGAACATGACTAATGAGACCCAAGCTAAGGGAGAGGAAGAAGCTATTCTTGAAATTATTGTTCAGTGAGCTCTAAGGAAGGCCAGCAATATACATTTTCAAGTTCCATTGCCTAGGTCACTTAACCTTGTTTCTGTTTACTTATTTAACCGCTCTTCTAACCAGATGTTTCAACGCAAAGAATGGTATAAAATGGTTCAAAGCTAATCTCTTGGCTGCCTAGAAAGAAGTAGCATCTTGTTTGCATTCCTCTTTCCCAGTCTGCTACACTGTTTGTCAAACTTCTGTGGAAAGGATACACCAAACCCAAACTTGTGGCTGGTTGTGAATGCCCCAATAACCTGGGGGGTAGTTAGCAGTTTAGTTTGCCTTCAGTTGTAGTTGTTCACTTTAAAGGCAGTCCAGGCATGTGAGGCAGGGAACATCTTGGTGCAACATCCACATTGGAAAATCTGGTTACTCCTGCATCAGTGGGGTGAGACTGCTGCTCTCTAATGCTGGAAGGAAACTTGGGGAGGGGGGGGGGAACGCAGAGGAGGTATCTTAAAGTTTGCTGTGCCCTTCCATCATCTCCTTCTAAAATTCCCCTTTTAGAATTCTTCTCTCACCTGGAGCTTCTTGCTCCAAACCCAGTACATATCATTACACGCCGGATGCTGCAGTGGGGAACAGAAACTTGCTGAGGTCTTCTGAATGCTGATAGTTTGCTCCTGCAAAGATGAATTCTGTGTGCCTTGTGAGAAACAATGCTGATTATAGAATCCCTAGTTGCACAGGGTAACAAATCCATTACAGCGTGCCGTGGATCTCAGCTGCTCTCTGCACCAGGATCTCACATGAATAAATTGCTGGGAGCCACGTAAGTCTCTCTGCTGTGTGGGGATCACGATTCCGGGTCCTTCTGGAGCCAAGCAGCAAGGAGTGAGCTGTGGCTGAGCGGAGCCAACACTGACAAACCACAGAGGAACTTCTTCACACAAGTTTCAGGTGAAAGACTGTGTTCATTTTCATTTCTCAAGAGGGTTTGGGATGTGGTCCTAGGTGTTATGCCAAGTCCTAGCCTTGGGATAACGGCTCTGAATGAGCAATCTGGCCATGTGGCAAGAAAGGAATATTCTGGGGGAAAAAACCCAGAGAACTGTCTGGGTTTGTAAGCTGATAGCTGCATTTGGGGTGAAGGAGGATTTTGTTCTGGTGTCTTGTCAGTGACAAGGGGCTCCTTGCTCTCAGAGGAAAGACTGGCTTGGGCAACCAGTTCTTGTTTGGCAAGGATGGATACAGTGTTATGTTGGCAATGAGGAGGATGTTCTGCTGGCAAAAAAGGTACTGCTGAGGCCAGTGAAATATTATATGTTATTTTTAAACACAATAATAAACCATCAATCGTTCTGGTTGGGTTAATATGGGGAAAACCACAACATTTCCATGACAGTTGTGTGTGAATGATGATGAAAATAAATGAGTGTGTCAGAAATGTTACCTAGTAATGTGTATTCCAAAGTTTAGAACATGGGTGTACAGATGTAGAAATAGAAAGGGGATGGGGGGGCTTCACTATTGCAACTCTGGAGTGGGGCTTTAAAAGCCAGTCAGTGAGGAATAAAGTTTGTGGAAGTTGTAGCAGGTGATGGCTGCAGGTGGGAGGTCCCTGCACACCCTTTCCAGCAGCGCAAGAGCTCACCACCCCCAGCTGAGGAGGAGGTCAAGCTGTGGAGCTGGGCATGTTTTGAAGCCAAGTAAAACAGGGAAGTGAGACATGGCAAAGGGGATGACTTCTCCCTGCGTGCTTTCCCAGCCGGGGTGCTGAGCGGGGCTGGGGCAGCGGTGATGTGCGTCAGTGGTGCTGAGGCGGGCACAGCTGGGCACAGCTGTCCCTGCGGGCAGGGGCTGGGACTCAGAGGTGCGGTTTGTTAAGGCATGGCCATGGTCCGTGTAGTACTCAGCTTTTACTCTAAATTGTCTGTGTTCTACTGCGTGTGAGGGTTGAGAGCAGACACAGACAGCTGATCTCAGAGCATGGTGGTCAGGTTAGTCCCGTTCCACGTATACACACCCCAAGTGTGCCCCAAGCCACGGCCTGGCTTGCAGAAGAAATGGGAGACCGAGTCCTTTGGGACACTGGGAGGAGTGGAGGAGCAGCCTGGGAGACACAAGGGTTGGCTGTTGGCTGACTAGTCCTGCCTCAGGCTAACAAGCAGAGCAGCCTCTGCATTTTGTGCCAAATATTATAGCCAAGTTGGAGCATCCTGTTCTCCCCTAAAGAATGGGAATAACCCAAGACCCCAAATTTCTGCAGATTAGTCAGGAAAAAGGAAAAACTAAAAGAAAAGCAGAGGGATGCTTAGAGAGGGAGGAAAGCCTTTTGTTTGTGGTTTTAAAATGAAGACTAGTCTAGAACAAGACAATCAGATTCAATAAATAGATGTCATCCTCTCTGAATTGCTGTAAATCCCAGGAAACAAGGAAAAGATGAGGATATCTTTGAATAAGGATTCGTGGGACGGTGTTTCCAGAAGACACTCTCTACCCTCAGCTTCGTGAGTGAACGCCATCACTTGGAGAAAGAAGCGTGTGTGTTTCCTAATGAAAATACAAGGACTGTGTGTGCGTAGAAGGTACTGATGACAAATACGTGGTTGTTGAGGGGTTTGGGTTTTTTTCATTCTTTTTAATGGCTTTGACAGCTGCCAAAGCTGAATACGTGAGGCCAAGCAGCAACAGTGCAGCACAAGTAAACAGGAGTGAAGGTGCTCGCTGCTGCCTTCCTGCTCCTGGTGATGGTGGAGAGGTGAGAGGGGGAGAGCTGCTCCATGGGCAGGAGAGATTTGTTGCAAGAGGGAGGAATGAGAAAGAGGTCCTGCCCGGTGCACTCTCCACACCACTCGGAGAGGAACAGCGTCAGCCTTGCCTACACCTTTCAGTTCCTGCTTTCCATTTCTGCATGGGCTTCCCCCCTCCCTGTACTCTCATTACCACTTCTTCACAACCCTTCCGTCTTTTCTGCCATCTCATTTTCTTCCCTTTCCTTTTCCTGCTGTCTGCTCCAGCATGAGCTTCCCTCCGTATCCCATCTCTTCCCACCTCTCCTCGCTTTTGACTGACTTTCCAGAGGGACAACACATGATTCTGTGTCTGAGCCGTGCCCCGCTCAGCCCCCTCCAGCATTTTCCCCTCTTCCCCTCTGTCTGTTTCTGCCAAGGAAAGTTTTGTCTGAGGGGACTGCCCGTGCTTCTGGCACCACATTCCCCACTTCTCCGGAGGCGATGGCAGCGCTCAGTCTAGCGCGGACGCGCCTGGCAGCGCGGCAAGGCTCTGTGCGGCGCGCACTGTCACCGGAGAAGATGGCGGCTGGGTGCTTCTCCAAACTGACGCCTTATTTAGGGCCTGAACTTCACGTTATGAGGCATGTGCGAAATCCCAGTCAGACAGCACTTCATTGCCAGCTGATGCTAGAAAGACACGCACCAAGCGTGCTTTCCCTCCCGTCTCAGAGCGCTCTGGTGCCTGGAGTTAACTCGGATGCCCAGAGGCTGGGTTTGCTCTGAACTTTCCATCTCCCCGCTACACATCTGGGTGAGAAAACTCATTGTGACTTGGACTGCAGATAAGCAGAGACCCCATGGAAGAGCAAGCAGTCAAACCCAGTCAAGGCTGAGAACACCAACTGACCCAAAGGGACAGAGAGTGAACCTGTCTCTGCACACTGACACGGGGAGAATGGTCATTCATTTATCCTCTTTCAATAGCAAAGCACATTGGGCAGAGGCTCGTGCTGTGCCCCCCCTCAGCCTGTGCGTAGCACTCTGTGTCCTGCACCTTCTGTGTGATTTGTGTTTGGCCAGGCATTGCAGCCACCCTTGGGCTGTGGGGGGGAGTAACGGGGGCAGGGGTGCCGGTGGGAGCACGGCTGCACTCACACAGCAGGCCCAGCCCTGGCCCCAGCCCCAGGTGCACGGACAGCCACACACGGCCATGCTGGCTTTCCAAACCTGGCTCTACCCCGAACTGAGTGAAGAGAGCGAGCTAACAGCTGTCCTTCTGCCTCCATGGAGGTGTGGAGGGTTGTGGGCCGCAAGCGATGCTGCCCTCCGGGCAGGCAGGGACAGAGCTGAGTATGTGGGTCCCTTCCAACTCAGCATATGCTGTGATTCTGTGGTGTCTGCTGTCCTCTGCCACGGCCACTGGCTGCCCCAGAGTGAGTGGCTGGTGCCTGGGACGTGCTGCTGCAGGGGCTGGGCTATCTTGGGACTGGGAATCTTGGCTGCATTCATGTTCCCATTTTTTCCTGTCTCTACATTTCAGCAAAGCCCTAGCAGGGGATGGAGGAAAGGGAGGTGGGCTTGAACTTGGCAGCGCTGGACTTGTTGGTGCTCCTCTGCAGGTGTTTGGGCACCCTTCCCAGGGTTACTGGGAAGCATTGGACTGCTTAACTCTGGGCTGTGTTAGCATCTCGTGGAGGTGCTCCCACCTCAGCCTGAAGGTGGGGAGAGCTAAGAAGCGATGCTCACCATCCTGCTGAGCTCCACTGCTGAGCGGGGAAGGGCTGCTGTGAGGTAGACAAGCAGGGCTTACCAAAAGTCCTAATGGTGAGGTTAATGAGCCAGAGGGACAGGATGCCATCCAGAGGGACCTGGACAGGCTGGAGAAGTGGGCCCAGGTGAACCTCATGAGGTTCAACAAAACCAAGTGCTGGGTCCTGCACCTGGGTTGGGACAATCCCTGTTATCCATACAGGTTAGGAGATGATGTGCTGGAAAGCAGCCCTGAGGAAAAGGACTTGGGGGTACTCATGGATGAGAAGCTGGACATGAGCCACCAATGCCCATCTGTAACGTGCCACAAAAATGACCAAAGGGCTGGAGCACCTCTCCTGTGAAGACAGGCTGAGAGAGTTGGGCTTGTTCAGCTTGGAGAAGAGAAGGCTCTGGGGGGACCCTATAGCGGCCTTCCAGTACCTGCAAGGTGCCTGTAAGAAAGCTGGAGAAGAACTGTTCACCAGGGCATGCAGTGATAGGACAAGGGGTAATGGTTTTCAACCAGAAAATGGAGATTTAGGTTGGGTATTAGGAAAATGTTCTTCAATATGAGGGTGGTGGATGACTGGGACAGGTTGCCCAGAGAGGTAGTAGAGGTCCCAATCCTGGAGATATTCAAGGTCAGGCTTGATGGGGCTCTGAGCGACCTGATCTAGTGAAGATGTCCCTGCTTACTGCAGGGGGGGTTGGACTAGGTGCCCTTTAAAGGTCCCTTCCAACCTTACACATTCTATGACTCTATGCTGGGGGCTGGGGTTGATTTTTTTGAGTCACTATCTAATAAATCAGCTTGCCTGAGGAAGTATGTTTGGTATTTTTCAGTATTCCCAGAAAAGTTTACCCTCTGAAGGAGCGTCGGCGCGTACGCACGGTGTAGCTCTGCAGGCGGCAGTGGCAGAGATGACCCCCGACCAAACCCCGTGTGTTCAGGAGGAAGTTCAGGCTGTTATGTTGATACCTTTTTTTATCTTTTTAATGAAACCTCCTTCCTGCCATTTCAGAGGAGAGGAGGGTTTGACGTCATGTGCTGATGAGTCACTGCTTTTAACAGGCCAGCAAGCAGGGATTGAGAGTGCTGTCTGGAGCAGCTGCTCTGTTAATCATTCACAAAAAGCCCAGAGAAAGCTCAAGGGGAATGCTTGTGAATAATTAAATTTCTGTTTTCATTATGAAGACTCAGTTGATGTACCTGGATCTGCTAGAATCCAGGTACTGGGAAGTGAGGGAGGAGGACAGTGATCTCACCGATTTATTGATACCACTGTAAATAGCTTTTGGATAGTCATCGGTATCAGTCAAGCACATACATCATTTAACAGTTTCATGCACAGCTTATGTAATACAGCTTGGACTGTCAGCTTCATCTCACTTGCTGCCACCACTGCAACCATACCCGTGTTTTCTGGAAGAGAGCTCAAATGCCCTTGGTAGGGCAAGGCACGTGTTTTACTGAAAGATCTGCCATAGCTCAGCCCCTGATGTCTTGTGTCCTCAAAGGACAAAGAGTTGTCCAGGTTTATTCACTGATGGCTCTCCTGCTCATAAACACCCTTCTTCTGAGACTCCATCACTTTGAGTAAATGCTGAATCAGATCTTGGCAAGGTCCTTGCTGTGATGAGCTTTAAACTTCAGCTGCCAACATGGGATGATCAAAGAGTTCATCAGATTCTGCTTTGGATGAGTAGACTCTGGTTTCAGCCAAGGTCCAAACTGGGAAACTTCCTACACGTGAATTATGCACTGCTTGACTCTTCCTCTTCTGGGTTGTTCACGTGTCTTAGACAAGAGCTGCTGCTCTTTACCCAGAGGTGGAATGAGATGGGTGGTTTTACTCCCAAAGCAAGCCCATCCCCTTTGCAGTCAGCTGAAGTTGTCTTGGAACAGAAACATGCCCCTTGGCTTTGACATCATGTTAGATTAACTTCACCTCCACAGTTGGAGTGCTGGGACAGTTTGGGGAGTGGGATTACTCAAAAATATTTTCTTTAGTCACCTGTAAAATGTGAGCAGAAAGTTGTTATTCTGACTTACAGAAAAAAACCCCAAACCCTACCTCGTGCTATGAACCCATTTGAGCCTAGCACCTTTGTGTCTTTGGGTGCTGTGTTCCTGTATTCATGACATCACAGCACATGTAGGCAGAGCCTAATTAGCTACAGCCATTGAAAGAGCCAACTTTTTAATAATTTGTTGAAAGCAGGTGAAAAAAACCCCACCCCTGTCGATAGCTGAAACTAGAGAGTGTCACTGTGGAAGAGAGAGAGTTGTCCTGGAAATGCAATACCTGATGATTTGCTGGTGCTGTAATGAGGGGATTTCCAGGTTCTGCTTCTCAGTCTGCAGATCCAGCAACCAGCCTGAACCCTTTCCCAAGTGGAAGCCTCACGCCCTGAGCAGGTACGTGACTCCTGGCAGGGAGGGGAAGAGAGCGGTTGGCTATTTAGATATTTGGGGGGGTTGTGGGGTGGGGGCGGTGAAGGACCAGCAGAGATGATACATGAAATCTTACAGTGGGGAGCTGAGGTTTTCACAGGAATGGGTTGAAATCAGGGATGCCAGCAACAGGGTGCCACTCCTGAGCTGGGAAACCGGAGCCAGAATCATAAGGAGAGTGTTGGGCTAAATAAGCAGCTGAGCTGTGGCTCTTCTGAAGAGCAGCAGGAGTAGGGATAACTGAAGGCCAGAGGAACACTGGAAAGGCTCCTCTGCAGACCTGTAGGAACTGGCATTGGTGGGGAAAGCAGGAGGTCCCTGCTGAGGAGTTCTGGGGATGGCCAGACTGGCTCTTCCCAAGAGGACCAGAGATGAGCCTGAGAAGTAGCTGGCGCTGGGACCAGGATAGCTGATGTGCCTGTCAGTGTGGTGAGTTTGGGGTGGTTCAGGTTTGTGTCCTGTCTCTACGTCGGAACAAACTGGGGCCAAAGTGGGAGAGCAGGATGGGAAGGCCAGTAGTGCTGTGCCCTTTGCACAGGTGTGATTTTGGTGACTGCCAGGGAACATGGGGAGGGAAAACTTTGGATTTGCCATGGTAGAATGGAAGCGCTGAAGGAGTTGGAAGTGAGCGGGTTGTATCCAGATTTTCAGACCACTGCTGTGCTGTCCTGGGAAGTGTGGCCCATGCAAACCATGGGAGCTGTGATCAGAAAGAAATGGGGTTCACATTGATTTTGGCAGTGGTAGAGCTCAATTTGCAGATGTTGACAGTGAGAGATTCTGTATATACCCTGTCCCAAGAGATCGGGGATGATGAACCGAGTGTCTGTCTTCCCTGTACAATCAGAGCCTGAGAAAAGGGATCCTGATTTCTAACTCCAGTCCTGGGGCACATCCTTCCTGGAGCAATTCTTGTGTGACTTCTACCTTCTGAGCCTTGGAGGTTCTCATGTATGAGTTCCTATTAATGCTGAGGACTGGAGAAACCTCAATAGTGAAAGCTGTGATCCTAATGATTTGATGGCAAGAAGACCAAGCTTTGCTAGGAACTCTGGATATTATGAGAGCTGAGTTCCTCCACATCCCGAGCCGCTGAGTCTGGGACATGGGACAGAGCACAGATTGATTATCACAGCTTAGGGTGGTTATTTATATTAGCAGCAGAAAACGTACCAGCACAGCAAATCACGTTGCTTGTGGATGGAGCACACTTTGTAAGGCATACAGGAGGTCATCTTTCAGAGCAAAGTTGCTATTGAAAAGTTGAGGAATATTGAAACCAGAGGAAATCAAACAGGAATTTATAAATACATGAGAATATAAAAATTCAAAAGGAGGAAAGCAGTTAAAATCTCAAAAGAACACTGTTTCTGAGGCCTTGTGTCGGATGTTGATTCTACAAAAGAGGCTTTTTTTTTCCCAGCTGCTCATTAAAAAGGGTCCTGCTGAAGTTGCTGTTCCCTGGGAAATCGGGTGCATTGTGTAGTCAAATATCATATTAAAAAAGAAGAGGATTTCCGGAAAGATGTGGATGCAAGGAAGCAATAAAGCCTGCAGAGGTTATTAAAAGCCACCCAGAGCAATTGGCCATGTGAGGTGTATTACAAACCAGAGAAGCAATCAGCAGCCAGAAATCTTCTGGGACATCAGAGCCTAAAACTGCACATAATCCCAGGGCCTGGGAGCCTCCCACCTCCCTCTCCTGGAGCGCTGGGTGGTGGGTGAGGTGGCTGACAGCCTTTGCTCTGGCATCTCTGCTCCTGCAGGCATTCTCTGTGGGAAGGGCTGGCAGGTTTAAACACAAGTTTGAGAATTTTCCCTATTCTCCAGCCACTTATTTTTTTCTTCTAATTGCAAAGCAAGGACAGGGGTGTTTTTAAAGAAAAAACTCACTGATTCAGCCAGCTGTTTAATCTCTTGCTGTCTGTACCCAGCCAAAAACACGTGAGTTGTCTAGAAAAATAGTAATTGGAGACAGGTTACTGCAAGGGACCAGAGCTATCTGCAGTGAAGCGATGGGCTCTGGACCTTCTCACCAGCCTAGATCAGCCGGAACCAGGAATTGTCTGGTGGGTTTTGATGTGAGCCAGTCTCAGGCTGGTGTCCTGGGACAGGGAGCAGACATGGTGGGGGTCACTCCTTCCCCCCCTCAGGACTCTTGCTGGAGCAGGAGCCTGTCTGCATGCCCACCTTGGCACCTGTTACTGATGCATGTGTTGGGGTCAAATAATGGGACTTTTTCCCTCCTCGTGCCCTCTTGTGCCTGGGAGAGCTCGTTGAGACCCCTCACACCCACCGGCTCCGGGGCTGCAGTCAGTGTCTCACCCTGTGAAGAGTTTTGGAGTTCTGGCAGAGCCACAGCCCGTTAGATTAGATGTGTCATTATTAATTACTGGCAGAGCACTCAAGCACTGGATTGTGACCCTCTGTTCCCTGTTCCTTTTATAAGAAAAGGAATAGTCTCTCAAGTTAAATTAACAAGTTTAAAACCTAAAAAGGATGCTTGTTCTCCCATGCCTGAGGGATAGGTTTGTTTTCTTCTAAAGCTGGGACTAAGTTTCTCTTCCAGCCCCTGTCCTTGGTCTGACAGTGAGTGAATTACAAAGGGCTCTGTGTCCATGTAAGCCACTGCATCAGGTGAGTCCAGCCCATCAGCAACGAGCTGTTTTCACAGGTCGGGTACCAAAGGCTGAAGAGCAGTTCTGCTGTTGGTGTGGTGATTAACAACATCCCCATTCTCAAAGGCGGCTGGCAGGCGTCCTCCCAATCCCTCAGGGCTCCAGCTGATGCCCACAAAGACGCAAATACCTGTTGCACCCCCTGCCCTGGCAGGCTGATGGAGCACCATCCGTCCCTCCGTGCACTGCGGCAGGGATGCTGAGTGTCCCTGGGAAGCTGCTCTGCATTTTGAGAGCGTGGCACTTCATCTCCTGGGAGAGACAAAGACGTGCCTTTCTTTTACATCCCAGCCTGATGGAAAACAAGGTCAGCCTGACTGTGTTGGAACAGATGGCTTCCTTCCATGTAGTGGCATTTCCCTGGCTAAATGGAGCCTGACTATACATAAATATCAAATGCAGCTATATGTGGATTTATAAGTATAGTAACAAAGCGCAGGGTTAGGAGAATTTAGAGCTGCTGAAAAAAAATGACCTTTTTCTTTTCTTTCCCCTCAAAAAAAAAAAAATCAGTCAGCATTTAAAGTTTCTAGTTTTCTTCATCTTCAATATTCATCCTGTAGACTAAGCTAAGCTGGCAGGTGACAGGTTATCCCAGTCCCTCCTGGGGAAGGCATTCAGTGGAAGATGACTGGAAGCAACTGCACAACAAGAGTTTGATGTATTCTGAGCCATGTCCCCTAGCAGAGAGAGGGTTTCTTGGGTTCTGGGGAAATGTGAGCTAAGCCAGATCTGATCTGGATGCTAAAACAAGAGATTGACTGTGAAGCACGGGTAATGAGGCTAGAAGGAGTGCAGGTGGTTTAATTGGACACTGGAAGACAAACTTACTGTAAACACATGCTGTTGTTAGGTTGGGTTTTTTCAGAATACAGGAAATTATTGTGCCCCAAATTCTTGTCTGTCTGTATTGCAACACGCTCAGCAGGGGCTGGGGGAGCGACCTAAATGCCTTACACACAGGAGCCCTCTTTGAGACCTCTGTTTGTTGGGATATCTGCATGCTTTTCTTGGCCCCGAAGAAATAACATAGCTTGTGCTGATTAGTTGTTTAAATAATACCCTGTGGGAGGAAGGAGGCTTGTATATATGACCTTCAGAGGCCCATCCCTGGCTGGTGGCACCGGCGGGGAATGTTGCTGATGCAGGCAATTTACCCCCCTGTGACAGGGCAGCCCTGGCAGTGTGCGGAGTGTCGGGGGAGGGGGCATCCAGAGCTCTCCCCTCCAGCATTATCTCATTAGCTCGTTTCAGAAAATACAGGAGAAATCTAATCCAATCACTGTGGCATTCAGCGGCCCTGGCTCAGCGTAGGACACTCCAGCTCAGTAACGGGAGATGCTGCTTCGTGACTCATTTCCTCTCCTCAGCCACTGAGTCACTGTCCGTTCTCACTGCTAAAAACTACCTGAAAAAGTCTGAATGGGTTCCTGGGTACTTGGTGTTTTATCTAACTTTAGATGGAGGAGGAGGTACTTAAAGACATAGAGGTTTGCCACCCCCTCCAAAACACCGCACGGTGCACAGTGTGTTGATGCAGAGATTTAGTGAGTGTGTTTGAAAGCCCAGCTTGGAAAGGTACAGGTTTTCTTTGGCTGGCATTGTTAGGGAAGGACTGAACTGCCAGCACAAGGACCTCAGAGGAGTTCAGATCTGCGTTAGAGCTGAAGCTCTGATTCCTAGCTTAGGCTTATTTCCAGAACAGGCCAGAACCCAGATGTGGATTTTAAATACCATCACTTTTGTAAGTTGAGCACTAAGTTCAAGTGTACAGCTGAGAAAGGAACTTGTCCTAGATACCCCGGCTGTCGTAGCCAACACACATTTGTGTTACATCTGTGCAGGAGGCGAATCCACTCAGAACATGGGTTTGGAGCCCATCAGCTTCCCTCTGCCCAGATTTCCTTCTGACTGTACTTTTGTCATCTTCTTAAGGGCTGGTTCTGCTTCCAGGAACGCTGCCTGCTCCCTGGAGGTTTGCCTCTTGCCACTGACTGCATCTCACAGGCCTCCCTGCTCCAGCTGCAAGCCCAGAGGCTGATGTTGGCCACGGGACTGGGCCTTGCTCTGCCTGTCCTGGCCCATGTAAACCCAGCCACTCCTGGCAAGAAATCCACAGCCTTTTAAAAGCAAAACAGTTTATTAAAAAATAGAGAATTTTCTGAAACCCTTCTGTTTATTTTAAGGAATTTTTTTTTATTTCACTCAAAGTTTTGGGGTTTTTTTATCTTCATCGGTATCAAGTCATCCTGTTTTAGGAAATCCCAGGGAACAAATGCCACATAAGCATTACCAGAGTGAAGGGAAGCTAGGTGCACCATGTATTTTTCAATAAATTCAGGGTAGCCAACCCCCCCAAACTCATCTGCTTTCACCCTTCTTCTTGCGATTTGGTTATCTAATGTGATCATTACATAGTGATGTGAGGTGTGATAGCATTCTTTCACTCAGATCTTGTATTTAGGTCCAGTAGTTCCAAAGGAGACTCCCAACCTGCCTTGAGCAACCTGCTGGAAGGCCAACTTGTGATGTGGAGTAGAGGTCCTTTCTGCTCCCAAGTAAAAACGATCCTAGCCATGAGAGCTGTTGACCTCTCTCTATACCTGGCAGCATTCAACTACCCAACAGTTAGTCCAGAGTCGTTTCTTTTGACTTTGATTAAGATCTAGTGAACGTTGATAGTGACCAGAAGGGACAACAACCAGGAGCTTGGGCTGAGACTGTTGCTGACCCCAGTAAGTGATACATCCCCCCCTGTAAGAAACAGGCAAACCAGAATCTACCATAAGCAAGCTCATTATGTGAGCCAGCTAAGAAATTAGTGGAAAACAAAGCAAAACCTGGCTCTGTAAAACCTGATTAGTAGTTTTTGCTAGAAAGTGCTGGCAACACAAGGGTTTTGTTTGTGGTGTTACATGGAGATTGGCTGAGACTAAGGGAGTGAAGCTGAGCAAGGATTGACGTGTATGCCTGATTTACATCTGCTCTGTCCAAAACAACCCTGGTGTTTGTGTATGAGTTTAAATGTTCCCGAAGTCTTTGCAGATGCAAGTCCCTGAAAATCAACTTTCAAAGGCTAGAGACTTATTTCCCAAGAGCTTGTGGGTTTCAAAATCCTTGTTGTTTGGCTTTGCTCACTGTAGGCTGCATCCTTCTCTCCTAAGATGCTGGTGAGATATGTATGGTCAGATAAGCAGAAATAACTGAGATTGATTTAGAAGTTACTGGACCTCGGTAACCACTGATGATTGATGTGGTTTGGGTTGTATGTCCAGGGCAGCTGCTTGGAGCTGTCTGTACCCTCCTTAGGCTATGGGAAGGAGAAGGACCATCCCTGGAGTCTGAACCTGGCTTCTCAATTTCTGCACTCCCTTCAGTTTGCTTTTATTGGTTGCATTTGAGACTCCTCATGAAGTGAGGTGCCTCAGATGACTTAGTAGTGGGGCATTGAATATCACTGAATATTGGGGCTTCTTTGTTTGTTCTTTGCTCTATAGCTGGATTTTAGTTAGTCCTCTTTTCCATTGTTTAAATTGTATTAAAATACAATGTATGTTTTGGAACAGAAAATTAAATGTTCCAAAGCAATTTGAAAAGTAATAGCTATCAGGAGCTAAATTTAAGCCTGCAAGCAGCCTGGGGGTTGCTGTTCTGGCAGACAACTTTTCAGAAAACTCTCTGGGTAAGATGCAGAAAGGTTGCATCATTGCCACGGCTCTGGCTGGCAAAACATGCCATAAGAGCAGAGTCCTGTTGCTTAGCGACTCGCGAAAGATGATTAACCCTTTCCCAATATCTGTGTGGAAGCCTTCCTGAGGCATCTTTGTGGACAATAATTGAGGATGAAGAAACTGCTCTAAGATCTCTAGCTACTAGATGCATTGATTTGTTTGTCATTAATCTCAAATGAAGGACCCTCTTAATCTTACCATTAGTCAGTGAGGGAGTTCACTTAATAGAAAGCCATTCTCCCATAGTATGACTGGCAATTATTGCAAAAGAAGGTGGTTCTCTGTAATTACTGTAGAGACAGAAATGATTGCAAATAATCTGGGGGTGAGGGTGGGTTAGCACCACTGCTGATATTTGTTCGTAGGAACTCAGGTATTCCTAAAACTTCTGCTAGATTTAAAGATTGAGTCCCTATATTGCCATAGCTTTTGCTTAAAGCAGAGTTTGGTAACGAGAGTAGGTAGGGAAGTTCCTCACTTCTCATCTCCCCCCACTCAGTGCAACAGGGAAATTATAAAGGCCATTTCAGGCTGAAAACACTCCTTTTAATTGAAAATTGAATTAATCTCTGAGATTGACGGGCTGCAGAATTTCAATTTTCTTCTTTGAAAGGTGCCTGAAAGTCAGTGAGAGTCAATAAGCTGTGTGTGTGTGTGTGTGTGTGTGTGTGTGTGTGTGAGACGGGTACATCTGCTTTTACCTGGTGTCACCCTTTGCAGATACTACGGCACAGAAATTTTCCACACGCTGTTACTAAGGCATTCCAGCACGTAGACCGATACATTTTTCAAATGGTATTGCTTTGGATGGTGTTCTCCTCCAGCTGGAGCTGTCACAGAATCGGGTGTGGAGTCAGCCTGACCCCCTGTCAGAGCAAGAGGTGCAGTTCCGATGGGTTGCTCATCACATCTCTTTTAAACGTACCCCTGGGCAGCCCGAATGGCCCTGGTTCCTAGAACAGAATCACAGAATCACCAAGGCTAGGAAGGACCTTCAAGATCATCAAGTCCAACCATCAGCCCTACACCACCAAACCACTAGACCACCTCCCAGAGTGAGTTGTCTACCCATTTTTTAACCACCCCCAGGGACAGCAACCTCACCACTTCCCTGGGCAGCCTGTTCCAGTGCTTCTCCACTCTTTCAGTGAAGAAATTCTTTCTAATATCCACTCTGACCCTCCCCTGGCACAGCTGGAGATCATTTCCTCTTGTCCTAGATGGTTCCCCATGAAAGCTTCCTGGAAAGACCATTTTACTCCAGCCTGTGGCAGGTGTTGGGAGGGATGAGCCCAGCCTAATGCATAGAGGGGTGCCTGGTGCTGTGTTGCTTCCACACAGATGGCTTTCCAGCGCTCCCTGTGCTGCTCAGCAACAGTGTTGGAACCACCCTGTTTTCAGCTGCAGCAGTGGGAAAAGACTCACATGGGATCAGAGGTTGAGGCATAGATAGAGGATTTTCAATCACTGTGACCTCTCTTTGTGAAATCAGCTGGTACTAAAGGCAGGAATTCCCCTGGAGCAAGAAATACTGGGGTCTCTCCAGCAGCAGTTGGTTTCTGTAGCTGCTGGCCCAGGATTCTGGTAGCGTGAGGGTGGGCTGGGGCTGTTGATGGGGAGAGCAGCCGCTGCATACACAGGAGCCTGTGTGCAAGCATCCTCCCAAGCACCTTTGTGTCTCTGCTTGTCATCAACAGGGAAAACTCTCTGAGATAGAAACACTTTGTGCTTGGCAGTGCTGGGATTGCGCTCTCCTCTTGCCTCCAGGTGGGTTAACTCTGTGATCTGAGCAGAGGTGTTAGAATGAAGTCCAGTGACAACTTGCCATAAATACAACCTTTCCTGTGACACACTGGAGCATAGTCCCCATGGTTTTTAATCTACCCTTATTCAGTAGCACTCTGCTTGCTCCTCTCAGGCAAATACAGAAACTGATCTTGCTTCCCAAGTGTCTTCTCCTGCTGCATGTGAGAGTTGGCTCCAGAGAGCAGCCCGTGTGCGTGCCACACGCTGCTTTGCACGGCTGCTTTTCGCGCGAGTCTGCGTGCTGCCGAGGCATCCCGGGGGAGGTAGTGCTGCCACGGAGGCACAGGCCAATGCAGATAGATACTTCCCAATTGTTAGGCAGATTATTTACTGCTATTCTGAAAACGCTTTCTCGACTCACCCACAGCGAAAATACTGAGCTGTTCTCTTTTGCTGCTCTTAGTCAGGAGACAGAGCTCACAGACTGGGGGTGTGAGCATTTCACTGCAATGGATGGACTCAACTTGTCTGAAGGTGATTTCTGCTGGTGCCTGTCAGAGGAAATACCCATTTATCTTCCCTTGCACTAGCCAGCATGTGGGGACAGCAGGTGTCATTAGTCCAGCTCTGCTCCTGGCACGTGTTAGTCATGCGAGACGCAGTGGTTTGGTTATAAGAAGTAGCCCTGTTTGTTTCTGGGCAGAGACCAGCCCAGGAAACTAACACAAGTGCCCATCTACAAGAGAGTCCAGCAGTCCTTGGTGTGCTTCAGAGGAGATGCCAGCCATATGGTGCTGCTCCTGGGCTGCAAAGGGACAGGGCTGGAGCTGTGCAGAGCCATGGTGAGAGGGCAGTGTCTGCCTCTCCACTCCTTCCCCTTGAAAGGAACTCACTGAGTTGGTGACCAGACCCCCAGCACAGCTCAGTTCTGACAGGTGTACCAGGACACAGCAAGCGTTCACACTGTCTGCCTTTCCTTGGCCAGAGTCTGAAGTTCTGTGTTCCCTCATCCATGCTTCCAGGGAGTTTTCGCAGAGCTGAGATGCTGGAAAGTTGAAGTGCAACAAACTGAAGCTGGGTCTGTAGGCAGCAGGCCATAGTGCAGTAATACCCCTGGAAGCCTGGGGAAACACTTGGCATTTTTGTATCTTTCTGATTCATCTGTCTTGTGCAGCCAAAGGCCTTGAGGCTCCGAGGGGCTGTGTGGTTTTGTTTCAGCAGGAGAGTCTGTGCTTCAGAAATGTGGCTGCTCCCTCGACACTGAAACACAGCAGCAGCTGGTACGTCTTGGGGCTGTGTGGGCTTCAGGGTGGCTGGGGTCCTCCGTGAGCTCGGACAGACAGTGATCAGTGCCAGGTACCCTGCAACCATCCTACGTGAGCACATTAGGTAACTGGGGCTTCAGCTTTGCGAAGCCATGGCTACGTGAAAACTAATGTCTTCTCCTTTCCTGCACTGGGGAAGAGGCACTGCAGAGGAGGGAAAGCTCAGGTACCTGGAGATGAGCAGGGGGAATATTGTCAGGGGATGCTGGGACCTGCCCCATTCCTGTCTCTGTGTGCTGCAGGTCAGGTGGACCTGAGTCAGCTCTGATCTGGCATCCACAGAGCTGTGTTGGCGCTGTGCTGGATCCGCTGGTCGGCAAACGCACCTGTACCTGGTCTCAGGGATCAAATGCTCAAATTCCTGTGAATTCTTTGATTTATAGGAAAAAATATCTGGGTACACAAGTATTCCTTAGGTCCAGAAGTGCTTCAGCCATGGCAATAAAAAACGGCACGTGAAATTCTAGTCACTAGAATGGGGAAATAAAAGGCAACTTACCTAGAAATCGATTTCTCTTCTTTTTTACTTTCTCTTGGATAATATTTAGCCATCCCTAGCTTTGCTTGAACACAGTTGCAAATGCAAAATGTGGGGCTGGCAATAAGGAGCAGCTGATCTCATTTCAACACCCTTTAATTAGTGCAGAAAGTAGCCTGTCAACCCCATCTGACGTGGCAGGGCTGCACAGCAGAGCGTGCACTGGGATGACTTAGTATGTGATTCCAGGTGAGGCTGTTTCTCTCACTGCTGTCAACAGCCAGCCCTGGGGAGTTTGTTCCTTCAAACCAGATGACAGCTTGTGACACATCTCTTAATATTCCTTGCAGTGGGGATGCCTGGAACTGTATGGTGCATCAGGGGGAAAAAGGATTCGCTGCTCTGAACAGCTGAACCTGGCTCACCATTTAATGGTAGAGCTCTGAATGTAGAGCCTGGGATAGGAGGTTATCAGAAGTTGTTTTAGCTAGCCTGTAAGCTGCTGTATTTTAAATTGCTTTAGATCCATCGTGCTCCAGAGCTAGAGTGAGTGAACCTTAATGCCATGATGCTCCAGAACACTGACATTTTTGTGGGTAACTTCTGTACAGAATGATAGCAAACTGTTTTCAGGCACAGTACCAGGGGCTACGTGGTCACCTTTATCTTTTTTTGTGATTTATTTTGAGCAGTTTTTCTGTCCTGTTTGTTATTTCTCCTCCTACCCCCTCAAAACCCAATGAAAATGTTGTGACACTTTTTTTTTGTACGAAAGGGGCCTCTCAGTCTTGACTGCTCAGCACCGTGATGGGCAGGGAAGCTTATCTGGCCTGCAGGGAAAGACACCGGAAAGATGTGCTGAAGTCCCTGAAGGAATTGCTATTGAGAAGATCAGAAGAAAGCACAAGGAATATACTCTTGAAAGTGTATTTCATCGTAGGCAAAGATGGTCAAACAAAACCATAAGTCTCCCAGTTACAGGCACTCGCTGTGCTCTGTGTGATCTGGATCTCCTGACTTAGCCTGACAAGCATTACCTTTAGTTTGGGAGTGCTTTTTCCCCCTCTGTCCCATTTGATTTTCCTGGCCCATCTGCAGCAGCAGCACAAAATGGCAAAGTGTGTATCCTACCACGCAGTGCAGGGTGTAATGTGCTGGGATCCTGGCTGTAGGTCACAGCTTGGAGCACGGACAGTGTCCAGTAATGAGGCAGTGCCATGTCAGATACAACGGGATGAATTATTTGTAGCAAACAGCTGATTTCATTTCTTTTCCCCTGGTCCCTGAGTGATCTATGGTGAGGTTTCGGCTGCCGGAGATCTGCGTGTATGAAATGACAATGACTGTTTTATGCAAATGGGTTTCATGCTCTGGGTCGCCTATCAGCTATTCAGAGGAATTATTCCTCATTATTTGCTATTCCGGCTGGGTAACAGGCTTTGCGAGGCACAGGGCGCCGGGTCTGAGCCCTGAATGAAGAGCTTCCGCGCTCACACGGGGCTTTCAGACAGGGCCATGTGCACGCTCCCAGCACAAACCCTCACAAAGCCACATTTCCCATGCCTTCCTCTTCCAGACCGTGTTCCTGTCAATGTCTGTTTGTTGTCACTGAACGTGAGTGTTGCCCAGTCCGCAGGGCAATGTGCCGCTTGCCTCCGGACACAGCTCTGGGAGTACCTGTTCCTCACTCTGGACCCGCTCGTAGGGGACTCGCTGGTGCAGGAAGACAGGGTGCAGCGTGCAGGCAGCGTGGTGGTGGTGAATGGATGGCTCACTATGGGTTTGCTGGCACAGTGGCAGGTGGATTGAGCTGACCAGTGCTTGGGCACTGTCCCTGCTCCTGCGAGCAGCCACTGGCATGGCCAGGCTGCAATGCTCCTACAGCCCAGGCTTCGGCTCTGCCCGGGAAGCAGTCACCGTTTGCTGCGTTCCTTATGCAGCTTTTCAGGGAGGGGTTGTGCATGAGAGCACTACATCCTTTGTGACAGTCGTACCTCTAAATAGGAAATGATTAATATTTCATGATTATTTTTCTGTAAGGCATGATTCTTGGGAGAACACATCAGCCTGGCTTGCTGGGGAGAGTCAGCCTGCCTTGCTTCACTTCAAATCAAAATGAAGTCAGGCGCTGCATGCTAATACACCTATATTAGATGAAAACTCTCTGGCTGGCTGACTAATGCTCTGCTGCCAATACGTCAGTACCAAAGCAAACACCTAAGTTTTAGAAACTTGTTTCGCTCGTCAGTCTTGCAAGTTAGCTGTCTTCCTGCCTTCATCTTGGGCACCTTTAATCTAGGTTTTAAAATGGTACAAGAGGTGGTGAACATCAGCCGACTGCAGCAGCTGCAAAGTCTTCCATTCTTTCCTCTTTCCTTATTTATTTATTTTCCCCTTTCTTAAGTTGTAAGCAAAGCCTCCTTAACATATTGCAGGGTTGCACTAGAGAATAGCAAACAGTTGCACAAGGAGGTGCTCTTCTATCTATCTGTAACGTGGCTTTTCTGTGAATGTAGCTATTCAGAATGCCCCAAGGTAAAACATACTGGCAAATATCTCACAGAACTTTTATGCTTACAATATTAATAGGACAGCCCCAGAGGTACCTCACCCTGTTAACTGGCAGCTAGGCCACCAAGACTTGGACTTACGCCCTGGGCTGCTCACAAGGAAGTCTACAGGAAGGTCATGGAAAGGTTGGTAAGAAAAGTTGCGATGGAAGCCACTGTTCTCCTTTCTTCTCTGCAAGTCCTTCTGTAGGAACACTTACACCATGCAGGATGCTTTCAAGTGCTGCAGATCAGAATGAAAGACACAGTGGGACAGCCGTGCAGGTGCTGTTCTTTGTTCTGACATAGGTCAGACTGGGAGAAAATGAGAGTAAAAGGTGATGTATGTTCCTACAGACCAGTATAATGGCTGAACCCTTGTGCAGGCAGCAGTACTGGCACGTAAACAATTCGCAGCAGGTTCTGCTGGTCCCAAACAGGGTTTCATTCTGTTAGATGCAGCAGAGAGTACTACAAAAGCATAATGGAGAGTCAAGATAGCTGAGAAAGCAGATGTTAGGAAGTCTCAGCATTAAGGTGGTCTGTGAAATGTTAATGTATTAATTTAACACCCCCTACCCTTGACAAGGGGTGCACTTGTTCTTAACTAGTCATGTCTACCCAGTCTGTCTATACAAGAATGGATATACTGACTACACCCAAGCAAAATGAGGACTTGGTTCTCGCTAGGGTGCTATTTTAGAGCTAGATTTGGTTTTCTATCACAGCTGTTCCAGATTTTTTTAAGGAGTGTTAGTGACCTCTAAATAAAGCTGAAAGGAACGTGTAGGAATAGCAACTACTTTTCAAGACAGCTCTACATTCACAAGACACTAGAAAATCAAGTTTTGGAGGGGAATGATTTACAACCCCAGCAGTACTTTGAGACCTCCTTGAGCAACAGGGTCATCTCAGAACTTTTGTCTGCAGTGTCCAAGGACTCAAGGATTCAGAAAATTACATAGCTGACTTGCTTCTCTTTTCCATATAAACCCCCCTGATAAAACAATGCCTATGGAGCGTATATCATTTTCTGCACGTGTGGGTATACATGATGGTATTTGATGATCCACCTTTTTTAACCTAATGCAGTTGATATGTCAGGCAAGACTGGCTCAGCAGTATTAAAAATCATGTTGCTTTATGATTTTAGGACTTACACAAGGTGAAGTACGAATACAGCAGCTACTTCATGGGTCAGACTTCAGATAACAGGCCATGGGAAGATACCTCCTTTATCAGTGATGTTGCTTTCGACCATCTAAGTAGCAATCAAATTTGCAGGCTTGCTGTACGATCTGCTCCCCTGAAATTCATTCATTATTTTTCTGTTTGTTTGTTGGGATATCTTCTCTTAAAGTGTCATTCTGTAAAAAGGAGGGGTTGGATGTGGTTACAGCGTGATTATAGGAAGGAGGCTTGGGTTTGTCTCCTCTGATGCCACTGGCACATAAAAGCCTCTGCAGGTCTTTCTGGTTTCCACATTAACACGATCTCAGAGCTGCTGACTGTTGATAGATGATCTCTGGGCCCTGGCTGTCCAAGCAGCTGTGAGAAGTAACAACACAAACATAGAAATAACAATTGTCAGTAGTAATTAAAAATCATGCATAAGGGCTCTCATTCAGCAGACACTGACTGCTGCTTAAAGCCCTTCAGCATGGTTTTAATTTTTGCGTGTATTCCAAATATTTGGGTTTATTCCAGCTGAAACATGCACTTTTCCTTCTGTTGTTTTACTGCTTTTTTTTTTTTTTTTAAAGCAAGTAAGTGGCTGCAATTCATATAGGCACTTGGTGGGTAAAAATCAGGGAGCGTTAATGGCAGCTGTGTGTATGGATTTACTTTTGGGAGCAGGTTCTGTATTTCTGCTTCCCGGCAGGTTAATTGTGCTGGGATTTGCTCTGTTGTGCTTCTCACTTCTTACGCTTCCTAAGGTTTCCATTGGAAGCCTCATTTCATACATTTTGTATCACTGTCCGTCAGCCTAATTGCCCTTCGGCCCCACCTCTTTGGCACAGACCCCCTGACAGCCAGACTCAGTACTCCTGCCTCAGCTCCCCCACCATCTGGTCCTTCCCGTTCAGAGCCCCTGGCCATGGTCTCCAGAGGAACCTACATCATCTCGGCTGCACTGGCTCACGGGCTGCAGCTGCACTGCCGACAACTGAACTGCTTCTCTCTCCCCAGTTCCTGCTTTGTCTCCTCCCGTGTCACAGTCCTACCTGCAGAGAACAGCTCCATCCCACGTGAACATGGTAATTCAGGAGCCAGTATCTTTCACATCGCCTGGGAATGAGACGGGGAAACCCTCCCTCAGGGGATTGGGGTGCATGGCGTCTACACAGGACCAGGTCTGTGCCCACCAGACACTGCCGGGTCCTTGCAGAAGAGAGGGTGAGGAATGGGAAAAGGACCTTTGAGTGCCAGGTGAAAACCAGCCAGCAGAGGCATGTGCAAACAGCCACCGAGCCAGGATGGTTTCTGCAGACACAGTCTGGGAGAAGCCAGGCAGTGGCACGGCGCTGTGGGGAGCACAGTGCACATCCACCACAACAGGCAGCAGCACATCAGGAGAAGGTCAAAGGAGACCACTCCAACAAGTGTACATGGTCATGGCTCCCTGATGAAAAGCAAGAGCATCAACGCAGAAGGGTTGTGTTTGGGGTTGTTTGGTTGGTGGGGGGGTTTTGCCCCGTATAGTAACACCATTAAACAATTACATGAAGTTGAGAACCTCATTGGTATTACAACTGCAACAGATAATGAAAGCCTCCCTGCATGGACAAGTAACACATTGAGCGTTTCAGATGAGATCTCCAACACCAGATGCAGGATCTGTCTGCTTTGATTCAGCATTGAGACACACTAGTGGAAAACCACAGCCAGGCAGCCAGCTCACCACCGACCCCATGGCTATGCAGAAGCATACACAAGCCATGCGCTAGGTAAGGCTGGCAGAAACTCAGTGTGGTGCTCTGCAACCTGGCTTCAGATAGCTGCAGTGAATTGCTCTTGCCCAGAGTTCCCAAAGTATTTATTTTGGGTGAACCAAAACACTTCTGTAGGATCCAGCATCCTGCTGAATGCAGTAGATGACAGGACACGTGTCCCTTTTTGGAAGATGGACACTGAGTCCTCGGGGGATGCAGCTTGTGTTTGTGAGCCGCTGCTGGGCTCTGTGTGACCTGCTGCTGGTGGGATGGGCCTGGGGTGCTGGGTTGCAGTCCAGGGGCAGTGCAGCAGCAGGACTGCTTCAACATCAAGAGCTACAAGCCTGGTGGGAAATACATCATGTGACCTCTTCCCACCACATCGTCTTGTACAAGGGAGATCATCACTGGAAGTTGGGTTGGTTTTAGGGACAAGCAAATCAGGCAGTTTCTTAAGGGGGTGAAGGAGAAGAGGTGGAAAAATGGCAGCACTAATGGGCAGACCTGAGTCTCCTGAGCAACCCTGACTCAGGCTCTATGTGATGTCCCTGTGCCTGAGGAGCCTGCTCAGCCCTGAAAAGCTGTGGAACAAGCTGAGCACGGGGGAGGCTACTCCCAACACCATATAAATGCATGTTGCTGCCATCAGGCATAGACAAAGTAACCCCACCTAAGCTGTCATGACGCTCACATGGTGTGTGGTGGCAGCAGCAGTCGGTCTTCCCCACGCAGCGGCAGAGCCCCGTGTGAAAAGCAAAAGGCTTTTTCAGCGTCGGAAGCAACAGTTCCATCCCATCCTGCCACAGACACGCACTTCCCGCTGCCACAGCCCTCCTGCAGACGCTGGCTGGCAAGTCAGGAGCGAGCAGTGTCCATAGAGTTCACACTTGGGTTTTAAATGTATCCGGGAGAACATTTCCAGAGTAAGGATGCTGCGGATTTGTGGTGAGATACAATAATGTGTCTGTTTCCTTTCAGATTTGAATCCTATTGAATCTGAATTATTAGCCCAGCTCTCAAGCAGCTATTTTCATGACAAGCCTTCTGTCGCCCGCAGGGATTCCTGGATACAAATGGTTTGTTTTGAGTACATTTCATTTGATTGGAAAAATAGCTTATGTTTAATATTTCATAAAAGAGGCCGTGTATTTTATCTTTGCTGGTACAGAATCTATGCTCTCCATCTACCCTTCAACATGTATCCAATTTTTTCCTCAATTCTTTCATCCTGAGGCAGAAAAAAAGATCTTACATCACACAGCCCCATCTTCTGCTTAAGCTAGGAGTGCTCAGCAGGATGCCTGTAGCCATAAATTGTTTGGGCTGATACTCAGTCAAGATAGTTAATAGAATATTTTCTCACTGGGTGTTGGTCCCTTCTCCAACTTACTTGCTATGGTACCATTTTCCTGCCTGAATTATACCATACAGCTTTCCCGGCCACGGAGGGGATGTCCCGACACAGGCAGGAGGAGAGACTGGGAGTGAGAGACCTGGACACTGGTACTGGAAGACCACAAAGCCATCTCCTCCCCTTTGGCTTTCCTTCTGTTTGGAAAATCAGGTCAGTGGATTGGCACCTCTGCCTCTACCCAGGAGTGGTGTCTCACCCTGGAGCAGGTTTCCATACCTGTCTCACCCTGGAGTGGGTTTCCATATGTCTCTCACCCTGGAGCAGGTTTCCATTCAACCCAACTGGTGGGTGGCTGGGTGGAGTGGAAGAAGACAGAAACGGGAGCCCTGGGGCTGGGAAGGGCACTCAGCCCATCCCAGGCACTTACCAGCAAGGTGAATCAGACAGAAAGTATTTGCCTTAGGGGAAAATCACCGCATTTTCTCCTTTTACTTGCCAGTCAAGGCTCTGATAGCTGAGAGATGCAAGACTGCTATCTGAAACAGTCTGGAGGTCAAAGCAAATGTTCTTGCAGGCTTGCAGAGGTGTTACTAGTTGTCATGTAGATTGCAGCCTGTTGGGGAAATGTGTCAGGGCTTACAGTTTGACTTTCGCTAGAGAAAGGAGCAGCCTTCCTAGAACTTCTTGCCTAGCCCTAGAGGGGTTTTCAGGACTGAGTGCTGAGAAAAAAAACAAACTACAGATGTTAGCAGAGCTCTCAGGCTTTTCAGTGGATGGACACGTTGTGCATGTCCCCAGCCACACGCACCCAGTGACTCCCACCCCATTCCAGCTGGATGGAGCACAGTGGCTTGGTCCATGTGCACCTATGCAGGACAACAGCTTGCTGCTTGATTCCTCAGTCCCTTGTTCAGAATACACCTCCTGCACATCTGGGTGATGGCATTTAAGTCCTTGACGCCTGGGGAGTTTCTTTGCTTGCTGCTAACACAAGTTCTGCTGGGTGGTGGGAGCAGTGAGGCTGGCTACACCATAGCCCCATTGCCTGAAGCATTGAGGCTGCTCAGGCAGGAGGCTGGTGCAAGGCTGGTGGGTAAATTGTTAACCCTGTGTCTCCCCTGCTTTACACACCTCCTAAACAGGGGATGCAGGGGGAATCAGCCAGCCCCTTTTCAGTGGTCTGTGGGGATAGGACAAGGGGCAATGGCTGCAAGTTGGAGCACAGGAAGTTCCACACCAACATGTGGAAGAACTTTTTCCCAGTGAGGGTGAGGGAGCCCTGGGACAGGCTGCCCAGGGAGGTGGTGGAGTCTCCTTCACTGGGGATATTCAAGAGCCTCCTGGACGCCTATCTGAGTGATATGTCCTAGGGAGCGGCTTTGGCAGGGGGGTTGGACCCGATGATCTCTTGAGGTCCCTTCCAACCCCTACAATTCTATGATTCTATGATTTCTGGGCCTGCCTTGCTCCTGTGATCTCTATACTAGCACAGCTGCTGCTGAAGCCAGCCATCTTGCTCTGGCTGTGCATCCTGAAATCCAAAGCCAGTGCAGTCGAACCCTAAAAACACAGGCTCTCAGCTATAATGCGAATGCAGCAAACACATAGCTGTAGCCACCTGGGGGGGATATGAATTTGTGCTCTTATTTTGATTCAATCACAGTCAGGTTGAATTAACCTGCTAATGGAGTATGCAATTTTTTAAAAAGGGCACGGCATGAAGTGGTGCTGCCTTGTCCACACAAGTTACCAAACCAAACTGTTTGCTCTCTTCTAGGTAGGAGTTGTCTCCAGGAAGAAACTCCACCACCTTGGCTCCGTGCTGGGCGTTGCACTGAGTCTCTTTTTTTCTATTTTTATCACATTCATGGCAAAATGCTAAATTTGGGGTTGACCCAGATCTATATAAATTACTGTAGCAATAGGGTTGGAATCTATGTTGGCACGTACGTACTGAGCAAGGAAGGACAAACCTGTGGCCATGAAAAATGCTGTGGTGGCACTGGTGAAACTGATGACACCAGCAAAGACAAAGTGAGAGGAAATCGTGAGGCTGTTTTATGAGAAGGAAGCAGAGTGTTGCTTCTCACCCTCCTGGATTTAGCAGGCAGCTTCTCACACACTGTGTTGCTGAACTACCCGTTGCCCGAATGGCTTGGGGATGGAAGGACATTTGCCCACATGAAGTAGCACAAGTGTGCTGGTTTGTGCTTTGAGAATGGCTGGGTTCTCAAAGGCATTAATAACAGGGGTGGTAACTTTGGAGTGGTGATTTTGCCACTCTGAGTCCTATCCTATGTTGTCAGACCAGGCAGCAGAAAACAAGGAAGAGGTTTTCTGCCAGAGACAGGGAGATTCAAAATCACTGAGCTCTCCCATGTTTGTGAGTGATTAATGTGAAAATTAATGAGGCTTTAATGTAAGTAAGGGATAGAAATGGTTTAGCCCCAAGATCATGAAGTTTCTGAGTACCAGGGTTGCTCAGATGATTTAGCAGAGTGCTGAATAATGTGACTAACCTTATGCACGGCTGGGAAACCACTTCTGTTTATTTACAATGAAAAATCACATAAACCTGTGTACCTATCTTTTCTGTGCCAACATTTTCCTCTCACATGTAAAACCTTTGTGTTAGCTCCTGAAAACATCATTGAAGGTCAATTTTGGCAGACCTGTACTGTAGAAACATCACTTTCCCATCACAAACGCACCTCACCATGAGCTGAAGCTGGTTTGTCCCCTGGCAGCTACGCATGGTGCTGGGACCTGCTCTGCTCTCCAGGCTGCCAGCTCAGGCAATCACCTGCCATGGCCATGAACCCCATCAGCCTTTCTTTCCATCCCCCACCCTAAATGTACTGGCCCCTACCTACTTTTTACACCCATTCCCTCTTTCCAGGCTGGCTTTGCCTAAGAGGGCTGTGCCCCATCTAGAAAAAGAAGAATTAAACCCACAAGTTAAGTGCCATTTAAGACATCTGAGCAGCCTCTCCTTTGCTCACTGAATACAGCAAATAGCTGTTGATCAGCTGAATTAAAATCCAAAACCAACCCCAGGAGAGGCTGCTGGACTCCTGCTCCTGGCTGAACTCTTGCAGCGGGGAGCTGGTTATGTGGGCGACTTTTGGGGTGTTTAACTCTTCAAGTGGGGTACCTAGGTTGGATGCCTAAAAGCTTGGCTGCCCTATGCCATCAGTGGAGAATAGAAACGTTTTGAGAGTAACATACAGGCAGATTCCCCCGCCAAGTTATAGCATTAGGGGTCTGATGATGGTGGTGACGACTCCTGTTTGCCCTCAGCGAGCTGAGACTCTGGAATTAGCTGCAGCCAGCATCTCAGCACGCTCAGCCAGGGTTCCTGGGGAGCCCCTGGGCAGGATCTGCTCAGCAAGACTTGCAGCAGGACCAGCTGCTGGCAGCCACACACAACTTTTTAGGAGTCCCGCTGCAGTTTTGGAGAGACCAAGTGGTGTGAGCCCCATGGCAGCTGTGGGTGCTGGTGCCCGGACATGGGGGGCGTGCCCCATGTCTGACCCTCACTTCAACCCAGGAGCTTGACCTGGTCAGTCTTAATACAAGCAGCAAACTGCTGTTGCCATAGCTGTTCTGAAGGACTCAGAGGTGTTGGTTAAGTAATCTCCAATGATTTGAGGTGGACCTGTGCAGTCAAGCCAAGGTTGCTTCTCCTCCCTCCCCATGAGGCAGCAGAGGGAGCGGTGCAGCTCCTCAGAAAGATGAGGCCTGGCCTGGTTAGAAGAGATCATCGTTTTGTTGGTTTGTGATTGTTTTCCTGACTCAGTTTTGGCAAAGGCAAGCTGGCTGGGGCTGGCGTCCGCGCTGCGTTCTCTGTATCCGAATGACGCTAAAAGCTGCCGGGTCGTGCAAAGTCTCGTGGGTGACGCATCGTTAAGTCAGCTTGTGAGGAGCAAAATTTCCCTGAGCTCAGCGAGCCCCACTGCTGTGCTCCTCCAGGTGCCAAGGAAAGGGGAGCCTGCCCCGTGCCAATTAAAACTCTTTTCTCAACTTCTCCTTGGCAAGGTGCAAAGAAATCTGCTTTTCATGCTCAAGGACTAAAAATAAATGCTATTTTGGGTTTCAGAAGCAGCTGCATGACTAAAATGAGCCGTTCGATTTCATTCATGTTTGCTGTCTATTAATCTGTTCTCCTCACCCTCAGCAGGGTATGACTCAGGGCTTCGCATTGTCTTCCTCCCTAAACTATCTGTGTTTTGACTTTAAATTCTGCCGTCTGACGCAAAGCAGCGCTGAAATCATGACAGTTTGATCCAGCCAGTTCCCAGGAGGCTCTTGATCTTTACTGGCTGGTAAATGTAGCGCTCAGAACAGCTATGCAGAGCAGATATTGATATTTTTACACCAAATGTTGGTAAGCAGATGTCACACGCTTGTGAAGAGCCTTGAAACTCCACAGGAGAAAAAAAAATGTGAGTATGTATGTGGGGGAGGCCTGGAGATAAAAATAATTCGGTGGTTATATGAGAAGCCATATATTCCGTAATGTGTTGGTGTCTTGCTATTCCTGTTGATGGTACTCAAACTGGGGGCTGCACTGGGACGGGTAAACCGGGAAGCGCTTTCCCTGCGGATGCCTTTCCATGCCCCTTCCAGCCCAGGCTTCTCCCCTCACCCAGCCCTGCCTGAGCAGGATAGTCCTGTCCACCTGCCACGAGCAGAGGGTCTGTACTGTGGGGTGGGCCCCAATTGTCACAAGCTTGAGGCACCCTGTAGGAAGTGTAGGGCACTGGGCAGGGAGGAGCGGCGAGGCAGTGGGTACGTGCTCCTCCAGCATACCAGAGGGACTAAGCCCTGGGGTAGGACCCACACACCTTCAGTCACCCCAGCTGGTCACTGGCTGGTGGGCGTGCAGAGGGGCAGAGCCTGCCTGGGCCCTCAGTGAGGCTGATGCAGTCAGCCACCTCCTTGGGCCAGCTGCCTACAGAGGGGCCCTCGCTCCCCCGGCACCAAGGCCTTGGCATGTGTGGGGAGTGCCGGCTCTGTGGTGGAGGGTGGGTGGGTAGGGGAACCTGTGTGACACAGCGGCTCAGCTGAACCAGCAACACTTCACAGGTTGCTGGTGGGTCCGTGTTGCAAAGGTGGATGCTCATGTCTGGGAGGTAGCGGTGAAACCTTGCACTAAGACCCTTCTTTCTAGTTAATTGTTTATTGACTGCAGGCAGCACGAAATCCCAAAGGTGGAAATGTTGGGTGAACATCGGGATTGGTTTTTTTCAGTGTTTTGTGGGTTGTTTTTTTTTTTTTCCTTAGCAAAATCTGTGTCTGCAATGGCCCTGCAGAGCAAGCAGCAGACCTGGAGGGAGGCCCGTGGGCCAGGCTGGCCTAGAACCTCCATAGCCTTGTGGCAGCGTGGAATAAAGCCCAGAGATCCTTGGCCACTCAACGTGCACTAGACACCCATTGTTTTAAAGACTGTGGTTACAGAATCACAGAATCACAAGGTTGGAAGAGACCTTTGAAGATCATCATGTCCAACCATGCCCATCCTGTGCTAAACCATATCCCTAAGTACCTCATCTACCCTTTTTCTGAACACATCCAGGAAAGGTGACTCAACCCCACCTCCCCAGACCTACTGGCCACACTGTTTTTCATACAAGCCAAGATGCCATTGGCCTTCTTGGCTGCCAGGGCACACTGCTGGCTCATATTCAGCCTGCAGTCCCCCAACACCCCCAGGTCCTTCTCTTCCTGACAGCTCTCCAGCCAGTCTCCCCCAGCCTGTAGCGCTGCAGGGGGTTGTTATGTCCCATGTGCAGCACTCTGCACTTGGCCATGTTAAACTTCATCCCATTGGTCTCAGCCCATCAGTGCAGTCTGTTTAGATCCCTCTGAAGAGCCTCCCTACCCTCAGACAGATCAACACTTACAAATTGCAAACCCCTTACTTTTCCTTACAATGTTCTATTTTTCTCTCCCCTTACAGCTCTGGTAATGAAATTTGGGCCATTTATTACGTACTAAATTTAGGGAGGACAAAAACATTTGCATGCAAATATGTTTGATCTTCCAAGCATGCAAAATGAGCACAAAATAACAAGTCTGATGTTGGACACAAGCAGAGTTCAAGTATTTTAAAATGTAAAAAAAAAAAAAACAACACAAAAACTCTAACTGTGATGCCAGATGAATCTTTTGTGAGGAAAGAAAACCTCCCCCTTCTGATTAGGTACGGAATAAATGCAGATATTCAAGTCAGATATGGACTGAGTTTTACATGCGACAATAGCCCTTATTCTGCAAGAAATGCCATGGCTGTAATGAATTGTAAATTATTTTTAGTTGCTACTGGAAACACTGGAAGGGGGGGGGGGGAACTAATCAATATTGACACAACCTGCTTTATTTCTAAGCAGTGCTGATCTCTGGTGACACTGATTAGAGGAGGAGGAGGAGGAGGGAGCCAGAGCTGAAGCGAACTGCATGAACTGCAAGCTCCTGTGGTGTTTAGAGAAGAGCCACCACAGCCAGGCCAAAGCGCTGTCCGCTGCTCCTCACTGCTGCTGGGATGGTCGTGTCAGAGGGTTCATTGCCTCATCCTCTCATGGAAGCAGGGCACGCCGGGTGGGAGGTAGGTCTCGCCGGGTTACCGCAGCCCATGAATGCGCCTGTGGGTCTTGCCACCATCCCCCTGCCAGTGCTTGTGCTGTCCTGGGGACTGGGCACAAGGGCAGTGGCACCAAGCCCCATGTCAGACCTTGCTACCTCCTGAAGTCAGGTTGTCTGGCTTTTCTTTCTCCATTAACTTTCAGGACTATGATCTTCTGGCTGGCTGTGATACCACACAGTGCGCTGGAGTCCTCCTGCCTGTTTGCTACAGTGAAGTCCCCCCCACACACCCACTCCGCCCCTTGCCCTCTTTCTTACACGAAATGAAATAAAATCGCTTTGAAGCTGTTCTTAGTCTTAAGTCAGCATGCAAGATGCGGGGTTGATTATTAACTTTTAGCTTCTGATGGTGCATAACTATGTAAGGCAGGGCCTGTTTCAGGGAGAGCGGTGCGCTTAGTGCTGGCTTGTGCCCAGGCTCCACAAAAGGATGCAGCATGGTCCAAGCGTGCTCAGAAAAACAAGATTACCAAGCTCCTCTGGTTAAACAGTTGATATTGAGCTAGTTCTAATGCAATTTCCTTAAATTCAGAGATGCTGTGATGCGATCTTACTCTTGTATAAAATGCCATGGAACTTCTAATGACAGAACAGATCAAATTTTCTGTTGCATGACTCATTCTGAGGAAAAGAATGCCATCCACACAATATGACACCAAAAAAAAAAGCACATTCACTAAGGCACTCCTTACAGGACTGTACGGTGCAATCAATCATAAGCACAAAGTCTGGGCAGTACTTTTTGATGTGGACTAAAATTGACAGCTGGATCGTGGATACCCTTTGGTAAATTTTATCCACTGAACCCAAAATAGCCACAGCAGAGACCTAAGCCAAGTGTCTGCCTGACTTCACACACTGTAAATCTCAAGTGAGTGGTTAAGGAGCAGAGGAAGGAATCGTGCTGATGTGCCAATTAATCTGGGCTGTCTGAAATAGGCACCAATGCTGAAGATCGGGGATAGATGGATAGGGGAAGCAGAATGGGAAGAATTTTCTAGATAAATGTTAGGTGTTTGGAGGCAGAAGGCACAAAACACTAGTCCTTTGGAAATACTTGCAGAGACACAAGAAAATTCCTGAAAATCTGAATTGAGCATTTTTCTCCTTTTGTTTTGATCACAGCCTCTGTTTTCTGCGTGGACCAAGGTGTATTACTGATAACAATGTCAGCAGCTGTATGCTTGATGGGCATTCAGAGTGCTGCTGAAGGGGGCTGTGGGGTTCAGCAATACGGTTCCTTGGACTTTGCTCACTGCAGTAGATGCCTTTCTTATCCTTTCTTCGGGGATGCTGTCATGAGTCACTTCTGTCTCTTTTCTTCCTGGGCCCAGTGATGAAAGTGAGCGTTTTGGGATGGTATCTGTGCCCTGAATAAAGCTGCTGCTGAAGAGTTTCAGGACTGATCCTGTATTTTACTAACAACTTTACGTGAGGTGAAACTGGAGGCTTCCAGTTTCGACTGCAGCGACTGCAGCAAGGATAGTCCTTTTGTCTGTGCTCATGGCTGCAATTATTTCTACCTTGCTGTTCTTATGACAATTTAATTTTGTAACATTTATTGGTTTGGAAGGTACATTCATCCTAGGGTTTTTTTGCATTTTCTGCTGTAAAAGGTCAAAATTGTCAGGAAAGATTTATTTTGGGGGAAAAGGAGTCCTCATTTAAAAGCCAAAGTGAAACAGCCTTTCTGGAATAGAAAGGAAGCAGAAGGCACGAGCTACAACCCAGAGCAGCAGCTGAAGCAACATGTTACGTTTCATGCTGTCTGATTTACGGGGCGGTGGTATTTACTCACCCTGGTGATCCAGGCGAGCGAGCGCTGCCCCTTTCACACACAGGCTGCTGCGAATGGACTTGAAACTGCAAGGACATCACCTGCAGTGCCTGGCAGGGGGGCTGTGGGTGGGTTTTCCCTCTCTGGATGCATCAGTGACTGGGTGAGTGGGGTCATAGCTGGGAACGCGGCAGCCACTGGGTGAGGCAGAGCCCTAAAGGAGTGGGGTGCTTCTCCCGCCTTGCGCAGCTGCCCATGGGCCCAGGCAGGGAGCTGCCACGGGGGATCCTTCTGCTGTCTCTTTCCCCAACGTGCTTCAGTTTTCCCCTCTGGATCTCCGACATGCAATGGAGGGGTGTTGTTCCCCTCCTGGGAGCGCTCGGCCCTCAGCAGGATGCTCTAGTTGGTCTGGAGCTCCTGGGCCTCCTCCCATGCCTGGTGATGATGCTGTGAATTGTCCTTGTCACAGAGCCAGAATGGTGTTTCAGTGGCTCATTCAACTTATTCCTATAACAAATACTAACATTAAAAAGCCTGCACAGGCGGGAGCTGCTGGAAGGCCAGCTCCAGCAGAAGGCACGGCCAGGGTTGGGTGGGCACACGTGCTCACACACCGCCCTTCGCGCTGTGCCGCCTCGGCACACTGCCTTCCTCGCCGCTTGGCTCGCGCTGACGCCCAGACCCGCACGCCCACAGCACACAGACACGGGTCTCTGTCCCCACTGCTGGCCTGGCCATCTCCTGCCAACCTGAGAGCCCGGCCAGCTTAGCAGCACTTGCCCTGCTCTGGGGTTCAGCACCCTGCTCCGTGGGAGCTGAGACTATGCCCTCTCGGCTTTTAACCATTCTTTTCCCTTTTCCCTCTCTCCCCCTTTACCTGCCTTTTCCTCTTTTTCTTTTCTTTCGCCTTTTTTGTATTTTTTCCCTCTTCTCCCTCCCCCTTTTATCGCCTACCTTCCTCACCCCCACCCCCACCCCCCATGCACCCGTTTTTATTTGCCCTTTTGAACGCCCACCCCTTTGCGGGGAAAACGGGTGCGTGTGCGTGGGGGGTGAGGGATGTTCCTCAGCCTGCGCCCGGGGAGGGTCCCGCTGGCCACGACCCGCTTTCCGCCGGCCCGGCCCGCCGCAGGCTCCGCCGCCCGGGCGGGGCGTGTGAGCGCGGCTGACGTCAGGCGCGGCGAGGGCGGTATAAGCGGGCGCTGTCCGGGTGCTGAAGGCGGCGGGAGCGGCGGGAGCGGCGCTTCCAGGTAGGGGCTGCGCCGGGGCTCGCAGCGCGGCCGGGCCCGCCGAGGGTCGGCCGGGGGCGGGGTGGGGAGGGTGGAGGGTGGCTGGGGAAGCCCGGGGCCCTCGGCTGCCGGCCGGGGGGGGATCTGCGGCAGCCGCCGGGGCTGAGCCCCGCGGCGAGTTGGGGCGGAAAGTTGAAGGGCTCGTACCTAGAGCCTTCCGGCCCCGGTAATCAGCCCCGCCGGTGCAGGGGTGGTGTTTGTCATACCCCCCAGCTGCCGCCGCGGCTCCGGCCGGGGAGCGCAGCGGCAGCCGCTCTGCCTTGCGGCTGCTCTTCAGCCGCGTCAAAATGCGGGCTGAGAGGTTACCCTGGGTGCGGGCGCAGCCTGGCCAGCTCTCCAGATGTATCCCCGTACAGCCCTGCGGCCAGAGCTGCCTCAGGTCTGGGCTCTCCTCCTCACCCCACTGTGATTCCGTTCATGTTTTTAGCCACTTGTACGGGATAAAGGGTTGGATGTGCTTAAAAAAGGCAAATTTGCTGCAGTCCTGTCCTTTGTTGTGAAAGTAAGCGGCAGGAAGAGTGCGTGATGTGTTCCTTTCTTTTCCTGATGGAAAAAACCCGCTGCTGGATTCTCCCTCAGGCTCTCAGGGCAGGGACTCGTCTGTGGGAAAGCTGATGAGTTTTCATCGCAGATTTTCACTGGAAACATCACACACACACACACACACACACCCCAGAGATGCTGCTGAGAGAGATCGAGAGAGAGAATTACTGCTGCCATGGAAACATCCCAGAAAGGAGATTTATTGTTTTGTCTGTTTTCTGGGAACTTGGGTCAGCCTGCATTGCCTTTGTGCATGGAGCTTTGCGAGCTCCACTGCCTCGTTTTGTAAGTAGGAACTTCGACATCAGTGGGGAAAGAGGTGATTTTCCTGTTTCTTAGGTGCTAACAGAGGAGATAAACATGCTCCTCATCCAGGACAGCTTCTCAGTTATCCGTCTGTAGGCAAAACAGCCATTTTAGCATATCGTCCTCTCAGAGGCACAGAAGATCCTAAAGACAGTCTAAAATGTTCTCAGTTTTCTAAAAAAACGTGGAATTAAAGTTTGAAAGAGCAGGTAGGAGTCCTTTCAGCCTAGATGGTGCAGTATATTTAACGACAAGAATTTATGTCCTGAATTCAAAGCTTTTCAAATAATTCATCCCCAAATCCATTTGATGAGGCTTTCAAGTATCATGTACCAATAAATTAGAAGTGAAAATTGATTTGGTGACAAATACACCCCAAATATCTAGAGAGCAGCCAGTGAGCTGTTATTCCTGCAAAGGAAATACTCAGCTGAGCATCGTCCTTGTGGAACGCTAAATTAAACTTTGCCTGGCCACGCATATTTTGGGTTTAATGGGATGATGAGGGCTCCTACAACGACTGTAACAACACATAATTATGCACGGCGAAGGAGGTTGAGTCTCTGGTCTCTGAGTGGGAGGCGCCTGGCAGATAATTATGGAACAGCCCTCCCTTCCCCCACCCCTTGCAAAGGACAGAGTTTCTTGTGCGTTGATCAAACTAACTCTGTTCATCACCAGTCTCTCTGCTGGAAAATAAAGCCTTAATGTCATTTATTTGTTACAATAAGTGCTGTATTTTCATACATATCTGTATAGGACTAGTGTCTCTCCTGTGACAGAGAATGGAGCGATGTCTTGGCTTTGTGTCAGGGCAAACTCAGATCTGGAGGGTGGGACCTTCTAATCAGCCATTCTGAACTAATCCTTTGTGAAATCAGATGTATCCAGGCTTGAACAGTCAGAATTATTTGGGGAAATTGTTTGCTATTTTGGCTGCTAGCTTTCCATGCCGAGGCGTACTGGAGACAAAAGCAGCGCTCTGAAACAATACTGCTTTAATTATTTAAAGTCGCATTACGTTAGGAACAGAAACTGAGGGTCAAAATCTACAAGTGAGCTGAAATGAGCACATTGGTGCTCAGCCCTCTGCAGCAGGTAAATAGTGGTGTACACAGCCCTTCCAGTCCGTCATGAGCCATTAACAGCTCAACAGGATGCTTTTACCAAGACAAAAACTAAAGCAACCAAAATAGGTCAGTTAATCAAAGTGGTTTCTATCTTTGTCATTTCTTTGTTATTATGGTACTTTATTTGTTAATGTAACTGGATCAGGAGAGTCTAATCTGTCTCACAGACCTGAGCATCACCTAGGACATAATTGATGGCAGTTTTTCCCTTCTCTGGGTGGAGGGTGCTGGGCTCCCCGCAGGACTGGGCTCGTGCAGCTGCACCTCACAAGCAGCAGTAATCCTCTTCATTCAGTTGGAGGAGGCATCTTTTGCCTGTTTCTCTTCCAGTCTTCCTTGCTGGCTGCTGTATGCTGGGCAGACGGAGCAGACACAGGCTTCTACTGGTCTATGCTAACTGGATTTAGCTCTCTTCGACAATGGTCATATTTCTGCCCATCGTGGGACCTGATTCAATTTCTGCTGAAGCAAATGAATGAACGAGCGAGTGACTGAGTGAAGTCACCACTCAGAACCTGCCCACTCGAGCTCATTTCTGAGATGGGTTTTGAAGGATTCAGTACAATTCTATTGTGCCTTTGGGATAAATCATAGTTTGGCCCTCAAATGAGGGGGGGGGGGGAATCGTTACCCCTAGGAAAATGGTTCACTCATCCAGCCTCTTACATACAATTCACCTGTAATACAAATAATATCTATTTTTAAATTAAATAATAGCAAAAAGGGAAGTAAAACACTAACAATGATGAGAGAAATAAACTTGCAAGTCATTTTATAGGCTGTGTTCTCCAGTTCATTACACTAATTTTATTGCAGTCTGGCACTATTCAGTGATATTACCCTGAGATGGAACCAGAGGCCCTGTGGAGCAATCTCATACAATAATTCCGTATGCAGGTTTTCTACTAATATTTTGAGCAGTGTCTAAATATATGGATATACTGATTTTACCAATTGAAGCCTTCGTTTGCATAACCAAAATGACATCTAGATTCCTCTGTGGGCATTTTGTGAGCTGTATAGGATTTGTATTTTACATGTTGGTGTTTCCATTGGAAAACTTGTGTGCATAAAGTACATTGAACACAGAGAGAAGAAAATTCTAGCGTAGGAAATCAGTAGTTTCCAGTAAACGGAGGAATCATTGGAAATATCCAGAAAAATCCCAGATTTCCACCTAAATGTACGGTTTCCATCTACAAGTTATATTAGGTTTCCATGATTAATAAAAATATTTGTTGTGCTGGTGTTATTCTTCATAAATTCCAGTTTAAAATAACAATCTCTGTCCTGCTTCTCAGTTCTCTAAGTCTGTCTCCATATGTTAACTGCCTCTTTTTTATTCTTCTTCTTTATTTCAAGGAAAGATTTTAAATATGGCAGCAACTAAACCCTTCCAGCTTGAAGCAGCCTGCGCTCTCACCTTTTTCTTTGTCGCAATCTGTTGGGTTGATGCAGCTTCCTTCCAGCAGCATCAGCTGCTTCAGAAAGATCCAGACTATGTCATGAAAAACTTACAGAGGTTCCCAAATCCCGATATGATCAAAGCTTTGGAATACATAGAAGATCTTCGCAAGCAAACTAACAAGGGAGAAAGCAGCCCTGATTACAGCTCTTATCAAAGTGTGCCCTACCTCCTGCCACAGAAGGAAAGCAAAAATCCTGTTCACCTACCAGATAATGTAAGGGATTCTTTGACTGAAGATGAGTCCCAGTGGGTTAAAGTGATGCTGGAAGCCTTGCGGCAAGCTGAGAAAGAGTCGAAAGTCGGCCCAAAGGAGAATAAACCTTATGGTCTGAGTTCAGATAACAACTTTCCAGCTGGAGTAACTGATGATTATGAGGCTTACAAGTGGCCTGAGAGGTGGCAAAAGTATCTCAAAATGCCACTTGGGCACTACGAAGACGGTTCAAGAGACAGTCCCTTCAAGCGTACCAATGAAATTGTGGAAGAGCAATACACACCCCAGAGCCTCGCTACCTTGGAGTCTGTGTTTCAGGAGCTGGGGAAGATGGCAGGACCAAGCAACCACAAGAAAGAAAGGCTGGATGAGGACCAGAAATTGTATGCAGATGATGAAGACGATGTATATAAAGTGAATAACATTGCCTATGAAGATGTGGTCGGAGGAGAAGATTGGAATCCCATAGAGGAGAAAGTGGAAAGTCAGACCCAGGAAGAGATAAAAGACAGCAAAGAGGAAATTGATAAACATGAGGAGGAGATTGATGACGAAATGAAAAGATCAGGGAAACTCAGCTTCCTCGAGGATGAAATAAGAAGAGACAATAAAGATCAAATGTCGGAGGGAGTTTCAAGGCTAATGAATTATTACCTGAAGAGGCTGATGGGCGGTGCTGCAAATAGGAAATTAAGGACTGGAGGAGAACTTGAGGAAAAAAGAGCATCCACATTTTTGGATAAGCAACTCGATCCTCAGTCTATAGCCCAGCTGATAGAAATCTCAAGGAATTTACAAATTCCTCCTGAGGATTTAATAGACATGTTGAAAGCTGGAGAAAAAAAGCAGCTCCAGAGCGAAAGGTTGGAAGCTGAACAGGAAGCAGAATTCCCAGAAGACCTTGACGACATTGCTGAAACAAATCTAGGACAGAGTGATATATTCAAAAATAATGTAAACTCTAAAAACGGGTACATGAAGCAGCCTTTCAATGTTATTCCAGAAAATCTACCTGAAGACCTCAATATTGAAGATATCGTCAGTCTGCTGGGAACTGACACTTTAGCTAATCAGAATCCCTCCTACTTACTAAATCGTCTTAATCAAGAAAATGACTTGCCAAGACTGTCTTTCCTTCCCAGAAGATTGAAAGGACACCCGTTTCCCAAAGCCGCCTGGATGAACGATTTGGAAAGGCAGCAGATGGAGTATGAGAAACTTAATGAGAACGACGAAGAGCTGGCTGATTACTTGGCAAAGGTGTTGGCAAAATATCCTGAAGTTATCAATACGAACCAGATGAAACGGGTCCCGGTGCCACCTTCTGAAAGTGACTTGCAGGAAGACGACCGGCTGGAGCAGGCTGTCAGGGAGCACCTAAGCCAGCTGGGACCGCAGGAGGCCGCGAAGTTGGCTTCGCTCAGCAAAAGGCTTTCCATGGCTGGGGAAACCGATGACACACAGAACAGGCAGTACCTGGATGAGGATATGCTAGCAAAGGTGCTAGAGTATCTAAAACAGGAGAAATCAGAGCTGGAAAGAGATCACATTACTAAACGGGCAATGGAAAACATGTAATTGTTCCTCAAAACGTTACTTCTCTTCAATGTGTTGACTTCTATCCCAATTCAGTTGTGATTTCTTCCCGCTCTCCCACTAAACAGCCTATGGTAGACTACTTACCATTGAACAGTCTGCATATCTTTCTCAGAGCTGTTATATTGTTTATTGATATACTTATATATGTTATAAATTATGGGGCAAACAACAAATTGCTTCGAGTGTTTTAAGAAACAATGAGATCAAGTAAAACTATAATATGTAAACAAATGACCTTTGCATTGTTAATAAAACATGATAAATGAAGAGTGACAATTATAATTTGAAATTTTTAAGATTAATTGGATTATTTTGTTACTGTCTGTAGTGTTTTTTGTGGAGTATCGAATAAAAAAATAAAGCATTATATATATATAGTTTTATTTACAAGGCTTTTTCTATTCAGTGTTTTATTGTTGATGAATAAATTATTTCTGGACAAGAGTCTGTGTTTCTTTGTGGCAGTTGATAAAGTCATAGTAATTTGAAATGGAAACGTATGTTTTACTTCCACAGACAATTGTTCTTGTCTATTATTTTACTGTAGAATAAGTTGGCAGCTTATACTGCTATTTTTTCTGGCTGCAAAACACCAACTGGCATTATGTTTAAGGGTCAGTCGTACCTGAGGAGCTTGCTGACATCAGCTAGGGCAGGAACTGGCAATTTTCCCCCTCCCCAACCCCCCAAATTAATGATTATGTATCTCTTGGCAGTAGGAGGAAGGCAAATGATCTGTCTAGCCAAGTCAGACTCTTTGATGAAGCACTAAAAAAAAAAAATGCAAAATTGAACCTTTGTACGTGAGTAGCATCAGCCCAGGGAAGCTCCAATGAAGTAGATGAGAGGCAGATGGGTTTGTTGTCATCTCTCAGGATGGCTACCATGGAGAAAGGGACAGGCTCCAAGGCAAGGTGAGCAGAGAACTCACCCTGTAGGTAACATCACTTTTTGGCCTAATAAACCATTATTTCCCATTTCACAAAATGGCAGTTACATCCATATGTAAGTATATCCCAAGCCTTTGCTATTCACTGCATTGCCTGGACGCTTGACCTGCCTCTTGAGCTCCTGTTAAGACCTGCTGTGGGTGTTCTGGAAAAGTGATGGCTCTTTTACAGCACAGAACATGCTTGTGTAACGCTGTGAGTCAGACACAGCTGTCTCCAGGCCAGCTCAGGCACACGCATTTCCAGGAGCACGGCTTAAAAGTGGTTCTCCCTGTGGTATTCTTCAGCAGCTCGTCTCTGCTAAGTGGGGTGGGGATGATTGTTGGCGAGGCAATGTCTAACGAGGCGCAGTACAAAGGCTGCAGAAAGAAGCCTTCATCTTCAGTGCCACCCTTAGCCAGAGTAAGACAGGGGGTCAGTCTGAGCCCTTGCTCTGAGCCACAGCAGAATCCTTCAGTTTCCCATTACTTGGATGAGTTGAAATACTGAGCACAGCATTGAAAAAAATACCCGAATTAAATTCCTTTTTGTAAAGAGGGACAAACCTGCTGCCATTTAATATGTGCTTGCTTGTGACACCAGTAACTTGGAAACACTATTTTGTTCAAAACAAAGTTGTGTCTTAATAAATAAAAATTTTTATCACCTTGATTCCTAATACTGTTATTCTCCTCAGTCCTAATATGGCTCTCACAGTCCAGAAGATTTTCTTTTGGTCACATCAATAACATTTAATACTTAAATATATAATATGTAAAGCTGAGGCACAGTCATAAAAACATCAAGTCACAGAATATCTTGAGTTGGAAAGGACCCAGAAGGATCATCGAGTCCAACTCCCTGCTCTGCACAGGACTGCCTAAAACCAAGCCACATGACTGAGGGCATCATCCAGACAGGAGCGCTGAGAATTAGATGAGTGTTTGCTGGTTTCAGTGAGCAAGCTTAACAGTTGTGCCTTCCCAGGCTCTGTTTTAACAGGAGGCTGTTCGCTGCCTTTGCACGCTCTCTCTCTCTCTCTCTCACACACACGCTCATACACTCTAAGCTGAACTTGCCAGACACTGGTTTTCCCCAGGGCTGCAGTTAAGTGGCTTTTCTTGTGCTGCCGCAGCCCCAGGCGTGGGGATCTCACCTCCTGGACATGGCCACAGCCAGTGGGCTGTCACTGCAGAGCAGCTGGAGCTCGTGCAAGGCCCTGGGCTCTTGTGGCTTCGATGGAGGCATGAGGCAGTGGCAAACATGCTGTTCAACACACTTAGAGAACAGCACCGTGATACCAGGGTAAATAATTAGAAATGCCTTTGGCAGGGCTGGGGCAAAGCTCACTGAAGCCTGCAATCTCCCTGACTCTTGCTCAGAGCCCAAACCAGCACATTTCCCCTGCCTCAGGTCTCAAAGCATGAGCAGGATAGTAAGGTGGCTCTGAACATGTTTTCTTTATAGAATCATAGACTGGTTTGGGTTGGAAGGGACCTCAGAGATCATCTAGTGCCAAGCCCCTACCATGGGCAAGGACACCTTCTGCACAGAATCATACATAGCACTATCCTTAAAGCACGTGTGTACGTGTGTCCTCTGCCCCCATAATACAGTCACACATCAGAGCTAACACCTAGCACCACGTGTGCTACCACGCAGCCAGGGTACAGTGCATGCTGCTGGTTTTGTCCTCATGGCTAATACAGGCATGTGCTTATTTTTTTCACAATGAAAATTAAAACTACATCTTCTTTCCCCTTTTCCCATCCTTCTTTCTTTCAATGGTGAGAAACAACGGTGCTTTAAAAAGGAGCTTTTCCATTTCCCCCCCAGCAGCCGCCAAGCCAGACTCTGAGGAGCATCACCCTTGTCCCTGGGATGCAGGACTGAGCGACACGTTGCTATGGCAGCCGGGAGGCAGCCGTACCGCCTCCCAGCAGTGCATCCCAGCACTGAGGAAACACAGATGAGAATGCCTTGAAGTGCCAACCTTTGCTTCTGCTTTGACTTAAAATTGTGCTCAGATAGCCTCAGCCACAACCCACCCCACCCTGCTGCAGGGCTGTGCACTGCACAGTGATGCTCCACTTTCCCTTGAGCCCCTACTTGTGCAGGTCCCTTAATGCCACTGAAGGTCCCCAGACCTGAGGGCCTTCCCAAGGGACTTGGCTCTGAGTGGATTCGATATTCTCTTCAAGTGGAAAACAAATCCATCAGGCAGCAGGCTTTATGGTTTAAGGGGTTTTGGGCTCTTTAAGGTCAATGTAAAAGGTTGTCTGCATCAAAACAATGATGTTGTAGAGCAGGTATGTTAAAGTAGCAGCTATTATTATCTCTGTCGCTTTGGCTATCTTATTCTTTTCAAAAGAACGATTTCAGAGAAGGGACAGAGGTTCACAGGTGCCTTTGTTCCTTGCACATATTCCAGGCAGTAATATATCTCATTCACAAGGTGTGCTAAGGACCTAGAAGAGATGCTGAACAAAAGAAACATGTCTGAGCATAGCTGGTGGTAGTTTTAGGTTCCTTAGTTTTATTGCCCTCCTACCACAGCCCCGAGCATTCCCTTCCCCTGAGCTACCCAGGCTCCTGAGCTCACCAAAGCCCTGGGGAGCTGTTTGGCACAAATGCTGCCTCCAGGCTCTGATTCAAGGAGAGCTCAGTAAAAATTTTGGATACCAGAATGATTTTGAATCTAAGGAACCGGAGGTACAAACCTGTGTGTAAGAGGACATGTTCTTTTTGTGACTGTGTAGAAGAAGAAACAAGCTTTGGAAAATCCAAGCTTTGGCATGAGTAACTACATCCCTTTTTAGAAGCCCATCTCACTTAGAGGGTGTGCAAGCCCCTGGGGACTTTGATGTTTGTGGTTCGTCTTCATAAACAAGAGGAGGGATGTTGAGCTTGAAATAACAGAATTGCACATCGTATAGCAGGATTAGGTGGAGGTTTCAAGCTGGCTTCAAGCTAAAACTGACATCTATCCTCTTCTAGCCACAGAAAGTAATTATTCCTGTGAAGTACTTAGTTTCTAACAAACAAATCCCCAGCTCTATTTTGAAATTAAATGAGCAAATATTAAATAGGCATCACCCTTTTGGAACCTATAGCTGCCTCTTGCGATACAACCAAAGCTCCGGCAGAAGAGCAGATAATTATACCTGAATATGCAAGACAGCATTATCAAAATGTACATCATAACATGAGATCTGCTCCATTAAACCACTCCAGAGTGGCCCCCTGCAGAGAGGCTGTGTAGTGCCTAATTGTTCTTAATAGCCACAGCCGCCTCTGCTTTCATTTGTCTGCGCTTTATGTTTTCCTTATGAGTGCAGTGGGACAAACAGTTATGTTGTTAATAATGCACACAGAATACATAATCCATAACAGACACGCTATCAAGCTTATTATTATAATTATATACAAAACAAAGTGACCACCCTGCAATTCTTACTCAGGCAAAGGAAGGAGCAGATTTTTAATTCCTCTATTGTGCTGCGATTTGACAGCATCCCAGCTGCAGCTGGTTTGTACTCTCTGCTTATTGGTGGCTTTTGTACAGTAAAGAAAAATGTTTCTGTTCACATCTCCCTCTGAAAACCTGCAGCAGGCTTCATCGTGTCTTCATACGTAAGGTCCTCCCCAAGAAGCAGATGGAGCAGATATTCTGCGTTGGTCTGACCAGAGCAAGCTGCTGAACACCTTCCACGAGACCCGAGGGACTTCTTCCTTGTACACACACCAGAATTCATTGTGCTGGTATCCATGAGAGTTAATACCTTTCTCAGATTTTCTTTAATTCACATGCTACTGCAAGTGTTTTGTTTACATTTGCATCCTGATGGCTCTGCTATTTTGTCAGCTGGGGCTCTTAAACGAGAACAGTTGTCGATTCAGAAATGAATGTAATCACATTACCTCATCTGAAGAAATGAGATTTTTCCTGGTTTGGGATGTTTTTTTTTTCCCTAAAAGGGTATTTCTACCTTGCAGTGGAAGGTGTCTGAGTCACATACGATATGACTGTTGTTAGTACTTCTCAAAGCACCCCTTATTCTGCAGGCAAGGTGACAGAAGCCATCTGTGATTCTCCGAACGCGGTGAAGGGCAAGGCAAGGCTGGAACCTGCACGCCCCGAGCTGTGCCTTGCTTTACAGCTTGATTCTGCTGTCTGTGCTGCTGCTAGCTAATGAAAGGACTCGTGACTCGAGCCCACTTCTCCAGGAAAACCTTACCCAGACCAATCTTCCATTCCTTGAGGTCAAATGTAGCATCACAACAGTGGAGGACATCTGTGGACAGTGCTCATGTGCAGCAATGACTGTCACATGGGAACCACGTTCCCTGGAGCATCCCGTACCTCCCCCCAAGACACACAGCGCAGATCAGTGGCTGTTTACTGTGTGATGCATAAATCTGTACAGACACAGCTGTATGCCAGCTGTACTTTGCATTTGTTCAGCTACCAAGGCGCCTCCAGAGAGGTTTATCTGAGCTGCAAGGAGCTCGGGTTAGCAGCAGCGGGCAGGTGCAGAGCCTCTGGTGCATAAAGTGGAAAGGAGAAGCCCTGACTCAGAGCTGATTATCTGAAGAGCCATGTTATTCCTGACTTTTGGATCATTTGAAAACATTTGAGATTGTTAATAATTCACTTGCAGATGTTGCAGAGCTCTAAATGTGGCTGATTAAATGCATTTGACGTTTCTCTTGAGAGAGGCTGTTATTCCAGGAAACCACTCAATAGCTGCAAATGTCTTGGAATTGGTGCACTCGAAATTATGGGTTCACTTACAATGTTTTCCCCTTGTAAAGAAAGAAAAGCGACCTCTGATTCCAAAGGTAACGTAGCAGTGAGGAGCACGAGTATCTTAAATTCCCTGCAGCCCTTCAGCAGGCCTGCTATACAATGGCAAAGGGTCCAACGCAGCGCTCTGCCTTCCTCTACTGAGGCAAAATCCTGCAGACACTGAGGTCCTTCACATTTGTGGAAGGAGGGCTAGAAAATGGGTGTTTGGCAACTGCCCAGCTCTGACAACTGCTGCTCTATGACATGTTTCCCAAAAACTTTCCTGGCACCTGTCTGAAAACAGAGCCCCAGCTTTATTGGGGCAGGGAAGCCAGCCTCTCCTGTGGAGACTCGGTGGGAGTGTCACCAACAGCCAAACCCTCTGGGCTGTACAAGCCGTGGCCAGGGCAGGCTTGGAAAGAAACAGTGAGCTTTATACCCCCTTTGCAGCGCCCGGACTGTGTCAGCAAACCCAAGCCCATGGGGTTCATGCTTACGTTAGAGTAAGCCTCTCCTGGTGTAGCTGTGAGGAGAGCTTCATACCTCTCTAAATAAGAACTAAGCCTTCATGCAAACTTGAGCATGCATTTTCCAGCTGTGTGCCCCACACCAGCTTTACTGCAGGCACCACATCTGGGGCATCTCTGCTGCTGCTGATGGAGAGATCCACCGCTGCCAGAACTTTCCTCAGGGTCACCTTGGTAAACCCTTTCTGGGGTGTTTTCCTCTTGGCCTAAGCTCATGCCAACACAAAGCAGAGGAGGTGCACTGCACCTGTCTGTTGAGATCTCCAGGTCATACTTTGTCTATTAAAACTCTTTCCAAAGCCAGACTTCCTTTATGCAGATCTTTTTTTTTTTCAGCTTAAATGTCACATTCCATTTAGATTCATGGTAAATCTGTTGCCCCTAAGTGCCAAAAGAGACCTCCCATTCCTTCTTTTCTCTCTCCTCTTTGACTTCAGAGAAGGTGTCAGACTCTTTGGATGAGATACAACATGTAATTTCTGCAAGGAAGATATTTTCTATAGCAGCTATGTGTTTTGCCACCTGCTAATAAATGTCACAGCAGAACAACAAACCACTTAGGCACTACCAGTGCTTGTACTCCCGTATTAAGTATGTAAGAGCCAGGCCAGGGACGCTATGTACAGACACAGAAAAGAGAAAAATAAAGATCAATATTCAAGGGGATAAACCCAATATACCTTGCTTGTCTTTCATGCAGCCAAACAAGGGGAGAAGTGTTAAATCCCTGCAAGTAAGTTTTGGGATGCAAATGTAATCTGACAGGAAAAGTGTTTTCTGCAAGGTTACATTCACTCAGCTCCAACATACAATCAATTGATCTTCTTCTTACAAACACGAGTGCAAGAAGGTAGAAACTTTGTGCTAGTGACCAGCACACTGAAGGAGACAAAGAAAAAATAATAAATCTGAGAATCTTCTTCTGTGTGCTAGTCTGCTGCTCCCATCGTGTTCCACCAGTTAATTTAGACAGCAGAAATGTCGTTACTTTACAAACCCACATGTCCTTCATTCTCACCCAAGGGCCTAGATGTTGCTTTCCTAGAAGCAACAGCCAGGCTGAACTTTATTTGCATGCATTTTTAGCTGTCTAATATCTAATTAAAACCCATCAGTGCTCCAGCCCTTGTCTCACCAGAGTGCCCAGCCTGAAGCTGGAGCCACTCCAGTCACACAAATTTTCAGGGATGGCTGGGGCACAGCAGCCGCTTTCATGGCACAAGGTTCTGCCCCCTGAACTCCTGAGACCCCCCCTCACAACAAAGGAGGTGTTTTATCTGGAGCATCTTTAGCTCCTCGGAAGAGCTTGTGGATATTTTTATTCTAGAAAAAAATTCCTGTTGAAAATGCCACAAGCATGAACAATTAAAAAATAAACCAAAAGGAAATTTATCAGATCCTCAAGCTTTCTAAGGCCTTCCTTCCATGCTACAAAAATGTTTGGTTTGGTTTAGTTTTAGGCTGTTTCTCCTCTGCTCCTTTTAGAAGCAGCGCATTGCGCTTCGTTGGACCTACGCAAGAGTGAAAGGCCACTGGCCGCTGCCCAACTTGGCAACACCTTTTACATCACTCTTGTTTATATCTGACACAAGGCAGGTGAATCTAACGGCTTCACAGAACTCACCGCGCACCGCGCTGCTCCTGTGCCAGCCAAGGCTGAGACACCCCGCACACGGAGGCTGTATGGGAGCTGAAGCTTGCCCCAGCCCCGAGAACATGCAGGGCAGGAAACCCAGCCCCCATCACGGATAGACCGACATCCAACGCTGCCTTTGCAGCCCCGGCTCCCCCTCTCTATTGGGAGACACCAGCAACGAACACATAGCTAAAACATAGGGTCTGGCACGTAGCTAGAAACCCAGTTGGCACAGGGAGCCACAGAGCAAGCCTGATTTTCTTCAGCACCGCTGCTTTGGCCATGAAGCTCCTTTCAGGCTAGCACAGGATGCCCTCTGTGGAGCTGATGGCTGCTTCATGCATAGATGGCCACATCAGACTCCAGCTCTCCTGGCTCCAAACTAAGATGCTATTTATAGATCCCCCCAGCCCTCCCCGCCTGCCTTCCAAACAGGCTGAAGTATCAACAAATGCAAAGCTCTGTTCAAGCACGGAGATGAGAATGGAGGGGATGCTGAGTAGCTTGGGCATTAAACATATGCTTAGATAAATTGTGGCAGGGCAATCAAGTCCCTGAGGAACAATAATTTGACAACAACATTCCAAGAAAATTCTGAAGTGCAATCAATGTAATCAATACTGTGCTCAAACACCTTATCCCCTCCATCCAATCTACAAGCAGACTGCCAGAAAATCGGATTAGCTTTATTTCACTGACCCTGCTAAAGGCAACTTTTACATTTTTAACTCAATACTGGGCGCTGAGTGAAGTGCTCTCCAAAGCCATGTGATGAATGAGGTTGGGAGGCCTCCCATCCTGATCTTCTGGCTACCACCATGTGCCCCAGAGAAGACAGAAGGTTATGGGCAGCCTGATGGTGCTGCAGGCTGATGGAGCTGTCTGAGGGAGGAACCGGGCTGGTGGCAAGTCAGCAGGAGATCTGAGGAGCCCGGTTCCCCTGGGCAGCCCTAAGCTTTGGAGAGCCTTCTGTCTTTGAGCTGACACCTCTGTGGTTACTTTCTGGGCTAACTCTTTTGTTAATCGGGTTGTGTAATTTCCTTTTCTTGCCTTTACCATCCTCCAGGCTCAGCACAGTGCATGACTCAGTAATCCTGACTTAATCATCTTCATTATAAATTCTGAGTCTATTTCATTGCTGATAAAGTTCTTGCTGACCAGCTCCTGCAACTAGAATATCCAGAATGGAAGAAAAAAAAGAGACCTCACCTTTGCTTTGGGGGTATTTTTTTAAATAGGCTCCTGTGCTACAGCACCTTTCCAAAGCAGCAGCAGCTGTTTTATAAATATACAAAGAATGTGAGCTTTTAAAGAAATATGTATTTTACATAAAAAATGACAGAGATAGAGTAGACTTTAGTTATCCTACAGTAAGAGTGTTGGGACATTTGCCTTTTTCCTAAGGAAATTACTTTGCCTTGTAGCTCGCCTTTTATAGCACACACTTTTCTGCATGTGTAATTCATTACCTCTCCAGTACTTGATCTCCCTGGTAGTCCAATGCTGATGTCCTTTGGAAATGAATTTTTTAATAGTCTTCTTGATCAACACGTGTTTTGTGGCACCTGAAAACAGATGCACTGTACTCCTAGGCTTTACCTATAGAACCCCAGGTTTCAGTAGCTGTGGCTTCCTATGTGTTGTGATGGAAAAAGAATTTAAACACTCATTTGCCTGACAAGATATGATCATTTGTCCTCCTACGTATCCTATGAGCACAATGTTGGATTTATAGCTTGCTCTTTCACAAGCCAAGGAATGGGAAGGGCATTGCTTTATCAATTCTTGGTGGTTGATCACAGGAATTGTAGAGGGTATATACACCCCACCCCCACCCCTTATAAAAAAGCCTGTTGGAATATATGGAATAGCAGGTGCTTTAGTTAAGTTGTTTCTACAGACAGGAGAATAAAAAAAAAAAAAAAGGTGGAAAGTGAGGGGAGCAAGCTCCTACTTGTCATTCATAGGTTAGGAATGAGGTGGGGGGACCTGTTCTACCTCCAGCTCTGACCTGGGAGCAGGAGATGGGCCTTCAGCTTCCCTTTCTCACGAGGCACAAGCTCAGGCTAATCAGTGCTTCTGCTACTTCTGCAGGGTTCTGGTAAAAGAAACTACAGCCAGGGATGCCATTCCCCTAGAAATATCACGGCCTTTGGAAGAGCAAAATAATCTGGCTGCTAAAAGTGCGCATCTGCATTGCAACAGCTCAGCTGGGGGACTTGCTGCACCTCCCTGAAACCACTAACACACTGCACCTAGGGTTACTCACCTTGTGTAAGCAGGTAGGACCCTGCTCTGCCAGCCCCACCAAAGCCTGTGGGAGCTGCCTCAAGCCAAACCCAGGACCTTGGTTTGGGAAGTTCACCCTTGGATGCAGAGCAGGCAGGGAGTGTTCCCAAGGGACAAGAGTTACTCCCAGCTGTGGTGGGGGAAACTCCCTCACCCTTCCCCAACACAGATCCCTGCCCGAGCTGGCTCTGAAAGGTTGCTTTCTCCATCAGCCTCAGTGGCCTTGTGACTACCCAAGCCTGGGGCAGACAGAAGGTGGTGGCAGGGGCCACTCAGGGCAGACTTGTGTACAGCCCATCCAGGTGACATTTTCTCCAAGGCTTGTATGAATCAAAACATAAACAAAGTCTCTCCAATTGAAAAAACCCAAGCCCTTCATTTCACACAACACAAATTTTTATATAGACCTTGAAGCTATTTTTAAAGTTTTTCTATAAAAATGAAGTACAAGCTGAAGAGAAGAACAATCTCAAGATGAAATGAACTATATTTTCTCCTCAAAATTCCTTTTCTGTTTAACATTGGAGGGTTGTTTTTTCCTTTTCAGGAATCTGCAAACTGCTTTACTCGAAGGGGACTTCAATTTTTCAGGAAAAACAGTATCTTGTTTCAAGAATAAGAAAAGATCATCCACCCCTCAACCTCGGAAGCAGAAAAGATGGTCTTCTTTACAAGTGTTTTTGTGGCCAACAGCATCTGTAACAGGCTCTCTGTGATCCTTCTCCCAAGAGAATTATTGAAGAATTAAATGCTGAGCATGGAGATAGCACTACAGCCCAATGCAAAATATTCTACTTAAAAAATAAAGTATCCTCACCTCTAGGAAAGTGTCACAATTCCAGAAAAGCCTAATAGGGATCATATAGCAGCCCTGGGTCTGTTCCCCAGAACAAGCCAGTTTGCTTTCTGCACCTTGCACTTTGGAATTTGAAATAATTTCCAATTTTGCAGTGCTGGGAGAGCAGTTCAGCTGACACTTATAGTTAATTTCGAGAATACAGTTCAATTTAGCAAGTAATTTGCAGGGACCGTCCCCTGATTGCAGAGTGTTTTTCTGCCCGTTTCAGGAAGCACAAAGGGAAGAGGACAGCAGCCAGCGGCATTAGCCCCACGTAATCGCTCAGACACAAAATGTGACTCTAAGTGGATATATTAGAGCCTTGAGATGCCAGTTAGCTGCTTTAATGCAAATTACTCTTTTATTTATAGGATGGTTCTTCCTTAGACCTGAAATGGCTGTAGCTCTGATGCCAGCACCGAGTCATGAGATAAATGAATCACAGAGCCAGATCGCTGCTCCTGCAGAGAGTATTGTGTTAAAGTCTCACCCGATGCTACCGCACTGGCAGGAGACCCACACGTGTGAACATGGATCTAACCAGATGAAGCAAGTCCCAAGGGACTTCTTGGCGTTGCACCTCCTGTGATTAAGGGGCTGGAGCATCTCCCCTATGAGGAAAGGCTGAGTGAGCTGGGACTGTTCAGCCTGGAGAAGAGAAGGCTAAGGGGGACCTAATTAAAGTTTATAATTATCTGAAGCAGGGGATGCAGGGGGAATCAGCCAGCCCCTTTTCAGTGGTCTGTGGGGACAGGACAAGGGGCAATGGCTGCAAGTTGGAGCACAGGAAGTTCTGCACCAACATGGGGAAGAACTTTTACACAGTGAGGGTGAGGGAGCCCTGGGACAGGCTGCCCAGGGAGGTGGTGGAGTCTCCTTCTCTGGGGATATTCAAGACCTGTCTGGACGCCTATCTGAGTGATCTGTCCCAGGGAGCTGCTTTGGCAGGGGGGGTTGGACCCGATGATCTCTTGAGGTCCCTTCCAACCCCTACAATTCTGTGATTCTATGATTCTCAGGTCCGCAGGGCAGGACAGGAGGCACAGTCCCTGCTCACAGAGCGCCTACAGCTTTGGGTCCACATCCCTGCCCATCCCCACCCATCCTGGCAAGTGCTGGAGGATCTTTTTGGTGTATTCACCCTTTCCCAGGCACCTCAGCAGCTCCTCCAAGTCCCAAAGTGGATCCCATCTTACTTGGGTGGGAAACACAGCAGTTTGGTGGGACAAGTGCCAAATGTGCCAACCTGGGGTACAGGTATCAGGGTCCCTGGTACAGGAAGTTTACCCACCTGCTCCTGCTCTATCCAGTCCCAAGCCCCTACGCTTCTTGCCCACCTTTAGAAAGCCAAGTCTGTAATTTAGCAAACATGAGTTGGTGAAGAAGACATAGGCTGCACTGTCTTTAGAGAGAGGGCTGGAGGCTTTTGAAGCACCTTGAGGTTTTTGCTCTGTTTTCTTTGTGATGACCACAGGGTCAGCTTCCTACACCACCACATGAACTTTCCTGGCCGTGTTCCTGTGTCCCCACGGAAACAAGAAGCTCTTCTCACCCTTGACTCAGCGTCCCAAAGCACTGCTCCCCCCTTTCTGCCTGGACTTCCCATGCACCCCACTTGCTGTAGCCATCCCATCCCCCATCTGGCCCCACTGGTGATTAGAAAAAGGCACCTGGGAGCCTGTGGGCTACTGCAGAGGATGCACAGCAGTCCAGGAGGGAAGCAGGGCTCTTGCTGGGCAGCTTGAACAGACAACACTGCAGTCCATGCTGACTTCAGACCACAGACTGAGCAAGAGATGATGCAATGCAATGTACATGCAGGCAGATGGGCTCTTGGCTGAGGTGATAGAACACAATAAATACAAAACTGGGATTGTAACCGCATCAAAACTGGCTTTTTCATTATCTAGGAGTGGAAATAGTAAATGCACCAACAAGTACTCTGGACAGCTAGTTACTAAATGTGTCTGCAGTATCTAAAGCAACTTCACAAGTCTGTAAGACAGCTCACGAGTCCTTTTCTAAATGTGGTCCAGAGCATTTGCTGTTGTCAGGAAAATATTTTTATTTTATTATGTTCTGATTTGACCCTTTGCAGAGTTGTTGTACAGTCACTCATTTATCTGTGCTCTGCTGATAAATACCTACAGAACAATCTATGGTGGAAATCTGATTGCACTGAGCTCAGTGGGAGTCCACCATGACCATCAGTATCTCCCAGACTTCTTTAGAGACCGTGTCTGTGAAACAGGCACTGGCCCTAAGGCAAAGCTCTAAAGCTCCCTCCTCTTTTTAATCCTGCTTCTAAGCTTTTAAATCTTGTATTAAAATCTGCCTTAACTGGGCATTAAGTTCTAAACGCTTTCCACAGATCTAGAAAAGATTTCATTATGTTCCTACATTCAAAATAGAAAAAGATTTTGGTGAAATCAACATAGTTGCAACAGGGATGCTTATAGCTACCAAGTAGGAATTTATCTGACAACACCAAGCCCCAGCACTGGCTCCTGAGCAGCCTCCACACCTAGGTAGGGAGGTTGGGCTGAGGGAGGATCATTAGAAAGCAACAGCACCCAAAGCACCCCACACATGTGGTCACCTCCAGAGGCTCCAGCAGCCATTTCCATCCCATGCATGTGGAAAGCATCTATTGTACCAGTCCTGATGAGCTACTGGCTCCCATTGGAGCAGCAGCTGCCTCTGCACCGTTAGTTACCCACACAGGCACACACAAGAACAACTCAGGGAATTTAGGAGAGACTTCAGCTTCCAATTTTGTTACCATTGTTTATCTGGTTTGCTTGCTTGCCTCACATCTCCCAGGCCTGATCTCCAGCGAGATTTTCCAGGGGGATAATTCCTTTCTGCAGGACTGTCTGCCTTTCTCAGGCTGACTGTGCAAGTGGAAGTGAAATGAAAGCATGAAACAGACTCATTAAAAGAAAATTAACAAGATTAGTTGAACTGCAACTGGTTTACACCTTCCTTGTTGAATGCGAAGGATTGTGCTACAAATGAGAGTGCCAAGGGCTGGCCCTTCACTGGAAGCACACAGCATTGCTCCATCTATGCTGGCTCTAGCTGCAGCTCTCTGCTGTAAATGGATGTCAGCTTCTGCAAGTTTTGGTTGCTATACATTCACATAGGGAAAAATAGAAATTTTTGGCAAGCAAGTGGTTCCAAACATGCTCAGGGCAGCACTGTGTTGCTTCAGGAAGGTGGGCTCAGGGTGATGGCTCTTGCAGTACAGCACACCAGGCAAAGGGGGGCTTCATCTGTAATGCACTGGAGCCTTGCAATCCTCAGCAACTGTTCCATGGCCTCAACAGAAAGACAAAGGGACTGCCAGCATCCCTGCAAACTTTCAAAGCTGGTCTCCAGCAGTACTGGAAGGAGCCCTAAACCTCTTAGCTGTTCACAGCCACTCTCTGAATTGCTCAGGCAATGGCTTTCCCACCCCTGGGCTCTCCCAGAGCTTTCAGGGCTGCCTGTGGCACTGGACCATGCACCACTGCTGTGGCCTGTGTCTTCTCTGCACAAACTCATTAGCAGGAGTACTGAGTGCCCTAACAGGAGCCAAGCATTATCCCAACACCAGAGCTGGAGGAGCATCAGCATGGGCTGGGATTGGGTGTAGGAAGAGTGATGTCTAGCAGTGCTTTGAAACAGGGGCAGGAAAAGAGACTTATCCCACCTGTGCTGGCCCACACATCCCTGCCTCCCCAGTACATCTCATGGGCTGCCCCTGCCACTGTGCTTTCTGCTCCCTTCTCATCCTTGCAGGAGGAAGAACTGCAGCAGATGCCCATGATGGGAGGAGGGGACAGAGGGTGTTTTGGTGTTTGAGCACTGAAAGAGGCCAGACCTAACCAGGAGCTGTGAGTCTCACAGGAAAAAAACCCCTCCCAGGTGCACTCATAACTGCTACTGCATGGCTGAAGCTAGACAGGGTTTAGATCATTTTAGAAACAGCTGCCATCTTCCCCCCTTGCATTTTCTGATGCCTGCTTTCGTTTCTAGCTGGGGGGTGGGGAAGAGACAAACAAAACAGCCCCAAAGAAAGAACAAAACAAAGCACAGCAGGTCAGGAAGAGTGGAGTAGGCAGCTCCTGTCCTTCCCTTATCAGAGCACAGAGCAATCAATGACATTAAAAACGGTGACCATGGAGCTGCTGTAAGGAAGCCCTGTTTGAAGGAACATGCAATTAGACCAAGGAATGCAGTGCTGTGGATGGACATCCAGAGGAAGGGCACAGAGCAATCTGAACAATTATCTGTAGAACAAGAATAACACAACGATCTGGTGTGCATAGAAACGATGCAGCTCAGCATGTTCCCTACCTTAAGACAGTCAGGATTAAGAGAAACCTTCTTAGAAATGCCAACTAGTAGTAACAGCCAAGAGCAAGGCGCTCAGGGCTCCTTTTTGCTGCAGACCCATCTGACCAGGCGTACCATGGGCCCTGCTTTGCTGCAGTGACATGCTGTCCTTCTCCCCACCAAGTTCCCGTTACACCATCAGTGCACCAAGGCAAGCACGACAGCAGCCACCAACCCATCCCGCTCCACAGCTCACCTATTTCTACTGGGAAACAGACTTCATTACAGTATATGCAAACTTCATTTGCAGCTTGAGCACACAAGACTATTTATGAGAGGGATTTGCTGCCGGAGATAATGAGCCAGTTTCCAACAAAGTGTAAATCTGCCGGCTGCTTGTGGAGGCTCTCAGACTGTCAGAGCACAGATCATCGCTACTGAGTGCTCCACTGACAGTGTAAACAGCAAGGGCATTTAGAGTATTGTTTAACTGGGGAGGAGATTTAAGTTGCTTCCACAGTAATATCTAAAGGGGAGTAAACCTCTGCACATCGTACATCACAACTCTGGCAGCAGTCTGTAATGTCTTCAAGCTACACCTTTAAATTATGAATAACGTCTATTAAAAAATCATAACTCCTAGTTGTGGTAAGCATCTCTGGGTAAGAGGCTGTCAGAACAATTAGAGCCCAGATCATCATGAATACCGTATGTCCTCATCCCCTGGAACAGTTTGTAGGATCCACACACCCATTATAATAGTTTATTGCACCTCTTAAAACCAACCTGCTGCAAAGTGCTTCCCACCAACAATCTTTCCACTGAGGAAGTTAAGCTCTGTCTAAGTCTACAGCTGAGCATCTGGGAGCATGAGAAATGAGATGCTCATTTTAAGAACCTGCTTATTAACTTTGAGAAAATTACTTCCTCTAGGCAAAGATTTACTTAGCTTGCAGCAAGGTAACTTACTTCCAGACGATGTGACATGAGCATGACATCTCTTTTCTGTCCCCACAGCCAAGAAGCAGCCCTCACCCCATGTCCCTGAAACCCTGCTCACATCTGTGTGCTTATTTCTGCAAGAGGTGGGTGAAAGACCGACCCTGGGAGAGGGTATGTGAAAGTTTGCCAAGAGTCAGATATATTAGCTTAAAATTAAAGTTAATTTAGCTTTCTAATTAAAGTGCAAACAACTCTCACATTGACCCCCAGTCCCTGCAAACAGTGCAGAAGAGAGCGAGCTGAAGTCCAGCTGTGCCTGAAGAGGCCTCTCTGGCAAAGCAGCGTTACTGAAGAGCATCCAAGGGCTGAGCTGGGTCCACAATGTGGTCGTGAGACCGCTGGTGTGAGACTCTGGATGGATTCAGGCCTCTGAAGCCAAACAGGCAACCTGGCAGGGCAGGGCCACCAGCATGGTGGGCAGGGCCAAGGGCTGGGCTGCAGGGACACTTCTCATGTAGTCTGAGGGACTTGCAGACTGTGGTGGCAGGGAGGAAAGCATGGGGACTCTGCTTGCCCCTGACTCCCTCCATCCTCTGGCTGGGGCAGGCACAGCCACAGGGCCAGTATTTCTCTCCTCACTCAGACTGAAAATAGCAGCCAGCCTTAATGCAGGCTTTGTCTCAAACCACTTTTCTAATCAGCTGCATAAAGGCCAACAACCACTCGTGCACCTAGGGGCGCGATAGAAAAGCCCAGCAGAACCACCAGGCCACTTGTTTGACCTTAAGGGTTTCATCTTCTGACTGGGCCAGCCTCTGGCCAGGTTAATGCTGTAAGTGAATTAGCAGCACCATCCATAGGCTTGAGGGAGGAAAGAAGATCACTGGAGCAGCACCGCATGAGCGGAGGGATGCCTGGCAGCTCAGCTCCAGCTTTCTCAAAGAGCAGGCAGGCTGCAGGCAAGCTGAGCAGGCACAGAAAGCAGCAAGTACCATTTTCTCATGCATTTTTACCCCCTGGCAAATGTAAAACTTGTTAAAGGTGGGAGGCCAGCAGCACTGAGAAATAAAGGAAGAAGGGAAACAGTAGGGTGAGATTTCACATACGCTCTGTAGAGCTCTCTCTGATCACAGAGGCATCACTCCAGGGAGCAGCTGTGAGAGACCGCCCCATTTACACAGGGTAAGCTCCTGCTGCCAGGGCTGCCTGGCTGTGTGAGAGCCCATTCATAAAGCTGTACACCCAGACCTGCCCATTCTCCATCCATCTGACTCATAGACATCCTGCTGAACCTCAATCCAGCATGCTGGCACTGGTTGGGTACACCATGTGTGCTGGGGCCTGAGGTCTTGTGCAGCATTGGCCACCAAGCCTGGTTCCTTTATGTCCCAGGCAGCCACTTTGTATAAGCCCATTCACTAAATCAACCATCAGGTTCTTGCAGCAAATTGCAAATGCAGTAGACAGGTCCATCCTCAGATGGACCACAACACTTCTCCAAACTGGGACCAAAGCCCATGCCCACCATCCAAAGCACCAAACATCCCTCCATTCTGTTACTTTTCCCCAGGGACCCACCACTGCTGGCAGCACATGGCCCTGTGTGGAGGAGCTCTGTGCCTCCCAGAGTACCTGACCTGGAACAGGATGAAATGCCTCTTGAGAAGAGGGGCTTGGCATCCAACCCTGCACAGGTGCGGGAGTCGGTCTCCGACAGAGTGCTCCAAACATTAGGCTGGCATGCCCAAATGCAGCACTGCTGGCACCACTGGTATCTTGGAGCTCTGGGGATGAGACATCAGTGCCTCCGGGTTTCTGCAGCACACACAGAAAATAGACCACACCACTGTGGGGCCACTGCTGCCGAAGAAGGTGCCCCATAGGACTTAGGCAGTGGTAATCCTCTGGGATTCCAGGATTTCTGGATGTCTTGTGTGTGCAGAGTCCCAGTTTGACCAGTGTAATTCTGCTCAAGGCAGTCAAGTCACATCTGCCTCCCCACTCCGCTCCAGCTGATGGGGAGATGCCTACAAGACAGCTAGTTTATGGTGAGTGGCTGAGCCCCTACCTATGTGACTGGAGTCATCACCCTACAAGAGCACACCTGCAATGAGAATATCTCTCAACCAACATTTAATTTAATAGGTTGCATTTACCACAAACTACCAATACTACAATGACACAAACCAGCAAACATGCCAGCTGCACCTCCCACTCTGCACAGCATCCAAGAGAGCCAGTCTTCCTCTCCAGCAGCTTATTTCCCCTGAAGAAGCCAGCTGCCAACAATGTTAAGCTCATCTGTTTTGAGCATCAACTCTAATTGTCACTTTCTTGGTGGGCCTTTGCCATAGAAACCTTCCTTAGCAACGGGGAGGCAGAGCAGCAGTGAATCCAGCCAGAGGCATTAAGGAGACAGCCTGGTCCCTTGGCATGGCATGTCCCCTCGTGCCTGGCCTCTCCAGCCTACCCTGTGCAGAAGGGCATAGCTCATAGGTGAGCATTTCCAGCAGAATCAGGGTGTGGGGCAGGAGGGGAACACTTGCATTGGAAAACTGTTTGGGACCACTTCGAAATCGCCCTTTAATTAAGTGCTAGTGGCCAAGCATCCCAGGAAGAAGCCTCCCCACTGCATCGCCTCTGAAGAGCCAGCATAAGGACATACACATATGGGCAGCAGGCACCCCTGCCAGCTTGAGGAACCCCTAACTTTATCTTTCCCCTCTCTGACTCATCCTGTCACAAACATGAGCACCGTGCTGCTTCCAGCATTACGCCATGACTCACCAGTAAACCTGCACTGCTCTGGCTGCCAATCCTCCCTGCCAGGTTTTTCATTATCTGCTCTGCTTCCTGTGGGAAGGAGGACAAGTCCTGGTGGTCTGCAGCTCCAAACACCTCTCCTCTGCTTACCTGTCAGCACCAGGACGCAATTAACTGCCTGCACCTGACCCGAATTCACAAATCTGGCTTGTAGGAAGTAGAGAATGACCAACTTTCCCAGCTTATCCTGTTCAGTGGGAGCAAATACATTTTATCATTATGGGGCACAGAATCCACAGACTTTTTTGTTCCATATAAAATCACAATTAAGCAGGAAAACACTTTTCTGATTGTTAAAATGTGAAAACAAACTAGCAAACAATAATGTTTTCTAACTTCTATCCAGTGACAAAGGATTCTCCTGTAAGAGCAGAACACATTTGTTTATGCCTCTGACCAAAACTCTGGCCCTGAGAGGACTTCAAGCACCTTCAGTCAACACCCAACTGAGGATCGACAGGCTGGACTAAATTATCTATTGGGTGTGTTTGATCTCAAAGGCATTTGAAAACTTGATTATATCAAAGACTGCAATTTATGAAGTCCATTTTCTCCTAATGTAAAGATGTGAATCTAAGTTTTTAGATAAATGCTTACTAAATTAAAGGGATTTATTTAATGGCTTTTATTATACACACAAGTGTTCTCACATGGAGCTTTGAGTAATTACACATAAAATGTTCATGGAAAAATCAAACATGCTAAAGGTTAACTGCAACATGTCTTTCACCATGAGAGAGAAGAAGTTTCAAGACTTAAAATATTCTTGACAAAGTCAGAAGTGAATATTTGTTCCTAAGAAACTGTCTGCCACCCAAGTGATAAGGGTAGGATGCATGAGACTGGGTAGTGCCCAGTTCCTGGGAATCTCTTCCTGGCACGTGCTCACCTTGCTCAATTCAAGCTCAAGTAATCAAGAAAATGGAACCACCTCCAAATCTGGTTTACTCCTGGGTCCCACGTGCACAGCAGGTAACCTTAGCAGACCTTTGCTCCTGCAGAGCCACGTGTGTGCCAGCCAGTGTGGCAGGGACAGCTGAGAGCTTCGTTTTCTGCAGGCAGGCAAACGCCAAAGACCTGTTTAACGTACAGAACGAAAGAAGCCTGACAATATGATCCAACACAATGCCTGTCCTCAATGCTTTATTCTGATCACAGCCTCCTGAAGGTGTTTTGGTTTCTTTCTTTCCCCAAGAAATGTTAAAATAAAAATAAAAGTGTGTTGATCTCCATGGCTGTATATAGAAATAACTTATACCATTTTAATTCTGACACAGGAAAACCACATTCATATGTGATTACTTATATCTTCGGTTCAAGAAAGGAATAATTCCTAGTTTGCACATAAATTGACAGGACAAAATCATCTCCCCCTTTATGAGTTCTAGCTTTTCTTTTTACCTTCTTATTGTTTTCCTTCCCCATCACTATTAATTTCCCTGAGTTTATAGGCACCTAGGGTATCAGCAATGGCATTTTCTCAGTATGCCAGCTGGATTGCGCTGTATCTTCACAGGGGAATGGGAACAAGGTGCATTTTCCTTCATTCCCATTAATCTTGCTAGGCGTCCTTTTGGAGCTCTGCAGAGGACAAGCTCTCACAAGCAGATGGCTGAAAGCTCCACGCAAGACAGGAGAGATCTCCCACTGCCTTTTCAGATCTCACACTCTTCTCATTGACAAAGTAAGATGACCTTGGCTCACTTAACACAGTATTTTCTGCCACCAAAATTAGGTTTCAAAACTGGGTTCAAGCACTGATTGCCAGTAGGACAGCTGGAAAAATTCATGGCAAGCTACAGCTTCCATGCACATGGCTCATGCCTTCCCCATGTGCTGAGCTCCAAATAAACAATTTAAATAGGAGGCTAGAGGAAACATGAGTAGCAGAAAGGGAGCAGAAAGAAAATGGGGTTCATGAATGCGACTGCTAATCCCTATTTATCTCTATTCTGACCCTTTGGAAAGAAGAGGTTGAAACCACAGCTCAATTTGTGGCAGCACTGATGGGGCTACACGACAACTGGAGCACACATCACGCTGGATGGTGCTTACAGTGTCCCTTGGATGCATTAAACCTTGTTTAAACGGGAAATCTCATTCCTTGGGGAGTTTGATAACCACACTACGTATTCACAGATACTAAACAAAGAAAATTGACATGGATGTCTGCCTGGCTTCTTACTGTCCTCTGCACATCCATCCGTCACTCACTCTTGGGTACCACTTCATTCAGTGTGCTACAGTGGCACTGGCATGAGGCGGAATGGCAAAGCAGCCAGGGCCCGTGTGCCATGGTGATGGCATCAGTGAAGGGCCAGAGAAGCAATCTGTCCCTGCAGCAGCAATTACTGGCTCTGTAGCCGTTCACATCAGTCTGTTACTATTCAGCACAGAAGTCCATCAGCTTCTGCAACATCCTGAAAGGACACAGATTTGCAGGGAGAGAGATGGTAGACCTAGCCACGAGCCTCTGTATTGTAACCAGCAATTAATCTGGCAGTTGAACTGAGCAGTTTGCTTTGGAAACTTCAAACAAAAACCACAACTCCCTTAAAATGATCTTGATCTATTAAGGGTATTGGGGAGAATCAGTTTTGGTTTTGTTTTTTTTTTTTTTAGAGGCTTTTTAGTATTAAAGACAGGTTGCACTTCAACCATCACTGTTCTGGAGCTTCTGTAAACAGCTGAGATTCCACCACAGATCTTCCGTAGTCATCCTGGAGCACTAAGGAAGAGAGGATCCCCACGCCAGGCTACACACAGCTCTGAGAGAGAAAAATTTTCCTTGCTAGCCAGGAGGCTTGCTGGAAGGTAAAGGTAAAACCTGAAGAACACTTCAAAGTTGAGCATGACTTCAAAGAGCTCTTCTGGAGGATTTGCACCTGCAGCTTTTCATGGGTTTGTGCTGTTTATCATTAAAACATTCATTCAGCCAGCTCTGCACAGTAAGCCCTTTAATGGATCTTAGGCTGAAGGGAGTAAAAATATACTCTACCTTTCTTAAAGAAAGCTTTGATATACCTTCAAGTACCTTATTTTCACAGGTAGCTACATATTCAACCTTTCTTCCTTCCTGTGGGCTTTTCAAGACATCATAGATCTTTGAGCTTCTGTTGACCAAGCAGAGCAGGTACATAGATGGGACCATCTTGCTGGAGTCTGGGATGAGAAAACTGGTTCTGAAAGACTACTGCTGGGGAACAGGGCACATGGGAAAGTCGTCTTCTCACATCTCTGTAAGTCTAGGAAGCTCTAATCGTTGAAACTTCTGCAAAATTTTCAGCCAGCCTGATTCTGAATGAATCAGTGAAACTCCTGATTTATACCATCCAGGACTTGGCTCAATCTCATTAGATTCCTAAAACTAAATTGAAATATGTAAAAAGCTTTCTTGGCTATCTGCCTATCCTTGTTATATAGCCTCAATTACCATAGTATGGGAGTGTTTTATGATTCTTAACATATTTATGTGCACAGTGCCTCACTAGGATGGAGGCACGCAGGTTTCTTCCTTTTATAGGCTGGAAAATGAGGCACAGAGAAATTAAAGAACCTGTCCCATCAAAGAGTACAGGAAACTTAAGGACTGGGTTCCAAACACAACACCCACCCTTAGATGTTCCTGAAAACCCACCAAGTCCTTACCCAAAAGTTTGTCTCAAATACTTGGTGTCATCATCATACCTTCTGTATACCACAGTGCTGGAAAAATCACCCATCAGCTGATCAGTTCTCAGGACAGAAAATAAATAAGATGCTCTGAAATTAATTATGAAAGCAAGTCACAGAATCCCATTAAGTGTAATGGGGGACTTACACATTATTTACCCTAAAAAATAGACCTCTCTGGTCCACGCAGAAATCAACCTTCCTCCCTCAGCATCACCAGCGTGAGTCTAGTGGAATATTTTAAACTTGCTTTACCTTCTCAGACACTCAGTGGGCAAAAGCAACTGAAAGTTATAGATGAAAGGGATATTTTGTGGTTGTGTGACTGTCACATAATGGAACACTCTCTCCGAGTAATTGCATAAAGAGCAGATCTGTGGGTTTTATTGAATAACTCAATATAATGTAAACCTCCATAAAAGGATGGTGAAAATAAAAAATAACTCTTTTACAGGAAGATGTGTCTTCACATGAAGACTGCTAGAAGCACCACGTCAATGAACGTGTATCAATTTTAACTTTTTCAGAAAACACTGCAACGTTGTAAAAGGAATAACTTTTCTTCAGGGAGCAGCACACACGTTTTCAGTGTTGTGCATATATATGTGTCATGGTTTTACCCCAGCTGAGAGCTGGGATCCACCCTGCAGCCCATGGAGGGGCTCCACGCTGGATGGAGCAGGTGGAGACATAGAGGAGATGCTGTGACCCTACGTTGGAACAAACCCCTGCCAGCACTTGCAGCCATGAGGAGAATCAGAGAACCAGAGATGAGTGAGAGAGAGATTTGCACTGGAACAGGTTTGCTGGGGGAGGCTGGTGACCCCACAGAGGACTGGGACTGAGAGACACTGTGATTTATGACTGCGCCCATAGCAGTGACCCACACCAGGGCAGCTGGTGAACAGATAAAGCCCTGGGGAAAGGATTCAAGTTGGAGAAGTTCTTGGAGGACTATCTCCTGTGGGTGAGACTCCACGGTGCAGCAGGGGGAGGGCGTGGAATGAATGCCCCCCCATCCCCCAGCCAAGAGGGAAAACAACTTGCAAGGGACTGACCGAAGCCCCCATCTCCCAGTCCCTGCCCCCCTGTACTGTGAGCAGGGGGGAAGAAGGGAGTGAGATCATGACTAAAGTGAAGTCTGCTAAGAATGGAGCGGGGAGGGAGGTTAGAGGTGTTTTAAGATCTGGAAAAGGAAAACAGCTCATGAAGAAGTAACTGAGAACCCCAATTTTCTCCTAGCCCCTGCCCCCTGTACTGCAAGCAGGGGGAAGAAGGGAGCAAAATCCTGACTAAAGTCTGCTGAGAAGGGAGTGGTGGGGGGAAAGTGTTTTAGGATCTGGTCACGCTCCCAAGTCCGGTTTTTCTTCACTGTTCTTTGTAGTTGTAGTGTAATAAAGTAGTTTCTCTCTTCTTCACTTTGTGTTGAGTCTGTTTTGCCCACGTTGTTGATGACAGAATGATCTCTCCCTGTCCTTAATTTGACTCCTGAGCCTCTTTATATATATATTTTCTCTCCTGTCCAACTCAGGGGAGTAATAGACTGATTTTGGTGGACGCCTGGCCTCCAGCCAGGGCAAAACCACGACAATATGATATGTAACCACAAACATATACACATATACACATTGGTGCATTCATCTATACATAACTAAATGGAAAGGAAAAGCCCTGTTCCAAAAATATTCCAAGCCACATAAAAGAAGGGGATAGGAAAAACTTTGTGCATCAAGTCTGCTCCTTTCAATTATACCTACACCACTACAACTCCTCCCATGCACTTACCAGTTTAAAAATCAGTTCAATTTTTGTCCCAGATACTCCTGATATCAGGGCTGTTGCAGAGGCCCTGTTGATACCATCTGTAAAGCCAAAACATAGAACTTCCATAGCTACTGTTTTTTTCCTTGGAAGGGGAATAATAGCATCAAAGCTTCAGCCTCTTAGCCTGTCTACACAGAACGTCTGTGGCAGAACTGGAGAGTTGATCTTGAGTTGATCTTGGATCTCTTGCCTCCCAGCCCTCTGCTTAGTCAAGTAATAACTTCAGTTATTAAACATGCCACTGAAGATAAAAGTGCTGAAAACACACCCTGAGACACAGTGGCAAATTTCAGGGGCTGTTTAGTTCTCTGATTTATTTTAGCTCCTTCAAGCTTTCCCTTTTAAAGGAGCCATCAGCATCACATCTTTCTCAAGGTGAGGGTTTTGTGAACAGCGCTATCATTAACCGTCCTAGGGAAAAAAACCCCAGGCAAACAAGCAGCAGCATAATTCAGTTGAGTTCTCACAAACACCATATACCGTGGCAGGGAGCCAGCTTCTGATCTCATTTACACCGGGGCACAGCCATAGCAACGCGCTGCTGAAGTGCGAGCGCTGCGCCTGCCGCACAGGAGCTGGGCAGCTGGCAGAGCCTCCCCGGGCAGCGGTTTGCAGCAGAGAGCCTCTCTCAGCAAATGGGAAAGGTCTAGATTGCTGCTTGGAACGAGCAGCGAGGTGTTTATGCATCACAAAAAGATTTTCCTGTCTCATTTAGGCATTTTGCTGTTAAGCTTTTCAAGCAAATTCTAGAAAAGCCAGGTAATGGTGTGAGTTAGGCTTTGATTCTGTATTAGGAGGTTTGAGAAATATGCTTGCACTCTTTCCTAGGAAAGCAGACCATGAGGCACAAGGATACTTACACCTTTGCTTCAGCCAGGTGTCAGCAAGGCTTTGCCAGGTGCTAAGGTACAGAAGGATGTCAGGGTCAGGCTCCCAGTCCCTGCACTCCCCAGCACAGCTACTTGGCTCAAGTTGCCATACTGAACCACCAGTGTCCTCCAGAACCAAGGTGTTTTGTCTTGGGTAGTGACTGGCAGCCAGCTGGGAGATGTTCTGGGGAGTGCGGCAGCGCTCAGTGCTGAATCAGACCAAAGGGGTATGACTCACCCAAAAACGTCATTGGCAGATGATATTTCTTCTCTCCACGCTGCCCTTGTGCCCGCTTTTCATTCTTAAGAGCAGGGTTCCTTTACCCCCTTCCAGACAGCAGCTGAACAGTTTTTAATAGCAAAGTTACAAACCCCTGTTCTTTCTCCGTGCTTCTCTTGTAGCAGATGCTTTGTTCTGTGCCGATGACACCAGATGAGGTGTGCCATTGGAGAAGCCGGAAGTGCAGCAGGAACCACAAAGGCAGCTAGATGTAAAACAGCTCCAGATTTGGGAGGGTGGGCTGGTTGCCTGACAGCCTGACTCCCACTTGTGCACAGCAGAAGTCCCCCTTCATGCCTCTCCAAACCACTCCATGACTTGCTGGTTGCTCCTGGCCATCACTGGGAAGAGAAGGCAGGTTATTAAGTATGTGCAGCCACTACACAAACATGTCTTAACACAACAAGTCATTCCTTTCTTGCTTCATGCTTTCAAGAAATCAAGCTTCTATACCATTGCCACAGAAGAAAGCCCCAACACCCTCAAGAGACACAGATTAACCCGATGTTTCCGGTCCCTCCACTAAGCCCTGTAGCTGTTCAGCAGCCACTACGTGATGGGCTTACCTTTCAGGCCCCTTGCTCCTGAGACCTTGCACATTCTCCCCTGGTTTTAAGAGATGGAGCTCACATTCATTGTCCATCCTTTCAATTGAAATCCTCTTCCAGGCTTGCAAAAGTGATAACTTCTTTCTGAATAGCCTCCTTACATTGGTACGTCACCTTTGTTCATGCGTATTTCCACCTAAACAGATAAGGGATACCATCTGCAAACACAGTAAGAACAGGAGAGCTACTTGAGAAACAGAAAAACACAACAAATTTGACTAATCCAGAATCTAATGTTTAGGTTTGAGACACAAAATGTCCTGGCTAATTTGATAGAATCCTAAGAACTGGAAGTACACTGTACCTTTCTGATGATACCAGGGTGTTATTTTGCACCAGTTTGAGAGGTGACACAAGAAACATGAAACGTGCTTGCATCATTTCATCCAGGACAGAGGAAAGAACAAATATTGAGGATCTCTCCATTCAAGTTGTGGCCCTAGCACATACTCATCCTCTATAGCACAATAAGAGACCTCTAATCTTTCCATCACAGCAAACAACTGAGATACAGGGAATGTCCTCTTTGTCCCTGTGCTGACACCGAGAGCCTACTCAAGCCTGGCCAGCCAGAGGAGGGAGGAGAGAGGGTGCCATGCTTCATACATCCTCTTTTCTTTAGTCTGCCCTCTTAATTTTGATAGACTTGCAAGCATATGCTCACTGTGGGTCATACCTACCCACCAACGCATCTTTGGGATCCAGAGAGGTATTAGTGAGTTTGTGTGGATTACAGCATTTTTCTTAGAGAATAATATGCCAATAGTTGACATTTTAATGGTATTAATTAGCACCCATAAAACCCCTTCATTCTAAGAATAGTCACAAGAAACAGAAATCTGGAGTGGGAGCTTATAAAATTTTGTCAGTTTTGTCATGTCTTCAGAGGACAACCTGCCAACTGGCCTCAATTTGTCATTCAAGGTTGCTGGAAAGTAGATTTTTAGAACCAGCTTCCCTAGAAATCTAAACAAGTTTCTGTTGCTCTCTATTTGAACAGCAAAACTGAAGTGTATCACCAGAGGTAAATTCCCCAGTTAATTAATGAATTAGTTAGTTGCACTTGGCTGCCATATCTCACCACTTAGGTGCAAAGCAGCAGCATTTGGTTATAAATAGAGCAAACCAGGGTATGGCACGTGTACATTTGCATAAAGGACCTAAGAAGCTGATGAGCAGTAACTGGCACTGGAATTTGCACAGGTTCATTAAAAGCAAAAATATTCTGCAGGTATGGAGCAGAATTTTGGGGAAAGACAAACATTGTATTAATCTGAGGGTCTCAGACATAAACAGCACATTTGTCAACCTAGAGTCAAAAGTTAAATCCAAATTTACTTCACTCTAAAGCAGTGTTCTGCTGCTGCAGCTGCTTGGCTGCACCCCGTGGGGCTGCCCTCCATCCTCAGGCAGACTGATTATTGCCCAGACTGGGAAGGGCAGCTTGCCAGCCAGCCCTGCCATGCAAGCCCTTCATCCAGCACCAGAGGCAAGGCTCTAGAGAGAGTTACCTGCACAGCATCCCAGTATCAATGGCTACCTGTATGTGGTCCTTTGCTTCATCCACACATCACACAGAGCCTCCTTAGGTCAGTCAAGCCTGCCAGTTTTTGTTGGTAGCCTAAAGCTTAGGTACTCCATGTTCAGCATCGCAAGGTACATGTTCCCTTAGGTCCGTAATCTTAATCACCCTTCTAAAATTGTGCTGTTGATCTGGGATTTAGGTTTATCACTTTTGTTCTTACCTCTGCTGTTTGGAGTGGGTAAATGCTTTTGGATTGATCCAAGTCATTGTTCTTGTTCTTCACAACCTAACACCCATCTTTATTCTAAGAGAGGGTTAGATGGTAGATCTGCTTGACTTGTGCACAACAGTTTGGTAAACACAGAGAAGATAAAAGATCTATTCAGCTGAAATGGCTGACTTCTCCCTACTTTTCACCACAACATGCATTTTCCTCAAGACACCATGTTTCTAACCTAGGGGTCAGCCCATGGGCCAGGTCTATGCTGAAAATAAGGTATGTCATAAGTGAGCATGAGTTTCCTGAGACCTACACATCTGCTCATTCTGCTGCAAAGGGATACATCCATCTAACAAGCAAAGCATAGGCCCACACTGCTTGCCATTTACATCTGTAAGGTAAGCAGCACAGATCATCTTGGGGGAAAAAAAGGTCAAAGAAAACGTTAATAAATCAGTTTCATTATGGTGGCATTGAATTCACACCAAGGGAAGGAAGGCTTTGGGAAACAATTTATTTTCATAGTTAGGAATAGCCTTTGATGCCACCAGGAAGCCTAAAAGATCAGCTGCGAATTGCAGTTTAAGATGTTGCAATGAAGATGTGCTAATATACAGCAAGGTGTGAGAATGTGATGGTAGAGCAGTAGACTGCATTTTTAACAGCATGAAAAGGATGTTTGTGGGAAGGTTTTATGCAGAGAAATTCAGAAGATTAGAGCATGCAATTCAAGGCACTGGGAAAAAAGCAATAAAGAAACAACAGTAGTTATTTTTAACTCTTAACTGTGTTTATGATCTTTTAAGTGCTTCATAGACACTACTTTAAAAAAGTAGAAAGCTGCTTTGATTGCTGGAGTGGAAAAGATCACCTTAATAATTAACTCCTCTCCAACTAAGGCTTAGACACTGTTTTGGAGAAAAGGAAGTGCTCAACCTATTCTGTAGTACCAAAGATCTCACCAAATAACCCAGAGCAGGATCATTTCAACATATCATAAATTCTTGCAAAGATTTCCCCAGATGAGGAACTTGCCACCAGGGATTTTCCTTCCTCTGGGACACAGGGCAGTCCTGCAAAAGGCTTTGACAGTGTTCCCTAGGATAGGGCTCTTGGAAACTACATTGAGTATTGAACACAGCCCCTTGATGGAGAGCTGATGACACACTGGATGCTTATCACAATATCCTATGTCAGATAGCAAAATCACAGTCCTACACTGGAACAAACCCAGACAGGAAATTAAGAATTTCATTGCTACTGGAAGATGTATATTATTATTAACCTTACTCTGAAAACACCTGATCATCTATCATTACCTTAAGTTTGAAAGAAGTCCAAGCATAGTTGAGGCAGTTAATTATCCACACAAAAAGGAGGAGCACAGAGTTCCTATGTAGTTTCCTGTAGTAGTGAGGTGCTCAATAACAAGAAGGAACAGGAACTCATTGGCTTTCTAAAAAAATATCCCGTATCTTCAACCAATAGTCAAGAGTCTGAGCAGGAAAAAGGAAACACTAAGGGGGGAAAAGAAAATATAAGGGTATTCTACTGGAATTCAAATACCTCACATGGTTTTTGACTCTACTTGAAGACCATCACATTTAAGTGCACAGCTCATCAAGCACAATTGTTTCATTCTGTTTGGAGCACTGTGTTTTCCTTCTTGTGTCAAGTGTGGTTCTTCCACTGCAGATCCCTGTATTGCAAGATGAAGCTTTGTTCCCTTGTTTCATCTTGAGAAGTAAAACAAAAACTCTCTTGTTTCCTTTAGGGAAGCTATTTTGTCACAAAGATTTTGAGGCAAACCAAAAAGTGCAGGCTTGCTCTAATTTAATTTAGAAAACTAGAGATAACCGTTCCTGCAAATATGTAGGGGAGAAATAGACTGCAAATTTTTTATTGCATGGCAATTTAAGGAAAAGTGGGCTCAAACTAGGATATCCATGGCCAGCTCCAGTTGTGATAGGTCCAGAGTTCAAACAGTTTTGTAAGTAGGATTCTTGGCGAAGGTCACTAGAATCACAAGGACAAGGCATGAAGGTCCAGTGGAGAGGAAAACTTTTAAAACTTCTCTAGGCAGGAAAGACTTAAAAGTTAAGAACTTCTTATTAATCAGGGCAAAGACTTCATCCAACCAATAGGGACTTTATTTGACACACTCCCATTTTATCTACCACAGACATGTTCTCTGTATCTCCCTAAGTAACTGAGAAATCCAACTAGCGGATAACTTCCCCTCTGGCGTGCCAAGTCCCTATCACTGTGAGTGCACTGAATTCCACACCACCACAGCTTCAGTCAACAGAATTGGAGCTTTTAATAAAAGGAAACAGAACATAAATTGTAGCTGGCTTTTAGGCTTTCCACAGATCCAAAAGCTGGATTTTCTTGCAATAGGAATGGTACGACTTTTTCAGAAAGATGAGCTTTTTTTTTCAGTTGCTACATAACAACACTGATATTTGCCCAGGTCTGAAGCTTCAAGGCAAGTTATCTTCAGAGATATAAGCTATTAGTCCAGGAAAGAGAGTGATTTAGAATTTAAATAACTTTTTTTTTTCTCTTTATCATTCCCTTTGTGTCCAATATGGTATTTGTGCACAAAAGTGCACTTCCCAGAGGGTCAGCTCAGTCTTAGGCCAGCACCTTAACTGACCAACATCAGTTACTTTAAATGCATGCATATAACTCCAGACCAGCTGGGAAGCCAGTCCAATAATATGCCTATATCCAACTTTGACTGATTAAAGCACAGTATGACCTTAAAGATATATATTCCTTCCTATTACTAGAAATCTTGTGGCTCCGTAGGAAAGAGAGTAAACATCGCAGGGTTATTAAATTTCTACCTCAAGGTACAACTGTGAAGAACGGGTACTTAGCAACCAGAAACAGAGGAGCACAAGATGTTCCATCCTAATGGCACATTTTGCAAAGAAATACAAAAGCTCACGTCAACCTGTAACACCTGGGCCAACGCAACTCATCTCTACAAACAGCTCCAAACTTGTAATCAATAGGAAATGACCAGATTTAAAAGTCTAACGAGTCTGACAAATATAACTCAGCCCCCCCAAAATTCCTTGACATTTGTCTCCTTACCATCACCATCTTTTCCAATTGGATTTAAATGAGTAATCTCAGTTTCAAAAGGTTGGTTCGATATTTATGTTGGTTATTAAGGTCGAGGAGTCAAGAGATGAGAACGCTAATTTCTGCAAGCAGATTGCCTGACATTTGAACAAGATTGAAAATTCCATCAATATGGCACATTTTTCTTTGCAAAAAGTTCATGTATTTTCTCAGGCATTAATCACAAGTCAATCCTGAATGACAAAGAAATGACAGCCACCTGGATCCTCCACACCATGCTATCCTGAATCACTGGAGTGGTCATGCAGATGGGAATTACAGGGTATATGGGAGAAGACAAATCCAGCACGTGACCCTGTACAGAGTGCACATCTGACTGAGGAAATGTATGGGAATCTGCTTAATGGAAAGGATGAATTCAGTGCTGCAGCCAAATGACCAGCCACAAGTAGCCACCACAGAGATACAGGAGAAGGAGCAGATGGGTTGGGGACCAGGGAAATCTGCTGCAACAGTGCTTTCACTAAGGCAGCATGAGGTATGGGAAACAAAGGACTATTCTGGTCCCTAAACACCACACATCTAGCAAGTGCATGTCAGAGGCAGTGTGCCTTAAGACCAAACCAGGCTGGGTTTCTGCCTATTGCCAGAACAGGGCACACAGTGTGGTCTGGGCATCAGGATGTGTGAAGACTTGCTGAAGTCCAGTGCTCCTTAGTTGCAGCTTTTGCAAGCTCTGCTCAGCCCTCAGGATGCCCCCACTCTCTTCCCTGACTGCCAGTGAGTGTGAACCCTGCCTTTTTTGTTTCCTGTTCCTGAACCTTCAGCCACATCAAACTAAACCACACTGACAATCTTTTGGGCTGGGCAGGAGATGGGGAAATACACTCCTAAGGGTGTATCATTCAAATAGTTACTTAATGAGGCTACTGACTTGTGTGGAGGCTGCAACCAGAGGAAAGGCAGAAGCCAAAGTAAAGGGCATCCTTCTGACTTCAATAGACAGACACACTGCACCGAGATGGTTCCTTCTTTAGAAAAGGACATTTGAGTAACATCATCATGCTGGGAATCACAGGTGAGGCAGGCAGCTCTTCAGCTGCACTGCAACAAGGAAGGAATACCAGGGAGGGACACAGATCAGACATGTGGATAAGAATAATCCTCATTGTGAAGCCGATTAGGCCTTTTAGAGACTTAAGCCTTGCAAAGAAAGCCTTTGACATCTCTCCAATTTCGTGGATGCATAAAATGATGAGGACTATTGCACTCTTTGGTTCAACATTTTTCCTTTCCAAGATGCCCCAAGAAACGCATATGGTGTTGGAAAAACACTCAGTTAACCTGCACCACCAGCACATAAAAAAAGAGGAAAGAAAAAACTCCCCACAAAACCAACCCCAACCACCCCCTCCTCATTTTAAACTACTGATTGATTACCAGTATTGTTCCCACCAGTGTACCAGTGGCACAGTCTCTCTGCTATCCAGAAAGTTTTGTGACTCTCTTGAGTTTTTTCCCATTTCTTAAGGTGTGATTAAATTTTTGGCTACAGAATGTATGTTAGCCTAGAGGTCTGCACTGCTGCTTCTGATGTCACACAGCCCCGAGGACAATCTCTCATCTCCTCTTGGGCAGCTCAGACAGACCTGAAAGCTGGGGAAGAAAATCTGTCAGTTATCCAGCAGTTAGTGGCTGGGTGTGTTTGGTAAGCCCTTCTACTCCTGTGTTCTCCAGAGAGCTGTTCTGCACTGTGGTACTACAGGCAAGTAAGGATCAGGGTCCCTTGGCAGTTCGCCCTTCCTCCAGAGTGCTGTATGACTTTAAAAGGGGTGGCAAAGTAGCATTGCACACACACCACTCCACCCCACCCCCCAATATCTATATCTAGTCAAATTGTAGGGAAAGGACAGTTATGCAGTCAATGCTCAATTATTCTTCAGATTTGAGGTTTAGGTATTTTCCAGGAGTTATATATATAACATATATATATATATATAAAACATATATATATATAAAAACATATATAACATATATATATATAACGTAGATAAATACATATATATATATATATGAGCATAATCTGGTTAAATTTTAACCAAAATACAACAATCACAAATTAAGCCTGAATAGGGTTGCATCAAGCTGCCCATTAAATCTGATAATGCCTTTAGAAAACTTCAGGAAAAAACCCCAAACTTAAAGTGCAAAAGAAGTTTGACTCTGAATTAGGAAACAGTAAGCTGTTTTCCAATAACTGAATTTAAAATACCTATATTGGTCCATTTCCATACATCCTTGTCGCATTTGTGGGATTTATGAGCTCACTCTCCCGGCCTCGTTAACAATTATGGGCTGTTTTTTCCAGCCCAGCACTCGCTGTAGATTAATGGGTGACACCAAAGGGCAGTTTGTCGTTCTCGGAAGCAGGAATTGATTTTAATCTCCTCAGTAGCAAAATGAGTCACCAGAGCTCCTGCTGAATCACCTGTCACTGCCAGTGGGAGATGTTTGTCTGCTGCCTCAGGGCATGTGGGAGTCAGGCAGGATTCACATGCAGTGCCCGAAGGAGGGAGGCCAAGGGAGGTGCTCCAGTTGGTGGGCTCCAGCATCTTCAGATGGACATGGCAAGTGGTACTTTGGATGTTAAGGCTGTGATGCTTCTTAGAACAACTTAAGAGCAGGAGGCCCTCCAGAAAACATGAAGTGTCCCTGCAATGCACGATTTCAAGGCTGCTGCCGCCAGGATGTGAAGCACAGCACCAGCCAAGGGTGGAGGTGTGCTGCTGACCCCATCAGCTAGGCGTGCTTGGGGTGGCTGGTGGGGAAAGCACCAGCCTGACTTCTACAGGCCGATTCATGAATAGAAAAAGAAATATCCAGCTACCACACCCTTACTTAGAATGGGCTACAGGGAGGCCAAGAGAGCAACAGACAAATCAAAGGAACTTCTTCTTTGCAAAACAAATCAAAGGAACTTCTGCAACCAGAAATTTCAGAGTTTGGAGGCTGAGTTGAAAATGACTTTTTAAAAAATAAAAGGATCATATTGTGCAAGTGTATCATGTGAGTTCTGGCAATGGCTGCTTTTTAAACCAGCTGAATGCTATTTACAAACCTGTGGTATCAATTTGCAGCTGGTCATTAAAGGCATGACTGAGATTTCTGATCTATTTTTAACTCAAGTAAAATGAAAAGACAAAAAAAAAAATCTGTTTCTTTCATCATAGATTCATTTCCCCCTCAGACCAAACACATTGTCTCAGAAGACTGATTGTCCTCTTACCATTAGAAGCTGCACTGCAGGTTTAATAACTTAACCCTAGACTGATTTGGGTGGTGCACACATAATCACACACTGGTTAGGGCTGGAAGGGACCTCAAAGCCCACCCAGTCCCGAGCCCCTGCCACAGGCAGGGACGCCCTCCACCAGCCCAAGGTGCCCAAAGCCCCATCAAGCCTGGCCTTGAACCCTGCCAGGGATCCAGGGGCAGCCCCTGCCTCTCTGGGTACCTTGTGCCAGGGCCTCACCACCCTCACAGGGAAGGATTCCTTCCTTAGATCTAATCTAAATCTGCCCTCAGCAATAAATGAGTTATAGCCATCCAAATCCTGAAAAATTGTTGGAACCTTCTTACTGAAATCTGTTGCAGGCACCGTGCCACAAGAATAAACACACAGTCCTGCAGACATCACATTAATAGATCTCCTATACTATCTTTCAACACTGGAAGTTACCTGAAGAAGAGTTCACTCCTTAAAAAAGCCCCAACTAATTAACAGCAGTTTTCTCGTAGATCAGTACTGCCTAACAGCAAATCTGGTGAAGGTCTGGAGCATATGCTTCAGAAAAGAAAGAAAACTTTGTGCAAAAATAGGCAAATGTAATCTCAGCTCATTTGTATATGCTCAATTACCACGGTGCCACAGGCAAACAAGATGCTACAACTGCACACAGGGTTTAAAGCCTTGCTGTTCGCTTCATGCTGGCAGTCATCTGATCCTAACACAGAACTGCTTCCACTGCCTTGGTTGATCTGATCATGCAAGCAGTACTCGTAACGATCAGACCTCAGGCTTCTTAATTAAAAAACATGGTACCCCCAAACTCTGCCTCCCCATGCTGTCTCTGCTCCCCCACCTACCCACCCTGCTCCCTGGGACTGTAAAGGCTTCTCTCGTTGCCTTTGCCAGATTTGGGATCCAGGCTCCACGAGGCAAACCCTCAGTCACAGGACTTGGTGTCCAGATGCTGGAACATGCAGCTAGGGAAGTGAAAGGCTCCACACACAGCGGAAGAGCAACAGCAAAGCTGCCTCACAAGGCCCCACAACGTGTTAAGCCGTTGTACAAAATACAGCACAAGTGCAGTTCCTCCTCCAAGTGATTTTTTTAACATTAAACAGCCTTTTCCTTTTCAGAGTTCTCAAAGGAAAAAGAGAGAAAAACAAACCAACCAACCAAACAACAAACAACCCCATACCCCAACCCCCCAGGGCTCTGAAAAGTGGGCATCAGGCAGAAAGAGAATTCCATGGCACACAGAGCTGCAGCACCTCAGGAGCTGCTGCTCACAGAAGTTACTTTAGCGCCTCATACTGCTCATTTTCTGGCAGCTGAACTTCACATTTCACCACAGCTCAGCTCCCCATTTCGGTGGCCCAGCACCCCATGACCCTCACGTGGCAGCGCCTCAGGAGCATGGGATGCAGGGCCTGGGAAAGGCTCACGTCAGCTGTCCTCCCTGGGGCTGTAAGTGGAGGGGTAAGATTTGCCCTTCCCACAGGGTGCCTGTGCCCCCCACCACAGCTGTGCCCAGCCCCATCTGAGCTCCTGCACTAAGGCAGCAAGGGGAGCTGGGCATCACCGTGGGACCTCTTGTCTCAGTTTTCCATGGCAGCATTGTACCTGTCTGGGGAACATCTGGTGATGCAAACAGAAACTGAAGGTTTCTCACTTCAGTCCCCCCCCTTTTCCTACCTGTCTATTAATGGTTGAGACGGAAAACACATTTTTAGACCAGACCTTAACACAGGTAATTCTGTTAATAGGTTAATTTTGAGGTGAAAACTCACACAGCAGAGAAGAGTTCAATTTCAAGAGAATTTTAAGGGACAAGCAGACTCAAAATGACATCTCAGAAGTCCTCCTTTCTCCAGACGGTTTGTCTAGCTCTGTGCTGTGCTGGGAACACAGTCTGCAGAACAGGCTTGGAGCAATGTGACTGCAAGGATAGTTAGCACCAAGCAGTGAATTACGAAGTGCAGATGCAGAGTTTGGCCAAGACTTTCAAATGCTGGAAGGTTACAGATGGAGCCTGGTTTTGGGATGAGCAGTGCTGTGAGCCCTTTGACACCAAACTGGTTTTGCACACTTTAACACTGCCTATGTAGGTTTCAGGGTTTGGGTTTTGGTTTTTTTCCACATTCTCTCTCAGGCAGAAAGAAATTAGGCAGACTAATAACACACACACATTTTACAGATAATGGCTTTGGGGAAACAATAATACTCTATAGCTAATTTACTGAGGGAGGTAAAGTGATACTCATATCCTTTACAAGCTATCATGATATTTAAAGATGCTGCAAAAAACCTAATTACATTATATGCCGTGAAGCAGATAGAAGACTAAAACCTGTTTAATAGTTAAGTCTGTTGCTATAACAACCACATTTCAAGGACATGGATATAGAAAACACACGCAACAACATCTGCATTAGCAAAATGTCTCACTGCAATTGAACTTTACCCGGCAAAAGAACCAATTAAATGTGAAACTTCTTCAGTTAAAAAAAAAAAACCCAACCCCAAACAACAAACCAAAACCAGAATCTTTTGTTACTGTCAACAGAATTCCATCTTTAAACACCAGCCACCTCTCCATGAGAGATTTATGGTTTAATTCACCTGGTTTGGGATTCCTCTCCAAATGCTTCCTCTCCAAGAAAAAGAAGCCAACCTCAGTGTTCCCACCTCACTCAAGCAGACATTTAAGCATCTGATTGTTTCACTGAAGTGGGTGGCAATATTGCTTTGGCTGCATAGTGTACCACATTCAGAGATATGACTTATTCCAGCCTTTGCCCACAAAATTAAGAAATGAGAATGAAGAGTGGAAACAAACACTTCAGTGTAATGTACCTTGACAGACCAGCATGGAATCAGCAGACTGATTTTTTTTTTTTGACACCACTTTTTCCTTATAAGACCATTATTTAGCAGCCCAGGAGAGAAAAAGTATACAGAATAGGTTGGGGTTTTTTTAAGGAAAAAAAGCTGAGGCTGATAGAGGTATGTTCAGTGAGATTCAAGAGCACTAGATAGTTTGTGATGCTCAGAATAAATGAGAACAATTTTTACAGGCTAGGGAAGTTCATCTCTTTGTGTAGTATGGCACAAAGGACCCAGCACAAAGCACTGCAATAGCCACCAATCAGGGTACTAAAATTGTTACTTCAAATTAAAGAGTAAAGAAAATACAGACACTTGCATAATACTTTAGGCCACTTGCATATCCTAAATGGTGACATTACAAAGGAGCACAGCTGAACCTCAAACAGGGATTATTTGTATAGTATCAGGAGATTTCAGTTCATCCAGAAAACATCTCACAGCTGGAAAGACCAAAAGTGATTTGGATCGAATTTAGGAAATAATTATTTGTAGCATAAAAAGTATTCATAAAGAAAGTTTCAAATACACAATATTGCACAGAGGGTTGATAATCATATTACTGTTTACAAAAGGATTAATATAGCTTCCTCCCAGTTAAATCTGTGCTTTGCATTGCTAGCCATGAAACACGGCGGAGGAGAGATAAGAGGCAGTAGCAGTACTTGTACACCTCTGATGTACAAATGGCTTGACATTTCTGTACCCTATTTCTCTGATTAGGGCATCTCAAACAATATAACTCCAACAATAAATGCAAATTACTTGGACGTGCTCCATTTCCTCCTCCTCTTTTTCAGTCTCTCAGATGTACATATTTACATATTCTAGGAAGACAGCTTCAGAAACAAGATTAAACTCAGCAGAAGCTTCACAAAGCTTTCCAGACCTGTGACTTTGTTAACAATAAGTAGAAAATACAAGTTTTTTCACAACTATCTCTTAGCTTCCTCTTGAAAACAGCAGTAGTGGCTTTGAATTAAGGTTATTGTTTTCATTTGACTGCACACCTTTTAAAGAAGCAATAAGAGTGCTGGAAGGAGAAGTCAATAACTGTGTTACACTGTTCAGGACTCCTGGTTTGAACCCAGATTGTGTGCTAGAAAAGCAGTCTGCCAAAGTCAGAGCACAGAGAGAGGTTTAGTAATAAAAATAAAATCACGCTTTTTCCCCTTCTTAACTGTAAACTCAAGCTCTGGCATTTATTAGATCAAAACTGTTTACAGGGGAAGGCAACAAGACAATGATACCATTGACAGTGGAAAAGCACAACTTGCAGGCCCCTTGGTTAAACAAACAGCCCCTAAAACAGGCTTTTTGTCTGGATGAATATCACCTTCTTGTATCTGTCTTTAAATTCAGAGGCTTTCAAGCACTTTTAGCAATCTGCTTATCAATTACCACACATACTTGACTCCTCCAATTCAGAGGTCTAAAGGCAGGAGCATGGAAGGTTAAAGGTATCACAAAACCTGTTACAGTGGCTGCTAAAGCCAAAGGCTGAAATCCAACCAGGTAATGCGAAAGGCAGCCTTACCCTTGTTTCCAAGAGGCAGGGCTGCACCGAGCTGCTGTATGAAACCATCCAGTGAAAGGAGAAGGCACTGGTGTGGTGCTCACCACCATAAACAAAAGCCCCAAGCTAGCATCTCCTTACTCAAATATGTGGTGAGATTATGGTCAGAAAAGCTAAATGTGCATTATTAATTTGCAAATGGGACCCAATATGACGAACTCATGCTTGTGTGCCATGTCTGATTCCTGTCATCTAAAGGTCATGAGCACCCAAACTAAATATGGAAAGCAAGCTACAAAACAGCTTTAATTACAGGGAGAGGCTGACAAGAGGAAACCATCTCATCACTTCATTGACTAACTAGTGTCACACTCCTACCCATATCGAAGAGGTAGCTATCATTTTTCACACCTCACTCTTCTTAAGATGACAGGTGCAGAAGAGGCAGCAGTTTTTCCATTTAAGACAACTGATATAACTGAAAAAAATACAAGTTATTGGCAAATCCGCTCTAGTTCAGCTTTTGTAGCCTTAATATCTGGATGGAGCTACCTTCTCTTCCAAAGAGTAATGATGCTGGCACTTCAGCTTCCCTACAAGAGGAACTGTGGCATGGCCAGGGCATGCACCGGAGCGCAGCAGCCTCAAAGTCCCTGCTAGACCCTGCGCAAGCACTGGCAGGTTCCCAGATGGAAGGCAAGCTGTGAAGCTTCCTCAGGGTTCTCCTGACATATGCTAGAGACATTATTTCATTTTTGCCCATTTCACAGCACTGTATCGCTTTCCCTGGTATTAATTTTCCTATTGATAATCTCCCTTAGCCCCCAGCACAATTTTCAAATTACAGGAAATAAGAACAATGTGCACAAAGCAACTGATGTTAAATGTTGTCATCTGTCTCCACTAAAACCTTTCGGTTATCCAACGTAATAACTGGCAAGAAGACAGATGACATCCTTTATATATTTCATCAAATTTGACCTATTATCAATTATTTATGCCCACTTTTGGTTAGAGATGTGAGACACACAGCCCATTTTTCACAGTTTCCAAACTGAGGCTTTCAGGACTGGATTCAATTACAGATAAGTTGCGAGATGAAGTTGTGATGAACGTTGCCACCCCTCTGACACTCTTCACAGACTCTAGAGAGGTGGAACATCTGCTGTACAGCATATGGACACGGCCAACCTCCACCTGCAGCCTAGCAGTGCCATAATGAGGGCTGTCTTGGGGCCACCACTGCATAGAAGAGCTGTCACTTATACACAGGATCAACAAATGATCCTTTTGGTTTGCCTGTGCTGTCAGCAACACCAGTAAGCACTACCCACTCCACATGAAAAGGGAAAATGCTCCACCAAGAAGCACTTGAGATGGTCAGAAACCTTTCCTACCCCAAAAAACAACATCAATGCCTTGAATGCCAGGAGAGAAGAGCACACCTGAGTTATGCAACCCAAACTGCCCAACTCCTGTCTCCAGTGCAATGGTTGGTGGAGCTCAGCTCAGCCTTGCCCTGCTGCCATTCTCCTCTGTGAAGGTGGTTTCTTGAGCAGCCTTGCTCCACACGTTGGTGGAGGTAGAAGACTGGTCACCATGGCTGCAAGATGGCCAAGACATACCATTGGTTATCACGAAACCAGGGCAAGGAGAACATGAAGCCGTGAATTGCAGCCTTTGTAGTAAGCTGCCCTAGAGCACCCAGCTGCAACATCTCCTGTGGAAAACGAGCACTGGGAGAAAGGCCCCGTAAAGCAGAACTAATCCCTCCCGTTGAGGTGTGACCCTGCACAAAGCACTCAGCCATCTGCCGAGAGAGCAGCCGCGCTCTGCCAGCGGCAGGGTGGCCAGACCGGCCGTGCTGCGGGCAGGAGCTCCACCAGCTTCGGCACAGCCGCTCCGGCCTCACCCACCACCTGACGGTCTGTCTGTCTGTCTGTCCCTCTCTCCGCTCCAGCCACTAGAGGTCAACAGAATCCCACGCTCGGAGCACCCCGGCTGCGCCAGGCCGGGCCGCACGGCTGCGGGCCTGGGCTCCTGAGGTGGGCTTGGGTCGCCGCTGGCCTCTGGGAGCTGAGCAGCTCCTCCTGGAACGCTGTGGGCACCGCCATGGGGCCGGGCCTGCGCCCCAACCACCCTGGATCAGCCTCCAGTATAACGGGAACGCAGCGTCACGCGGAGGGCAAGCAGGAACACATTGCACGGTGCTGGTTAGCAGGTGAGGAGCAATGATGCTCTTCCGAGCTGTGGCTGCTGATCTGCTTACACACGGCAGCACAGAACCGGGAAAGCCGTAACTCTGTTTGTCCAGAGCAGTACCTAACACGCTTCTGGCCTGGGCAGATCCTCCACGATTTCCAGAGACAGCGACCAGCAGATACTTCACTTCAGGCACGCAGGGCTTGTATCTGCCCTAGGAGCTTGCATAACTATCCAGCTTTTTGAATTCTAGGAAATCACCGGGTAGAAGATACATAAGCATTCCGAGGAAAACAGGTCTCCAACCGTCTGATCTCGAGGACACAGGTTTGTTTCTGGAGAGCCTAACACAACTGAACATTGTTACGAATCCCGTCTCTCTCATTTTCCCAGTTTCACCACTGTAACTTGGTCATTTCTTCCCTGAATAAACATTGCTTTTCACAGTCTGTCGCTGAAGTCTTTAATTTTACCATCCTGTTTTTCCAACACAGAAACACATACGGTAACATCATCCTAACTTTTTCTCCAGCACTAATCAATACTCATTTCCCCCTTCCTGGTTAACTTTGTCACCTCGTATAGCCTTCAGCAACATTCAGCCTAATTTCAACATCCTCCATTTGCCAGCTCTGTGATGGGACCACCCTCAGTCTATCACTCTACCAGGGGAGGGGACGAAACATTTGATATGTTCTAGCAAAGACCACATCACAGTGTTTGCCTACACCTTTATATTCTATCCATCTCCAGAAAAGAATAATTCTTTTTCCTTTTTTTTCTCAGTAACAGGTTGGATTCTCAATAAAGATGGATTTAAAGTTCAGGTAACAGCATATTCACCTTACTGGCCCCCTTCTAAAACCTCTGTACTAAAGGAAAATATTACTGTAAGCCTTGTTACATTCTCTCCTTATTGCCACACCAGCATTATACGTGAACTGCTGTCCAAATTATTGTAGAATGTAAACTGAGACCTATGGTGATACTAATAATAGCTTTTCAAGTTCTTTTTATAACAGCAGTCCCATTTTCCTGGAGTAAGTACACGTAATTTTTAGACACTGAAAACTGCTTTATAGCTTTACTAACTTACACTCTTTACAATGCTTCCAGAAATCAGAATCCTTATTCCATTTTCAAGTCTGGAAACATAGAACAGTTCATTATTGAATTTTCATTAAAATTCTTGATAATCAGTACCTACTTAAAAGATTCTACAATTTTTAATTTTTTCTATTGATCAGTAAAACATTTCCTTACCTTTTGACATTCTACTATTCTGGTTATTCTTGTTGAAGGAAAAGACAACCCTAAGAATATGAATCTTAAGAGACCATAGCAATCATACACACTGGTGTCTAGAAAGTAACATACAGCTGAAGGCATGACCCAGAAGTGGGTATTAACTTAGCAAGTGTCTTTTTCAGACTCTTCCTGTCCAGGAAGAGCTGACCCAGCAGACACCCCGACAATGTGCTTTTGAGGAGCGACTGTTGTCTGCCCTGCCTGCAGAAGCTTGCCTGCTGTGCTGGAAAAAAAAGGCATGGCTCATGGGGCAGCATGATGGCAGGCACCTCAGTAGGAGAGAAAGAACATTGAGCTCCCAGGTCCATTGCTGCTCTCCTTCCTCAGCACTCTCTAGAAAGCAGGATCTGGAAAGGAATCCTGGGTTGCAGACTCGGGGGATGCTGGGGACTATTCATTCCTCAGCAGTATATTCCTATCCACCCAGCATCCTGCTGAGCTGGGCACACTAGTGCCCCATAGCCCCTTTGAAAGAAGGCTTTCCTGTGGCTTCTCCCTGCTGAGACAGCCCCCACTTGCAGTGCTGGGAAAGGGGGTGAGAATAACGAGCGGGACTTCAGCAAGACGGAGCTCAGAGTGTTGGAAGAAGTAGGATTGTTTTGAAGATGGGTCTGGGGTTGACATGTATTTCAGGCATGGGCTTAGCTTCTCTAAAGTTTAAAGAGTTGGAAAAGCTTTCTCAGACCTCATGAATCATGCTCAGCTAACGAGACTAACATGGTTCAGCTATCAAATAAACAGGCGTTATCTGCTCCCAGCGCTGGCGGACGTGACTGAGCGGCCGCAAGCAATCGGCAGAGCCTCAGGCTGTTTGAACAAGCAGGTAAAGATTAAGTTTCACTTTGCTCCCTTGCTGTTGTGTGCACTGATTTATTTGGTAACTGAAAGTCCTCAGGGAAGACAGTGCCAAAAGCACTGCTGAGTTCCTGTAAGGTTAAACTTATTCTTTTACCGGTGAGGTTTTAGTACTTTATAAAAAGGAAACAGTGGCCTTGCAAAACTCCCCCAGTTCTCTTCCTACAAGAGGCTTTCTGCCATTAGGTCTGACAAGCAGGATAAACCAGAACCACCAATTATACAATGTTTGGAAAAAAGAAAAACCCCACAATCGTTAATCCTCTTGTTTTTATCCACTCCCCCGTTTGTTCGTTTCTGTCTACAGATGCTGAAAACTTGGAGAATGACATTTCAGAAAGTCATGGCTCAAAGACAGAAGTCAGAGTAGGTACATCAGAACACTAACACGGTCCTGGTAAGCCATAACATTGAAAAATGAGTTGCAGAGCTTCCACAAAGATCTTCTAAACCAGGCAAAATTCCCACTGACGCCACCAAGGCTGCTGCTTAGATAAAAGCTGATGGCTCACATCACTGGAAGGGAAAGCACATCGGTGTGCAAATCTCATCTCATCAGAGGCAGTTCAAGGAAGCGATATCAGAAATATAACCCTAGTCACAGTACTTAAAAATATGAATGAGATGTGTGACTTTTGTTTGCATATAATTTTATCAAAGCTCTGCACTTCACACAAAACAACAGACCTTATACAGAACACTTCAAGTACATGTGTAACCTGGGAGCAGGGTGGGCACTTTTCTAAATTGAGAAATATTTTTCAAACACCACTGTAATTCATATAAGAACAAAATAAATCAACATGCATCCTCTAAATGCAACTCATCCAGGCCTGTAGTTGTGGGCAGACAAAATCAGTCAGCCTAATTATTTCCTGTGAAAGCCAAACAAATGAGTATTGTGTACATTCTAATACATCACATATTACACAGGGAAGTGCTTTTGTCTCTTCTAAAATGTAAATACAACTTCTGTTCTACAGATATGGGGACCTGTAACCAAGCAACACTTGATAGCTCAAAGCAAATCCCCAAAACACCTTGTGGAGACTATCTTCTGCTTTTAATTCATCTACAGAGAAATAAGCAGGTCTGAGATGTTTGAGTTTGACTTGAGATAGTGTGTAGCATTTATCTTCAGAGGATTTGGATGTCACGCATTTCATCATTGCCAAACCCTCCCAGATCCAAGGCTCTGTCCTGAATCACCCTTCCTGCTCAGACTGTGCTTGCAGTTTCACCAGCATTTGGTCACCAGTGAGAGAGGAGACTGTCCTGCTCCTCTGCATTTCCCCTTCCTCCTTTTCCTGCTCTCAGCTACACAGTCCAGCCCCTTCCCGAGATCCACCAGGCACCAGACGATCGAGTTTCTCTCAGCATAAAACTGCTGAGGCTTGTCACTCAGTTAAACAAGCTCCTACACAGGTCCAGTGAGCACCAAAGGAAACAGACACAAAATAGAGGAGACACAGCTGGAGTGTGGCAGGTGGAGATGGGAAATGATGGGAGAAACACCTTTGCCATAGGATTTCAAATGACCCGTGGAGCTACGTCTTTTATCTCCAGTGTTCTCCTCTGATCTTATGCCCTGCTGAGCCACCTGACAGTACCACTATTCCCCTACCAGCCTAGTGGGAAACAACACCCAGAGAGGAAACTTTTCCCTGGGGTGGGAGGAAATGGGAGAGGAAACCAATGCATTTGAAAGCAATTTACAGCTTTATTATAATATTCCCAAATATTTCATTTATTGGTTCAGATTTAAGCCAAACCTTTCGGCATCTGAGAGTGGGATGCTGGAGACACAGACAGTGGGATTGAGGGCACTCTCAGCATGTTTGCCAATGACACCAAGCTGTGTGGTGGTATCGACATGCTGGAGGGAAGGGATGCCATCCAGAGGGACCTTGACAGGCTTGAGCAGTGATTCACTAATGCACAGCGCTGCAACAAATGATACTAGCTTAATAGTCACCAAGGCTACTGAGTTTTGATTCTGGCTTTTTGAGGCTTGAGAGGTGGGCCTGTGTGAACTGCATGCAAGGCCGAGTACACATTCCTGCTCATAGTTGGTGCAATCCCAAGCACAACTACAGGCTGGGCAAAGAACAGATTGAGAGCAGCCCTGAGGAGGAGGACTTGAAGGTGTTGGCAGAGAAAAAGCTCAACATGACCCAGTGATGTGTGCTTGTGGCCCAGAAAGCCAACCATATCTTGGGCTGCATCAAAAGCAGTGTGTCTGGCAGGACAAAGGAAGGGATTCTACCCCTCTACTCTGCTCTGGTGAGACCCCACCTGCAGTACTGTGTCCAGCTCTGGGGTTCCCAGTACAAGACAGACATGGAGCTGTTGGAGTGAGCTCATAGGAGAACACAAAGATGATCTGAGCGCTGAAGCTCCTGTCCTGTGAAGACAGGCTGAGAGATTTGGGCTTGTTCAGCCTGAAGTAAGCTCTGGGGAGATGTTAAAGCAGCCTTCCAGCACCTAAAGGTGCTACAGAGAAGCTGGAGAGGGACTGTTTATAAGAGCAGAGAGTGATAGGACAAGGGAGAACGGATTTAAGCTAAATGAGATCAGATTTAGATTAGGTATTAGGAAGAAATTCTTCCCTGTGAGGGTGGTGAGGCCCTGGCACAGGTTGCCCAGAGAAGCTGTGGCTGCCCCTGGATCCCTGGCAGTGTTCAAGGCCAGGTTGGATGGGGCTTTGGGCACCCTGGGCTAGTGAAGTTGTCCTTGCCTGTGGCAGGGTGATGGGACTATATGTGCTGTGAGGTCCCTTCTATGATTCAGTGATTCATGTTCAGTCAATATATATCTACCAGTGAGGCCACCAACCAATTTTGTTGTGTGAAAGGCTAACAGCTTCACTAAAAATAAAATCAGAACTTCTCACAGCCTCTCTTCTTACAAATGGCACAAAACGGCTTGGGAGCTGCTCTGCTATGACTAATGCTTTTTACACTAATCACAGCTCTGTCTTACCTTGTGCTCAGCTCATCGTAGCCACCTGCTGTTTTCCACATCGTATTGAGACTGCATACAGAGCAACAGTCCCCTTCTACTGTACATTTGCTCACATGTCTCAGGCTGGGCTCCAGCTAGGCCATCAACATGATAAAAACATTTAATAACAATGCACAAGTAGGACAACTACCTAGAGGAAAGAGTGCAGGTAACAGCTGCCAGACCACAGCCCGTAGTAGAAAACCAAACACTCCAAAAAGGAGTTAATTTGTGCACACAGTCATTCCAGGCTAAGGAACCAGCAGTTGGATTTCTTTTATTTTATGCTGGCAGCCTTCCTCCCAGTCACGTACCAAAGATGAAAGACAGGCAAGTGATGCCACTGCAGAGCTTTGCTTATTTGATTGATAGCAGTATTGGTGCAATGACCTGAAGGAAATGTTCACAGAAACAAGTAATACTGCTGTTGGTAACTCTCTGTAGTAGTGAGAGTTTGCAGCAGCTGCAGCCTCTCTCAGAGCTGGCAGGAAGGCTTACATTCAGCAACCAGCACAGTGCATTAGGCAGTCTGCAGGCCATTTGTTTACAAAACCAGTATCAAAATCTCATAAGCTTGTAGCTGTATCACTAGAGATGAACATAGAGATAATATGACTTTGAGAGACAGAACAGTTTGCTGCCTGTCAAAACCCTGGACATTCAGGTAAAAACTGTGGGCTAAGATTTTTAATGCTTCATCTGCTTTCAGGATGATGTATATAGTCCTAGCAAGAACATCCCTGGATGATGAAGCAAACTGGAACATTCACATTAAAAAATAACACAGGGAAACTATTCTTGGAGCCATTTGGGCCACCAGATTCTTCCTAAATGGTGCAGAAATATCGGCTTTGAATAATTAATGCCTGAAGTGCATGATTCTTACTCTGGGAAAGGAAGAGGCGTGTGCTGGTCCTCCCGTAGTCCTTTCCCACCAGAAGCAAGAGGCGACTTTTGTGCTTTCACAGGGGATTACTCAGCCTCTCATGCAGCAGCAGTAACAAGATGCTGCCCTGCTTCCCTCTGCAGATCCAGACAGGGAGAGGTTCAAGGTGCATCAGATGGCCTGCTGGAAAGAAGAGGGTTCAACACCATTCACAGCAGAGTCCTCACGTTTAGGGCCTCAACAGCCCCAGCGAACGGAGAACAACATCCCCACAACAGCAGCTGTAACGTGGGAGGAAAGAACAGACCCTGTACCTGAATCAACCCTGACACACCTGATAGGGTTGTGCCCTAACCACTCCCATGACACCAACTACCACATACCCAGACAAACAATATAACACCATGTTTCTTTCCCCAGAACACCAAAAGAGGAGTGGGCAGGGCCTACCAGTCTTCACCCTCACCTAAAGAGGCCATGTATATGTTCCTCTACGAGGCAGCAGCTATTTCTATGATTTTGCCTCCAGAATACTTTGTTACTTCAGATTATGGCAAGTTCCAAGTGCTCAGTGTTTTTCAAACCAGCATATGAGGCACGTTCCTACAGATACAGGCTTCAGGAATCATCCTCAGATGTCCTTTCTTAAAAATGCTGCAGTATGTTTGCTGACCCATTTCAATATGAGAACTTGTGATGCTGATCAAAACATGAAGTTAGTAGGATTCTCTGTTCACCCTGGAACTTACGGTGAGAACTAGAATACAACCCCATGTTCAAAAACTATCTCTGCTCAAAACCTTGACCCTCACAAAACCTGAGTAAGGGTTACAAAAGTTGAGAACCAACATACCTCAGAAAAAAAAGTTTTTCTCACAAATGAGGCCTGAGTGAGCCCTGTCAGCCCCAGCCCACTGCCCTGACTGGTCCAGCATGTTTAGACCAGGCAGAATCTCATTCCACAGGATCTCAGATAGTCGCTGATGCGCTGCTACTTGTGGGTTTTGCAGTAGCTGAGATTCCACGTGAGCAGGGAAATACTGAGAATTTTTGTATCCCAGTAGCGTGAAAAGGCAAAACCTATTCAGGGCTAGGAATGAAGTACACAGATTCAGAGATCCCATGTATTCCTCATGTCTTCCAGGAGACTAAAGTTGTTTTAAAAAACAAAGCCTTGAGGAGTCAAGCGATCTCATGCGAGTTTGGGTGCAGGTCAGGACATGAACTCCAGCATAGCTAAGTCTATTCAACTCAAGGGATAGTTCAAATAGCAGGACACACATCCTGGAAAGGACATCACTGGAACCAGGAAAATAACTTCACTGATGTCTACAGGCAAAACAAGTGACCTTTGTCCTTAGGAAACCAAACAAAAAATAAATCTTGCTTCACTTAAGTGACATATAACAAATAAACTAAATAACAATAATGACCCTCTGTAATTTTTTTTTTTTGAAATTTAACAAAATATTACTTCCAGCATATTCTGTACAAAAGAAAATAGTAGTTGGCAAACAGGGCTGATCTGAGAATGAAACAATTCCCTCTTCTGCTCCTTTTAAAACTGATTTAGGTCTCTGTTAAACAGCTCTGAGCCTCAGCACAGCTGTGACTAAGAGGAAGTGTAAGAAATGAGTCATATCAAAATTTCCTTACTGATTCACTGTGAGTAGCCCATTTACTAGACCAGGTTAACACATTATGATTTTTAGCAGGGCTGACAGGGACAAGTGCTGGACTCTGTTAGGATTTGCCATGTTTATGCTGATAAAACTTATCCAGCTAAGACTCAGACTTGGAATTTCTTGCTTCTTGCCAGTAGCACTGTCAGCCCAAGCATGCCTGGTCACCAGCTTAGACAACAGTCACAAACAGCATCTTGGAGCAATCCAGAGAGTCGGAAGTCAGCCAAGGAGCAGGGGTCTATTTGATCTAAAGACGATGGGTCAAGTTCATCTTAATCTACACGGGAAGCCACAAAGGGCTTCAGCTTCCAGACTCAAGGCTGTAACAGAGGTGTCTGTTCTTGCTGTCTTTCTCCACAAACATGTCCAGAAAGCATGCCCTTCCAGCTGGGGATGGTGACAAAGGCACATGTGTAATTGCTGTTAGGCACTGAGCAGTGCTGAGAGATGAGTTCAGTGCCCTGGAGAAACAACACAGCACTGAAATACCACTCATCCTGGCCTGTGCCTTCAAGGAGCAAGGGCAGGAGGGAGACTGTGCCACCTGAGCTTCCTCATTTACTCCTCAGTACAATCCATCACCTTAAATCCTGAGCCCAAGAGAAGAATACAATAGCACTCTCAACCAAATGGTGTGCTACCAGAACAATCACAGGTATCAAAACACTCTGCATTAGCCAGAACATACAAAGCAGCACGCCTGCCATGGGGCCCCAAGAGCTGAGCCTTCACCACGTCAAGTCAACACAACAAATCAGCACTTACAGGCACTTCCTTAAAGGCTTCAAAGCCTGCCATGGAGAAAATGGGGTTGAGTCACACAGGACAGAGGCACTTGCCTGTGACAGAGTCAATTAGACTAAATGAGGCTGCTTGACAAGAAGCAAAGGAAATTGTTCAGGCAGTCCCAACAAGAACTCAGTTAATTATTGGTAGACACTTGTTATAGCTGACCTATCCTCTATTAGAGGAAATCCCCAGAGCTTTAGTGTGTGGGTGAGATATTCGTTGCCGGTTAAACGAGTCAATCTGGCCAATAAACTTTGGCAGCTTTTCTTAGTTAGCCACGAGCAGGAGAAAATTAAGAATCAGATGTCAGGAGAGAAATCAGTCTATTTGAACTACTGACCCCACCACAAAAAAATTCCAGACTTTCATTGTCTCCAATGTGTAAAGTTTATTGAGCCAATGGATGCAATCCAATGACTAAAAAGAGAAAGGGTTGAGTATTTGACTACGTCTGGAAGAGTTTTAAGCAAGCATCTCCTTTCTCTTTCTGCTGGTTTTGGATTTTGAAAGAGGTAGGTTGGCTTATAGGCTAAAATATGTGGTTTTCTCTAGTTTTTTCCCCATTACCATGAACCTATTTGAAACTTGGCTGAAAACATGAATCTCTTATTCACAGACAAGAGGGTTGAATTTGAGAGACTGATTTCTGGCATGGTAGAAATTTCATGCAAAAGTATTCAGACAGCTTGTTTTTACAAAAATCTCTACAGACTCACAAATTTTCATGTATTTTAACCTAGGGAAAAATTGCAGCTAGAAAACGGTATAATTTATTCTCCTCTACACAGTGATTCAATAACACTCATGAGAAGCAAAACCAGTATTACAGGGAACAAGAAGTGAAGGACCACCACAGGTGATTAAGAGCTACTTATCAATCAAAGCAGCCACGAGCAGCAACAGGTACAGGCAGAGGCAGAGAACAAGGGGATGAGTACTTGAGTACTGCGTGCAGTTCTGGGCTCCCCACTATAAGGACATTGAGGTCCTTGAGCCAGTGCAGAGAAGGGCAACCAGGCTGGGGAAGGGGCTGGAGGGCAAATCATATGAGGAACGGCTGAGGGAGCTGGGGATGTTTAGCCTGGAGAAGAGGAGGCTGAGGGGAGACCTTATCACCACTTACAGCTACCTGGTCTCTTCAGACAGGTGACAGAAGACAGAACAAGGGGAAATGGCCTCAAGCTGTGCCAGGGCAGGTTTAGATTGGATATTAGAGAAAAAGATTTTACTGGAAGAGTTGTCAGGGCCTGGAACAGGCTGCCCAGGGAGGGGGTTGAGTCACCATCCCTGGATGTGTTCAAAAAAAGGGTAGATGAGGTACTTAGGGATATGGTTTAGCATAGGATGGGAATGGTTGGACTCAATGATCTTCAAAGGTCTCTTCCAACCTTGTGATTCTGAGATCATAAGAAGCATGTTAAATTCAAAAGGAGGTATAAAGGTACAAGACTGATAGCCAACACCTGAATGAGCTTCTCACACTCCTGGGCCGAGTGCCCCTGCACAGGCAGGTGCGTGTGGATGGGTGACTCCCATCTCCAAATGCTCTACCCTGCAACCCCCCCCACAGAGCTCCACGCTCCATCCTGTGTCCAGTGCCTCTGTCTCATAACTGCAGCCAAGAATACAACACAGGCGATGTCTGGAGAGAACAGATTTCTATTTTAGGATGAGGTTTTCCTTTACATGGGGAATCCTTCCTTCGCAAAAGCCCACTAAGAAACAAACATAAGTGAGGGCATAGTTAGCTGGGAACTCCTTCCCAGAGATTTAAACATGGGGCAAACATTCTCATCAGCTGCCCTTGTGAACGCTTACTCCTCTGAGGGGGTAAAGGTCTGTCTTTTTCAAAGTGCTACATCCAGCTTCCCCAGTCAAACTTGAAGACTTTAATGGGACAACACACCCACACCTGCACACAGAGCATACACAGCCCTGGCCTGCAGATATATTCAGGCTCATGCTGTAATTCTCGCTGGTTTTTCCAAGTACCATCCTTAAGCCTTTCCTCAAGGCTAGGATAAACCCACATTTACAGCTTCTTAATGTTGAGATTAGCCTGGGGCAGGTGGCAGGCCTAACAATCACCTTGGTGGTTAGATTTCTGACCCTTAAGGATTCCTTTTAATTTAATTACAAATGTAATCTCTCAGAATTGCACCTGCAAGTAGCTCAGCTTCTCAGAAGCTAGAAGGGGATGGAGGCTCCAGAACCACGTTTTGTTTGCAGATGCAGTTGGAAGTGTCTCTGTGAAATAAACAGGTTTTTCCTCAAACAGTGGAGCTCCAAACGATTTCTGAATACCACAAATATTGGCCTGCTGCCTGCTGCTTCCAATTAGCCTCTAATTACACAGTGTAATGTATGGAATATAATGCAAGAGGCAAATGTGTCCATTAATATGAATGTGATGAGACCACAGAGAACGTGTCTGTATGAGCTGCTAAACTGACTTGAGAGTGATTGATTGTCTTCATTTCACAGTTTTATTCCCAGTGCTCAGTGTTGCTTGGTTTGGGGTTTGGAATTTAATAAGATTTGCATCTAGAATATTAGTGCTGAAAGCTTTCATCTCATCTGGATTTCCTGGCATTAGTTTATGAATTTTAAATAAAATATGGGATGGGGAGGAGGGCATGGAAGACCCCAAAGATCCAATGCAGGAGTTGTACTATTCTGAAGGATTTTAAGAAAGATGTGGGGAAGTTGAGAATGCAGACATTAGTGTCTGCTAAATAAAATACCTCACTCGAGCTCATGGACCCTCCTAAGAGTGAGGATGCATGAACAAACTGAAACAGTCAATTACATATTTTTAAGCAGAAAGAAAACTTCCGGAGGAATTAAAAATTAGTAACCTTCCCCTGCCATTTCACAAGCTCCTTAGGGGAATTAAGGAAAGGGAGCATGCAATCCAGAGGATGAGTCGCACCATCAGGTCTCTCTGTCTTAACCAGTTGTCACATTCAGCTGGGCCAGCAGGCAATGGATGTTCAGTCCTAGACTGAGGTTACTGCACACACAGGGGTCAGCAGAAATGCCAGGAAAAGCTGGCCCAGCATGACCACAGCAGAAACCTAAGACCCGCTCTCACCACTGGGACACAGAGCAGCCCATGTCCAAAAGGCAGCCCAGCTGGGATGCTTGCTGGGGCCATTCACCTCACCCTGGGCCAGGCATGTGCTGAAGCTCCCCAACCCTGCCACAGAGGCTGTCTTGTCACCCCAGCACCCTGCCTGCCCGGGTGACCAAGCCCTGTGAGGATTGGCTTCCCCTTGGCTGGACATAGCAGAGAGCTGCATAAGTCACTATTGCCCCAGCTGACATCTCACCCACATGAGCACTCCAACAGCTGCTTTCAGCTCCTTCTCCCCACTGCACGTGCCCCAAACAGCCTGCAGAGCCTGCCCCAAGCTCTCCTCCTTCACCTCTTCCCCAAGACAAAGCATCCAGGGCCTCAAGGGTCCCTCCATGCCTCTCCATGAGCCTGCCAGCCTAGGAGCAGCACCAGCTGCTGGGCCCTCGGTGTCTGAGTGACCCACCACCAAACAGCGCTTCATACCTACCTCTGGGGCTGCTGCACAAGCCCAAGCTTTGCCCTCTGTGTACTGCCCCTGCCGAGCTGCAGGTCAGGAAGGGGAAGATGCTGTCTGCTGCACCGAACAGCTTCTGCAAGGAGACCCAGAAAATAGCTCTTAAGTAGTGCTTTCCACCAGAAAATCTTCTATGGCAAAGGCGAAGCAAAAAACGATGTGACTTCACAAAAGTCACTGAAGAGATCAGTAACAGCCTGGAAATGATTTTGTGTTTTCAAACCATAAAGCAATCAAGTACTTAGGAGATTATGAATGGGAGGTGAGAGGGTAACGTTTTTCTTTTAGAAAGGAAACCATATTTTCTCCTTGCCCACGCTGCCCTTCACACAGTTACACTGGGAAAGATCAATTCACAGTTTTCCTGCTGCTTTCTTTAGAAAAAAAGTTTGAATACAGAGATTTTTTTTCCTCACCCAGTACTGAGCCTATCAAAGAATGAAGCCTTTGTCAATACACTCAGGATTCAGACAGTAATACTTTATTTGGAATGAAGTATGATCATCTTTACTTTACTTGGGGTGCATGGTTATTTACCTTCCTACTGGCTGCAGAAACCTAGATTTTTTTTTTTTAGTCTGATTTTTGTGTTAGTTGCAGCAGTGTTCACAGATTCCTCTTGCTTCAATTTATCTTCCTAATTTTTCTCTCCTCCCAAGCAAAGCAAATACTTTGGAGGCAACACCTTGCACAACCTGCATACCTGTAGCAGCAGACAAGGTGAGGAAGGGTTTTTTCCTTTAGTTGCATCATTCACAGGTCACTACTGACATACTCTGTGCAATTCATTACGCCTCTAAGACCCATTGCAAGTCATACTATGGCTGCAGTCAGGTCCTGTCCCTGTGGGCTGTTTACTGGCTCCAGTATGACTATCAAAAGGTGCTTTGGGAAATCATTCCTGCAAGTGCTTTTCCTTCAACTCCACTTGGAAGGATGACTCATGTGACATTCCCATCTGTGCTTCCACTGCCCTTGCTTACCCTGTCCTATCCCCAGCAGTGTTAGTTCTGATAGACACTGGTGTGAGAAGAGGCTGTGCTCAGGAGTTAATGAGTTTGGGTCCCTTGCTAGAGCTGCGTTCAGGAGAGGGCAGATGCATGGAGGAGGAAGAGAAGAGTCACTGCAAGGGCTGAGTGCCCACCCAGCAAAGGACACCAGGCACATGGGCCCTTTCTGCAGTCTCCTTCACTGGCTGTGCAGTCCAGCTTACACAGCTGGGCCCCAGCTACAGTTCTGAAAGGACTTTTTTTCCCCACCCCCCACCCCCTCTCAGTTGGTCAACTGGTTGTTTTACTTTCAGATCCCTTAACAAACAGGAAATGAAGAGGACATCAAACAAAACGACCAGCAGAGCTCCACACACTGCCCTGCTCAGCTGGGAAGCTCAGTGTGAGTCTGAGGGGTGGGAGTTCCAGGGGTGGTGCAGCCCTAGCTGTGATCCTTTTCTTTTCAGCTCTTCCCTTTTATCCTATGACTATGAAAGGACTTTTTATTTAACCAGGATGGGGAATCCAGTTCAGCTGACCAAAAGCCAGACCACTATTTAATTTAAAACATAAACAGAAAGAAAAGAGAGCAAGAGAGAGTTAATGAGAGGAATACAGCCTTCTCTGCTTCTACAGACAAAGATGACAGGTGGTAGGGGGCAACTTTAAATATACCAACAACAAAAAAAAAAGTCTGTATTTTATTGTTAAGTTGCCAGGGTCACAAAACCTTGTATTAATCATCCCTGAATTATATCAAAGACTTAACTCCAGCAATGGCCTCTCAATTTCAGAGCAGAAAAACACCACAACCTTGCTCACCCACAGCCTCAAATCAGCATCATTTAGCTAAAATATTTTTGATGGGGCAGATGATACTTGCTTAAGCCTGGTGTATATCCCCAGTCTTCACGTCATTAATGGTTTTAGCCTTCACTCTCACAAGGTGCAACTGTCTTGAATGAGCAGGTGCAAACCAGTCCAGCCCGTTTCAACTAAATGAAGAGAGTGGCAGAATTATTTTGAGTTTAGAGTTACTTTGATGTCAGAAGGATTCTATGTCTGATGTGCTATCTCAGCTGATGGAGCTTTTTCAGCCTCCTGATTTTGGAGACCACTAGAAAAAAAAATAATCAGGGAAAGTTATTAAAAGGGGAGATTAACTCTGGCCTGGCCAGAACCAGGACATTAATGAATTCTGCAGTCACATTTTCCCCATGGAGGGGATGTTCCTCTGTTTGTTTACCCAGAAAAGTATTTGATTCATAGAAAACTGAACTCTAAGTGACAACTCAAGACAGACCAGCCCTGAGGTAAATACAAATCACCTCTTAGAAAGTGGTCTGGCATTATCATCTCACGGCACCACAGGCAAAGCTACCCCCTCTCATCTGCTTCACAGTCCAGTGTCCATGTAACCAGTACAGTCTCCCCCCAGCATTCATGGGAATCCAATCCACAAAAGAACATGAAAACAGGAGGAATAATTATTCTCTCTTGGAATTATTTCTGGTTTGTATGCTTGTATAGAGTTATGTAGGAAATGTACTTATAGAGTGGTGAGAATGCCTTGCTTTTTTTGCAAAATAAATGTTGCCAGTCCCTCTTTTTGCATGAGCTGCATGGCTAGTGAAACAGGGATGCTCTGTGGAGCTCTTGCTAAGCATTAGGGTTTGCATTTCTGAAGAATTTACCTGGGTAAAGCAGCTGTGCTACCATTGCCCTTAGCTGAGATTTGCAGGAGCCCAAACCACCTGCAGATGGTATAAAGCCCAGGATGGTGGATCAGATTTAAGGCTCTGGGTTCATCTCTGGTTGCTTTGGAAACGATGTATCTCAAACAAACACCAGGAATCCACAGGAGCCAGTCAGGTTTCCTTTCCCACAAATTCATATGGCCTAGTTATGTTTCAGACAGACAGCATGGAATATGTGATTATGTTAGTGAGAGGAGGTGGCACAAGTCCTCCCCATCTGCGATACCCCCAGCACCCTGCCCTGCAGTACCAGGGAGTCCATGAGAACCCTTGCTGGACAATTGCTCTCCCTTTTCCATTTGTTTCCCCTGGTCTGAAGCTGATGCTAGCACACGAGTACATTTACCAATGCAGGGAGAAGTGGAGCATATGGAAAAGTATTCCATGCTTTTCAGACTCCAGTTACCACATTTTTTGCACTAGCTTTAAACTTCAGGTTAGTTAAGTGAGCCAGCCCTATTAGAAGGGCACCATCTCGGTCTATCAAGTTAGTAAATCTACACTTAACACTATTACTCAGTCATAAATACATGTACTTACATTTTTAAGCACATAAAGCATAATTCAATATGCCTTAATATTGAGTAGCAGCAGCACCAAAGACAGAGCAGGGTGGCTTTAGCCACCTCCTCCACCTGAACCTGTGCCACAGCATTTAGAGCCAGAATTTCTGACAAGCTTTTCTAAACTTCTGAGCAGGAAATTTTTTAACAGCATCTCACCAGGGAGATCCAAGAACCGGGGCAAAGTGCGAGCCCAGAGCAAAGAGCACATCACTGCAGGCAGGCAAGACAGAGTATTCATAGCCTTACCTGCACTTACTAGCAACACTAGAGAAATTAAGGGTGCTTTTAGAAGGTTTGCTACACCCCAGAGTACAAAGCTGGTGCTTCCTTGGGTGTGCTCAGCTCTCACCTCTCAAAACTCATGCTGACTGCAATGGGTTTCTTGTGAAGGTGGGCAAGCCACCTGGGTGTGAGCAAAAGCAGACTTTTCCTCACTGTATAAGATGTATAACCTCTGTAGCACAAGAACATGACAAAGATTTCTGAACAGGCTTTGATATGCTGCTCCATCCTCATGGCAACCTGACTGGAGCTATACCAAGGCATAGAGTCTTACCTTACAATCCATTATGTGCCCCAGGCAGGTTCTGCATGTCAGAGCTCCTTTGCACCTGCAGCGTCTTTGAGGGGTTCAGGCTAGTAATGAAGGGAACCAGGATCAGAACAATAACAAAACAAGAGAGACATCCCTGGTTTGTGTTTGTTCTAGGCTTAATGAGCTGTAATAGGCACTAAAAGAAGTTAGTGATCACAGAACACAGCACTGATCTCCACGGGAAATGATATGTAACAGCCTACAGATCTATAACCTAAGCTCACAGATCTAAATCATTATGAATAATTTCTTACAAGGTTTTGACTAAGGACTCAAACCTGTCATCAGCATATATGATAGACAAAAGTTACATCATGCCACAGCACTCCTTGCACACGAAGGGTATTTGCCTTAACCATGCAGCCAAACCCTGAGTTCTGCTTTCTCACTGTGGTAACCCAGTTTCAGGTTTGAATCTGACAACAATTTCTCCATGTGAGAAACCCTTTTGAGATAAATGGAGTTACCAGGTTCAGCAAATCAGATGAATGCTTAATTTGCTGAAAAGCTACTGATGGCAGGATTGTGGAGCAGACTGTGAACGTTCCCATCTTCACCATTCTCCATCAACAGGTTCAATGTCCAGTGGAACAATTACAAGAATCTAGAGGAAAATGAGGCCAACCCTCCAGCATGAGCCCTTGCTGGTATAGGTAAACTAATTAGGTATAGCTGACATTTTTTTGGCAGCCAAAGCCCAAGGGTACAGAATTTCAAAGTCCTTTTTCTGGTCTGGCTTATTTCACTCAACAGATCTGGTAAACTTTATTAGAAAGGCACTTTTCTTCAGTAAAACACGAGTCTGCACAAGGACTGTTTTGTTAGCAGAGCTATGCTGGCAAGTCTCTTCAGCAGAGACTGATCCCTGCAGAACTGTAGATGAAGGCCAAAGTTCAGGTTCATAAATCAGAAGCCACTGGGTACCAGCTGAGACCTAGTAGCTGTCTGTGAGCATGCAGCAAAAGCAACTGGAGACAGTAGTTTTCATGTCTTGTACCAAAACTTAAATTGGCTTGTATTTGCTGTGAATCAGAAAACATTCACAGGCAACTCACTGCAAGTTTCTTTCATGCATGGTAACTTTTTAAACCAAAGTAAAATGACCCAGGCACCCGTGGAGCAGCCAGGGAAGAGTATAGTGACCTTCCCACTCCTCACACCTCTCTCAAAAATGAAAAAGACACTGGCACATACTGACAGAGGTACACATTCCACTTTCCATCACTCAAATTCTATTTAATCTTCAGGACCAAAAGGGGTCTTACCCTTTACTGCGATACGGTTTTTAAGCCAAAGCTCCCACAAGCCACATTTTGGTCTGATTTGTTCTGCTTAAGCCTCAGGGGCAGAGACCAAGTCTTCCTGAATGTTTATGTCTTACCAAGCACACTGCAGACAATCAATAAATCAGAGATCATCTCACTGGCAGTTTTCACACATTTCATTAAATCATTCAAGCGCGTGCGTAAGTAACTCTGGACAGCCCCCCAGCAGAGCACTCCATAGCAACGCTGGTGGCATCAAGGAAAGGAAAGACAGCTTCTGAGAAATGTATAGCTGGAGAGGTCGTGGCTTTCAGCCACACTCGATCCTTTGGCCTTCAGCATAAAGCACGCTGTTCGTCCCCCCAGCTGATGAAGAAACAAATAGCACAATTTAAATAGGGGGTGATGCTCTCCCTCCACACTGATGATATTTTTAAACACACATTGCTTCCTGTTGGGGTTAACTGGTAACCTAGGGAGAAATCCTGGGCAGGATAGCTGGCTGCTATTAGAATCAATGATTAGGACAGACAGTAAGAGGGTCAGAGAAACCCCAGTGCCCCAAGAGGCGATGCAAGCGACCGCGAGCACAGAAGTGTGGTGCTGCAGGGAGTACCATGGCTTCTTAGCTGTGTGTGCAAAGCTCAGTCTTGCCAAAGGCTCAGATAACTCCTGCCACTGAGAGAGGGCAAAGGACTGAAGCCCAAGGGTAGACACCCAAACACTGGATTTGCCAATCATTGTGCTGCAGCAAGCGCTCAGACGCTGTTCCTGAGGGATGCTCTGTGCCCTTGCAGGAGTTGTCCCTCCACCAGTGCACCCAGCCCACTCTGGCCAGCCAGCAGGAGTTACAGATAACTTGGGGTATGTAAGGCAGACACTGGGGCTCCTATGGACAGGTCACTTCACCCATTTCTGTCTGCTGTGCACCCCTGCTCCTGTGCCTGGGCTCCCTGAGCAACAGCCCCTGGCTCAGCCTCTCATTTTGTAGTACAGTGAATTTTACACTTATGATCCTGATCCTCCCAAGAGCCAACAAAACCAAAACTGATCCCATTTACTGTCATCACTTGACAGTAGCTCACCAAGACCAGCAATGGTTTCTACCCTAACCTAGGGGCAGTGGTTTCTACCCCACCTTTAAACGACCTGCTGCTTGATGTGTGATGTTGGAAAGGAGTTCCCATTTCTAGGCATCTCTGTGCAGAAGGCCTTTTCATACAACAGCACCAATTCTTTCAAGTTGAGAGCCACAGATCCTTGAGTGGAAAAAAGAAAACAAACCTCTTTAATCCTGTCCCAACTTTTGTCAGCTCTGCAGGGCATCTGCAGCATGAGCCCCGCTGCCCTTTTTGGTCCAGGCATCCACCACAGCTGCACACCAGCCCTGATCAGGTCCAAATGTGCAAAGCAACTGAGAGGATGTGGATGCACAGGCTGGCACAGGGCCCAGACTACATGGCAGCCCATTGCTCTTGTAGGGATGTTGAGGAAGAAAGATCTGCACAACCCAGCTTTCCCCACTCAGCCCAGGCTGCATGGGTGCTTGGGACCCTTCAGCAGCTGGTGGGCAGGGAAACCAAGCACCCTGCATCAGCACTGCAGTGCACAGGTAGGCACACAGGAACTGAGTGTCACTGCTGCACACCCAAGGGGGACAAATCCCAAAACGTTCACAGCACAGCTGCCTAGAAGGGACAGACAGAGTCTACACAGCAGGGACTGTGCTCCAGTCACCTCAGAAAAGGCTCAGCCAGGAAAACTCTCAGTAGAGCTGGCTGAAAATTCCTCCAGACATTTTAAAGAATGCCTATTATTTTCAATATCTGTATTTCAGATTTTCCTGTGAGCAGTAGTATTATTCCTCTCCTTTAACAAGTAGAAAAGGACAGGGAAGAGCTAAGATATTTCCTGATATGTTTTGTTTCCCTTTAGATAAATAAACCGGTAAACATTTCAGAAGATGCTCTGGGCTTTGTTTCCAACAGACATCACCCATGTCATTTCCTCTCAGAAGTATATTTGTGGGAATGCTCAGCCAGTTCTCATACTGAGAGTCAGAATAGACAGCCTCTGATTTCAAATTAAAACAGTCAATATCCAGTACAATATCCGTGACTGGGCCTCATCAGCTTCTGGGAGATGCTTCTTTTACTGCTATAAATTCACATACTTGTCTTCTGCAGGCTGTGATACTTTTCCTAAGCTACTGACACCCTTTACAGACACTGTTTTGCTTTGATGTCAGTTAAAAAAAAAGTACAGATTAAATCAAGCTAGCTAACAATTCTGATGACTTATTTTTGCCTCAGAGCAAAACTGTCTGTGGGACTCCTGTGTTTACAGAGTAAGTACAAGTGTAGCAGGAAACCCAAATAGCTCTTTTTCCACCTGTCATCCAGACGCAAAGACTCAACTCCAGAATGTCTTCAAGTGGCCCAGCCAAGATCCACGTGGCACAGCCAAGACCCACACACCTATCAGCCAGTAACCAACTTGTGCAACCCTCAGTCCAACACAGTTGATCTGCTTGCTCACAAGAGCAAACAGCCCCAAGATCACCCAACTCAACACAACTGTGTCCTCTGGCTGCTGAGAAGCTCACTCCTTCCTTTGCCTCACTGCTCTCTGCTGATCTTCAGAGAGCACTTGCCACCATAACACATGAGCACCAGAAAAGAGAGCCAGCTTGCTGAATTCCAAATGCACAGGCTGAAAGGCTATTGTTAAGTTTGCAGCCAGGGTTTAATGTTTCTGTTATTCCATGCCGTGTCAAAGGAGGGAAGGTGAGGTCATTAGACTGTAATTTTTTAGTTGTTGGCTGACTTAAAAAAGCCCAAGATCATTTTGGTATGGTCCCTTCCAACCAAAGTTCCTGAGTTTTTTTACAGCAATTTATAAAACAAATGCAGGGGAGGAAAGGTCTCTGGTGTTCACAAGATGTGAAGGTAACCTTCAAAATGCAAGTCAAATATAGCTTATGCAGTAATGTCTACCCAAGTTGCCAAAGAGCTTGAAGCAATAGGCACATGGACATCTGTCTAGTGCTGCTTCTATAATAAGTGTCCATACCTACTATTTCAGTGCTAGAAGAGCTGTAAAGGGAACAGGGTTATTACTCCAGGGATCTGTCAAATACAGCGTTGCCAACCTCAAATGCTGAAAAGTGTTCAATGTCAATTCCACTGCTCCCCAAAAGGCAAAGGAACAGGTGAAAACTCGGAAAGTAAACACTTGTGGGGATTGGTTTATGCTTCTATCATTTCAGTTCTCTTGTGTGTGTAGAGGTCAAAGTTTTAGGCTTTTATGCACATGTAATAAAAATATTAAAAGTTGTCTTGTATCCGTGTAGCTTCTAAGGGCAGAGAGGAACACATCACTCTGAAGTTCACAGTTCAGTGCTGAGAGAGCTGATGAGGTCAGCAACCGAACGTGACCAGCATCTCTCTTCTGGTGCTGAGGACAAACGAGTCTTGGGTTGTAAATCAAGCTGACAGATCACCATCACTTCAGCACATGCTAAACTGGACCTGAAAGATTAGACCCCACAGAAAGAAGCCAAGACAGTTTTGATTGCACATTTTGATTTGCTCCATTTATTCATCTACTCTGCCAAAGACTCCATCCCAATCTACTAAAGATGAAATAATTACTGTAAGCCATCACCTCCCTCTGGGGAGGAGCCAAAAATGCAGCTCTGAGATCCAACATTAGAAGAAATAAAATTGCCACAACACAGAAGAGAACCACCCATAGGAGGATGCAGAAAAGAGTCTTGGTTCCAAGCTTACTTCGGTGAGATAAAAACCCAAGGCTGTTGGAATGCAGATTGCACCTCTCAGCCTTTCAGCCCAGGGGAATGAATGCCAGAACGAAAGAGCAAAAACATAAGTGTCAGAAGAGCAGCCATATCACAGCCCTGCTTCTAAGGGCAAGCTTTGATCCTGTGCCAGGTGTGGGGAGATGAGAGGGCAGGGCAGCATGCTTTGCTCTGACCAAGCTCTGGATTTGTATCCAGCACAACATGCTGGCATGCTCAGGACAAGGAACAGAGCCATACATGTTCCCCACCACCCTCTCCCGAACTGCCCTTGTCCTCAGAGAGACTCTTGAATCTGTAAACATAAGCAAAGACAAGACACTCCCTTCCTATCCTGTGCAGATTCCCCTCAGGTCAGAGCCTGGTTTAATTCCCTTCACAATAATATAATATACATTTCTGCCCCTGGTCAGCGTGAAACATAGGGAAGGGAGAGGCAGGAATAGTGAGCCTTCACACAAGCAATGCTCTGAGCAATGATCCCCACTGCATGGGCAAACATTGCCTTTCTGTGGCATCATTAAGTCAAAAGGCTTGGCTCTGCTCTCCTGCTTGTTAATAAAGCACGCTCTGTAGAGCTGTGGAGTCCTGCTCCAGGCATAACCCCTACTACAAACTTGTCCTTATTGAATTTGGTTCCACTGTACTTACATTTTGTTTGCTCAAGGACTTCCACAGTTTCAGAGAGCAAAACTTGTGTAGTATTAAAAGCTCTTTGTGGCTCTCTGTTTCCCTGAGTTATCCAAGTTCAAGCTGGACAGACATGAGAGAAAAACTGCCTGATTGCAAACAACTGTATGTGCTCCATCAGAACAGCTCCCAGTGGAAAAAACCTAGTGATTCAACTGCCTGTTGAAATTTTGCCTTGATTTTATGGCCAAAACCATGAGGGAACCAAGCTCTTTTCCACAAAGCCTCCTTACCACTGGGATTATTCTCAGCATTACAGCAGTGTGTCAAAGAACCTTGAGGTTTACCAACAGTTGGTTCAGGCTACCCATCTTTCTGCCAGAGGGGAGAGGTCTGATGCAGAAAGCCTGCCACCACTGCATCCCTGTGCTGACTGGGAACTGTGGTTCCTCCTGCCAATCCTTTGCAGAATGCCTTGAAGAGGAGCTAGCAAATGGCCAGAAGAGCCATCGTCCCACAGAGCTTGTCCTGCCCACCCCTTCCCCATGTTAATCTTGGGGCAACAGAGTGGCTCTTGGCTTCTCATTGGGCCCCTTGCACTGCTGCTACACTCACCCTAAGAGCTGACTTTTGCCTCAAGCACCAGCTCTAACTAAAAAGGAAAGGAAAGAGCATGTTACCCTGCTGTTTCACAGGGAACCAAAGTTAGCACAACATATCATTGCAAGACAAAACATTTGCTAGCATTGGATGCATTCATCTTCTCTGGGAGGAGTTGTTTTTGCCAGTCTTACTTGGGTTGGTAAAGGGGCAGCACAGAGTCTTATCTGAGAGCACGTTTCCCTGGAGATCAAAAGTATATTCTCTAGTTTTCAAATCTTCCCTCTTTATCCTCAAAGTTCCCATATACGGGAAAAAAATGGCAAAACGTTAGCCAGAGTATATATAAATCACACCAACCACTGATCCTCTTATCCAGTAACCATAACACATCATACATTGAGAGTCCTTCTCCGAGAGAATAAAATAAATTACACTTTGCTTGCCAGCATACTGAACCTTATGTTGGTTATTGTAAATTACTGGGAGCACAAAGGTATAGTCTTCGTGCACTCTTCTTCAAACATGGAATATGAACATCAAAGGCAGCAGCTATCAGAAGCTGCTGCCCTTTCTCTGCCTTTAACAATGGGCTGACCTTCTCCCAAGCATTACTGAGTTGAAAACACACAACTAATTAGACAATTTGGAAGAAAAGGATAAGCTATGGTGACATTTATGACAACTTTTGCTATCAAAGATAATAAATTAATAATTTGGCATTATAATAATTATAGGATGAAAGCCTTAAATAGAGCCAGTAAAAAAGGTGAAAAAAGAGAGACACAGTCTTTACAATTTTTAAATATTCACAGTTTTGAAAATTTTATCTCCTCTGGAGTTGATCAGGATAGTCATCAAAATTTCATTTTTAAACAGTGAAAGATCATCCTTTTGCATGTAAAAACATTAGTCAGTACAAAGTCATCCTACCTCAAGACAATTTCTGGGACCTCTTTGCTGTCAGAGTCAAGGCAAGCTTGGCTCTGGTTCTACAGAAGGCTGTTGCCAGGGGGTTTTTCAAGAGCAAAACTGTACACGCTGCAAGAACCTTGAGAATCCTTCTCTCACCAAGAAAAATGCATCACAAGCACCACCACCACATGTGTTTTCCCCATTCAAGCTTACAAATCTGTTTAATTCCAGGGGTATCAGTGTGTCGCTGAAGGCTGTACCCCACCCCTAGCTCTAGGAAGATCTCAGAAATTGTGCTGCTGTTCCACACAACCTGGGCTCGGCTGAGAAGGTGAAGCAGCCTGGACTTACTTCTTGAGGTACCTTGTATGGACTGGTTTTCATCATAACAGGACAGAGAATAGCTGCAATTTTTGCTTTCAACTGGTTTCCCTGAGCAGCTATACTTTTTACTCGCATCTTTTCCTTACAGATCAATTAGATTCAGTGCTGAGACTCTCCATCACGTTAAAATAAAGCTTCACCTTCCTTGGGGCAACATCTATGACTCATCAGCTCAGTGATTACAGCAAATAAACCAGGTTTCCCACGGCTCTAAGTAGAGGTCACTTAAAATCAGTGCCTAGAGATGCTGCTTTGAAGAGGCTGCAGAGGTTACCAGGATGAGGAGGTGCAAGCTACCCTTGGTGCAGAGCAGGAGTGGCCCCTGCTTGCAGTCACGCGCTACGTCGAGAAGGGGGAGATGTGAAAGTCACAAAAGAAAGAACAAACTTCTCCTCTCCTTGTCAAGAAGGGCAGTGTAATTATTTTTCTCAGCTGTTAAAATGCACCAAGATGACTTTGTGTTGTAAGTGCTCTGGAGCCTGAGGCACACATTTGTATTACAGTTGGGTGGTTTTACTGCATATTGTATTTATAATTGTTCCTGAGACCATCAAGCATTTTTCCACCAAGAAATCTAATACATTATTATTATTATTTCTGATTCCATAATTATTTGGATCATTATGGTACATGTTAGCCACATGACTTGAATGTAACTTTAATTTTCCTCCTCTCTCAAAGGGTTCTGTTTGGCTTATGCAATCGTTTTGTTAATACCAGGACAGATGGCCACAATGAAAACACACAGGGTGCTCTCCCTGATAGATACTTGCCAATATCATCAGGAAAGAACAGAATCAAATTCATGAACTTTAGAGAGAAACATAAGCTTGTTCCTGAGCAGCAAAGAGCTTTCATGTACCCAGTAATAGCAGCTGCCAGTCCACGGGTGTGCAGGTTGCAAGACTAGATGAATCTGAAAGAGCACATTTAGAGGTTGTGTAACAGAGGGCTGCAGACACCTCGTCCATCACAGATGGTTCAAGGTCAGGTTTGGAGAGAATGCAGTCAGGATCCAGCGCTGTGCTATCCCAGCCACCCAGAAAAGTTTCCCTAACGTCCAACTGAAATTGCCATGTGCTTGCTTCAGCAGCTTAAGCCCACTATGGATCTCCTTCCTTTTTCAGCAGCCTTCTACTCTTTGGAAAGTTGTTTCTGTATCTCCCTGCTGTCACCTCTAAACTAGGACAAACCAAGCACCTAGCAACTTAGCCTCCTACCCCTGCAGCAACACACCATCAGTGTTTATTGAACAACTTCTGCGCTGAGCCCGTACCTGCTGGGGGAGGTCCAAGGTGCACAGCTAAGCACACGTGCCACACGATAGGGTGCAAGCAGGAGAAGATGGTTTCCTACCTAGTAGAGATAAACCAGATTTCAGCTTGAAGGCTCGCAGATTTGGCTGCTAAACTCACCAGACTCCATTTGCCTGGAGGAAGTCTAACACATCTGGAAAACTTCCATCCTCCTGATACTGCTGGTTTCCCATGACGTCAACTGCTTGTTCTTGACCAAGAGAGTGGCTCTTAAATATCACTTAGTAACACCAGGAAATCAATTTCCATCCTCACAGAAAGAGTTTGTGGCACAGAAGACCACTAAGGAAGAGGAAGATTTGATGTGAGAAACCCCCACATACACACCCCCCTTGAAAAATAGGTCTTTTTTAAAGACTGAAAAGAAACTGGAAAAGTTAAAATTTCAGAGTGATGCTCCTGTTACCAGCAGAATTACGATGTTAAATTGAGAACTGCTGATATGAGAAAGACAGATGTGTGATGAAATAAAAAGATAATCTTTGATTTGCTACACACCTGGTCTCTGACATGGTCCAAACCTGGTGAAAGTTTGTCAGACTTTTTTCCAGAAGTCTCAATATAATTAACCAGAGCAAGGCGTGAGAAAAGAATGGGGCATCGTTGCTAGAGAGAACTCTGTGTTTCTTTAAACCCAGTGACACAGACCAGATCCTGCTTAGGCCAATATTCCTCATCTTTGCCATCGAAACGCAGATGCATACAGTAAGCAGACACCCAGCCAAAGCTCACACCAATAGATTCTGGGAACCTAAGCCTCAAGATGAAACGTGCCATTCCAATACCTCAGAAATGCCAATACCCGTTTCTTTGGTATCAAGCCTGGTGCTCACATGCCCTCACAAGCACACTATGATACATTTACTAATATAATCGTATTGCTTTCAAGCAGCAATGGGTAATAAAGATGTGGGTGTAATGGAAGGAAAACAACATTCCCACTACCAACCATCCAGGGAGCTGTCTTTGCACTCAAAGACAGGTCCAAGTTTTCTTTTAGAATCTCCAGCAGCTAAAGCAAAAAGCATCAATACTGAGGAGATTCTTCTTACATTTCAGGATCAGAGTGTATGAATGCTATTTTGCAACTGCACTTCAAGAAGAAATCTTCAGTTGTGACTAGCACAACACAGGCTGTGTGTACCTGTGAAACACTAACGTTCAAAACAAGAACTCCCTTGCAAACACGACCGTACGAATTCAGAGTCTGCAGTAGATCGAAACAAACAACAATGTTTAAAGGAATTCTACATTCAGTGGAATGGATCACACTAAATGAGGTCAGCTTTTCATTAACTTGACCTTCTACTGGAGAAAATTAACAACTGGCTTTTGCTATCCAGAAGTAGGGTAGACTTTGGAGAACAAGTATTTACCAAATCCGGAGACCAACCTCTGGTAAAATGGAGAGGTGCAAATATCAGGGTTGATCAAAACCTTTCCTCCAAGAAAAAGGGAACAATGCAGCCTGTGTTTATCTCAGCAGGCCAGTTTCGGTACAGGACTATAGCTAACACAGTGGTAAATATATACAGAGAAAGGCAAAGCCCTAAATTTATACCCAGAAAAGTGTGTTCCCAGAAGAGCTCGGGCAACTTCCCTGCAGGATCTAAAGTACTTGTGCAGCAGTGATTTATTGCTGACCAGAAAGATTTTTTTTCCCTATTTTGACAATTTAAAATGGATTTTTTTAAAATATATATTCATTTGCATGTCAACCCAAAAAATATCACAAACTAAAACTGGAATTCTGAGAGAAAAATTATTCCAGCTCCTTATTTCAGTCTTTTGTGTTCCTTTATGCACTTATTCCAGCTGTCATTCTGTTGTTCTGATTATTTTTTATCAAAAAAGGTTTTAATGAACAAACAGTTTGTAATAAAAATGTTGTAGAAATGAACCCAGCAATATTTTTGTTCATATCCGTTCCATGGGTTACTGTGTAAACCAGAAGGGTGACAAATCACCTGAGTTTATTTTCTCTGTTTGATTTTCCCTAACAAATACTCATCTGACTTAAAAGGGTTTTTTTTCCTTAGAGGCCTTTTGTGGAAGCTCATGAAAAATCATGACGATTGCTGGGACTGCTAGTGACACCTTCCCTAAACCACATCGTCGCAGCCGTTGGACTGACGCAGTCCCACTCACTTCATTTGCACGAGCAACTTCAGATTCCACTCATGCATATGAACACAGCAGTAAGAATGCACCACACACCTCTGACACCGCTGCCACCAGCAGCAGCATATTTCATTTCCCACATATCACACTGAAGCATTTTTCTCCCCAGAAACCTCTTGAGAGTGAAGCATCCCATAAAGGTATTTTATGCTGGGTCTCATCTCACTCCAGTGAGTTACAAGGATGGCAAAATGAAGATGCATTTCCCATGTAAATTAAAATTGTTCTTATGATTGCAATATTTGTATCCCCAAGAGAAGAGTCCTTGAGGTGGGTGGATAAACAAATATTCTAATCACATTCTTTTGAAAGCTGAAATTTGATTTCAACATCAATTATGTTGTTTTTTTTAAATTTCTTCTCTTAGCTCAGTGGGAACTATAAAATACCCAACAAAACATGCCCTTGTAGCTGACTGCTTTTCGCTCTTTCCTGATGTATTTGCATGTTTATTTTCCTTTTCATAAGGATTGATTTAATACAGTTTTCTTTTTGTTACTGTTTTCACAGTATGTTTCAGGGAATGGTGTTCTCTTGATTTCTAGCTGATGAGTGATTAACCCAGGGGAAGTCCATCTACAAACCCTACAAGCCTACTGAGTTGCATTCACTCATGTTCCTAGTCCCACTGGCTGTTTTTACCACATTTCCAGTGTGAGCTCTAGCCATGCATCTAGGAGCACCAGCAGCAAGGAAGACAGATTCATACACCTCTGCATACTTGCCCAGGACCCTTCTAATACAACACAGACCACAGTTTACAACTGGTTTGGACATACAGAGCCTGGGTATGGCCCCATGTCCTCGCTATCAATCTGCAACTAACCCATCATCAGGCAAGCAAAGGAGAGACAAGTTGGTTTTCCAGAAGATAGAATAACCATACATAAGCATGGACCATGGGAAAGGGGAGAAATCTGTCTCTGGGCTCTGTCATGTGGCACAAAAGACTATATTTTGCTATCTATGCCAACCACAAGAGTCTGATGCCTTCATAATCTTTTCCCCATAAGCCAATAACACAGAAAACACAGGAGGACTTGAGCAGAGACAGGACCTGGATCTAAACTGGAGAGAAGGCAGCAAAGAGAGAGGTGTACACTGGGACACAGTGGGACCAGGCAACATCACAGGTTGCATTTCTGTAGTCTGATCACAGGCACCTGCCTGTCTGGGCAGCACCATCCACACCTGGCAGAGCAGGAGAGAGCCCAAAGTGATTGAATCAATGTGTTTTGTGATGCTAGGCAGCTGGAGAGAGATGGAGACCCACCTTAGCACACTAAGAACCACATGGGCACAACCTTCTCTTGGGCTTCAAAGGACCTACACCCATGTTGCAGCCCCACTCAAAGCCTCTCAAGAAAGGCTTCCATTTAGTCTTTAAATGGAAGCCACGTGTTTTCAGAACAAATCTTTAAGAGGGTTCAAACTACTACAGAGACCAAAAGCAAAATCAAGAAAGAGCAAGATTTACAGTGTCTGGAAGTGAAGACATCCCAAAATAATGACTGTAGGGGACAAGGGAACACTCATAGCAAGGGCAGCAGACCAACAACCACAAGACCAAGACAACAATAGCAAGACCAAGACTCCAGAAATGAACTGAGACAAAGGCACTCAAATTGTCACAGGCAAACACACAATATAAAAGTGATGCTAGGGTGACAGCTCACCCTGTATATTTACATTTGTCTTCACTCTGTATTCACAGAGCTCTTTGAAATACAGGATTAAACTTCTGGAAGGCTTAAAGGGATTTAGCCAGCAAGCTAAAGCAAACAAAACACTCCTGCCTGAGGAGGAGGAGTAGATAAGTCCAGTTACAAGTAATGTTTAAACTAGCTGTTACAAAAAACCCTCCAAACCCACCCACCTCCATCCCTTCTTCCTTGTTAATTCTGTGCATGTGGGAATATTGCCGCCTCTCTAGCTGAGTTCATATTGCACTGCTGTCCTGTGCTGACAGCAGGAGAAGAAAAACACCACAAAAGCACAATTGAGAGATGGAAACAGAACAAGGGCTGGGGAGAAACAATTCAGAAGGGTATTTCTGTTCCTTCAGGCTGTCCCTTCCGTTCCAGTCACTTTCTTTGTGCTCTTGTGCCTGGGAATTTGTAGCTGAAGTAGGGGCTAGGGGCAGGAAGGCTTCAAGAAGGCAAAGACCAGTCCTGCAGTGTAAATAGGGGCTTTCTTCTTTGAAATGAAAGGAGTGCTGGACATCAAACCATCAGACTGTCCCAAATATTGCATCATCACTATTATCAATATTCCAAAAGGTTTATTGCTGCCTCTCCTCACTTCCACAATTATCTCTGTCCTCCACGCTTCCCAAAAAGTGCTAGTGGAAAAAAGATCACAATTCTCAAATTATTCCTGGTGCAGACAAGATACAGGAGAGCCTAAACTCAGGCAAACCCTGCTGGATATATTTGCTTGTCACGAACCGGCAATTACCTGAAATTTTAGATGATCCACCAAGCAAAACCACAACAGTCAATCTTCTGAAATTCGTCCATCAATACAATGAATTCTTCACATCAGAAGATTGAAAGGGTGGGGGGCAATCTTATATAAGCAGAAAAAAGAAAATCATCACCTGGCCATGGGCAAACATCTCTCTTCTAATGCCATGAATGGAACTTTCAGCACTGACCACCTAGTCCCAGTCCCTAACAGATATTAGCAGAACCTCCATTTTTCAAAATGGTGCTGAGGAGTATCAATAAAAAATAATACATTATTGGGCAAGTCCCACATGACACTGATGGGAACTTTACCTTCAGAAATGTGGCTGGGCTCCAAGCACACAGACAGGACTCATTTCCCCTGCCCACATTCAAGGTGTGGCTGGTTAGCTCTTTGTGTAAAAGAAAACACCAGCCAATTAAACCACTCAGATTTGGAGGCAGTACCTCAGGCAGAGTTTAAGGGGACATGGAACAAAGTCTACATGCAAACCTGTTGAACAATGACAAAGTTTCCCTTCCTTCCCAACACCTCACGTGCTCATTGCTCGAGCTGCTCGCCCTGTGCTCCGCTGGATCCCAGTTCTGAGCAGGTATCCTCACAGACTTCACACAGCCACTTTGCTTAGCACATTCAAAACACCAGTTGTTAAAAGGCCTTTGACAACTTTCACAATTTCTCTCTCACATCCCCTTTCTGAGGGAGTGGAGGGAAAACTTATTTTCTTTATTTAAGGCCACTGTCCCGGGGGTCACCTAACTATTCCATTTCAACACAAAGCATTCTGCACCTTGGCATCATCTGATGGTTCTTTCCATGTGTTTTAAAGATCTGTGTTCTCTGGTTACTGAAGATTGCCAAACACCACGTGAGTGACTGAAGAAAGGAAGCAGTGCACAAAGCCAAGGGAGAGTCATGTTCAAACTGATCCAGCACTGGCTCTCAAGATATATACCCAAAATACACCCTCTTACCAATTGTTAGTAAGCCCATCTCATTAAAATGTGTTTCAAAAGCTCTGAGACTTTAAAAAGAAATACAGTAAACTCATGTTTTCCCAAGCAGAGCATAAGTAAATATGATGCCTCCAAATGGAAACTCTGGAAATAAATGTTACAGCCCAAAGCTTTGACAAAACATTTTAAATTAAATGTTATTTAATGATATTTTGAGGTTTGTTAGGGCAGGGATCTGGGTTTTTAAGTGAAGTCACAATAATCCCAAATTGAAAAAAAAGGTCCAACCTTGATAATCTGAAAGTGGATGTTTTAACAGCTCTGCTTCTCAGACAGTGAAAGGTTTGATCTTGTTCCAGTGGGGAGTTTCAAAACCTTAAATGCTGTTGCAAGACAGAGTTTCTTGTTCCTCAGCCAGCCCTTGTTAGCATAGTCATAATAATCATAATCAGAGATTTATGCACTGTCTTTTATCCCCACAGAACTTAAAGCAGCTTGCAAATGATTGTGATCATAAAGAGCATGTAAAAATCAATCCCACTCCTCACCACGCAGCAGAGGTTAGGCTGCACTGAAGCACGACAGCTGTTGAAGAAAGCAGAGTTATGCTTTAAGAACAAGCGTGAGGAAAATACAGCAACTAATTGAACAGCAACAGGGATTTAAGTAGGCAACTTCTAATTATTATGACTGTATTTAGCCAGAAGATGAGAGCAAACAAGCAAGCGGGCTTGACTGAGAGGAAGTGTAAAAGTCTGTGCATCAACTGCCATCCCAAGAAAGACCTCTGGCAGCTCTAAGGCCTGTAACCCCCGTCTGAGTCCCTAAGCCAAGTGCCACGTGCCTGGTTCCACCAGACACAGCAGAGCCCAGTTAGAATGGTTTGTGCATACAGCTCGTTAGACCATCTGGAGAAGTTACTGCTTCACCATAAACAGCTTCTTCAAGACCACCAGAAAGGAAGTGGAACAGCACAACAGCTGCTTCCACATCTCATTTATACGACACTGGTTTGGGGTTTTTTTACATTGCAGTAAATACCTCTCTGTGCAGTTATTTGCAGGAAATCTGAGGCATGGTTATCACATCTGTGAAGTCAAATGGCAGAGAAAACTACACCAGTTGACATGAATCCAAATAGGCGTTTATCATTCACACAGCTTTAGAGGACCCACGTGCCAATCTTGCATCATCTGGGACTTAAATTCATGGAATACTCCTGTGAGAGAGCATTACCCTTCAAAGATTATTGTGTCAAAGAGCAAAGCTGAGAGAGGTCTGATGAGGAAGAAATTTCCAAGCACTTACCAAGGCGATTTTCTGCTGAACCCACAGCTTCTGAAGCAGATCATTTGCTCAGGGAAAAACTGCTACCTCCAGCAAGAGCAAAGACAAGAAGCTTGGGAAGTACTGCCTAGGAGAAACATAGACCTTACGGAAGCGAGACAGCCACAACTTTGCCATCACTGTGAGAGAGATTATGGTTGCTGGATGTCATTGTCACTGCAGTGAATGCTTGTGCACTAAAGGCAAGAGGGACAGAAGTACTAGTGTGAAAGATTGCAGGGCTGGCGAGTGGGCTACTGTATCTTCTGCATCTGTTTGAATTTATTAGGCAGGGGTTTTTTTTAAGTGATTGGTAGCTGGAATCCTCTCACATCAGGTTTGGTTGGATTTATGAAGTCACCTGTAAACCAACAAGTAAAAGCTACTAAAAACACCTAACCACATTCACACCTAGCCCCTTTTTGTCGCTATATTGGAAAATAAAGGGGACAGTCTAGTTAGATTTGACTATCTCCTCAGTGTCCTCAACCAAAGGGGAATTTTGTATGAGATTTCAAAGCTTCTCACGGGGTGCAATGAGCCAGGGCCACCAGAGACACAAAGCTGCCCCTGTTCCCCAAGGCCTGAATCCATAATAGTCCAGGGGATGCATCTGCTGCATCCCTGGCCATGCACACACTAGATACAAAGGTAAGGCAGCCTGTCGTGGTTTTGTTGCAGCCTACCTTGTTCAAACTTTGCCACCAAATTACACTTTGACTTACCCTAAGGCCCATGCTAAAATCACAGAATCACAAGGTTGGAAGAGACCTTTGAAGATCATTGAGTCCAACCATTCCCATCCTATGCTAAACCATATCCCTAAGTACCTCATCTACCCTTTTTTGAACACATCCAGGGATGGTGACTCAACCCCCTCCCTGGACAGCCTGTTCCAGGCCCTGACAACTCTTAAAGAAGTCATCACACATCTGAAATGGAGCAAAGAAGCAACAGTTTAAGCAAAGCTGGGTACTGATCTGAACCGAAGCAGGTTTAGTAGATTTGGATTACAGTTAGATTTGGATTACAATTAAGAATAGGGAAACATTTAGAAATGGCAAAACAACTTCAGCCCAAACCACATCTCTACCAGGTAATAGTTTCATATCTTCTCTGCTGAGAAATTTCCAGACAAGGGTTCCCAGGCAAGAAGGGAGTGCAGAGTGTAGCAAGTGGCCTTAGGAGTTCTTCATGCACCTCAGAGGAAAGAGGAAAATGGAAAGCAGACCCTGAGCACAATTAAAAATGCTGTTTCTTCTTTTTCTTTTTTTTTTTTTTTAAACAAAAGACCTCTTGGAGAAAGGAGCATAAACATGGCTCTGTTCATAAAATGACGCTGTACCCTCACACACTGTATTCTCACAGGAGACTGAGAAGTTCCCAACAGCTTTCTGGAGGCTGCCTGATGTTTCTCATTAGGCTCTTAAGAAGTCTTTGCTAGTGAAATTCCCCAAGGAAAAATTAATAAGGCTGGTTTTGGATAGACAGAGAAATTGAATTCTGAACAGATACTTCAGTGGTGTGTTACCACATCTCCCTGACCACAGTTATGTTCTATTCATCACACACCCTGTAGCCTATACCAAACCCTTTCCATATATCTTAGCAAAGATCTGCTAAGAAAAGAAGGTTTCATATCACTAAGGACCTGAAGACTCCCAGACTCTTATCCAAGCTACTTGGCGTTGGAGCTGGACTTCAAGTTGCTTAATCATTTTCTCTTACCTTGTCTCTTAAAGCACAGTATCTTACCTTCTCACACTGGAAAAAGGTCTGTCCTGTGTGTCCTTTCGATAACCCCTGTGGCATTACTTTCCCACATGCTTGTCTACAAGAGGAGGAGGAGGAGGAGTTCTCATTCAGACTGTTCTTACATGGTCTTCCATGGGCACGTAGGAATACCAGTATGCTCCCAGGATCCAGGGGCACCTTGTCTTGACGCTTTGTAGCTTTCAGGGCTTGACTCTTGACCCTGACAAAGCTAAGACAGGCACTTAAAGGGACAGACCTCTGGAGAGTTAATTCAAGTTTCATTAATTCTTCCTACAACTCGTATGACCTAATAAGTTTCTTTCTTCTGTGTGTTTTGCTCACAGAAAGACCAGTAATCAAGGCACTGCCAAGCTGCCTCCAAAACACTGCTAAAGACCTTTCATTTTCCTTTTCAACCAAGGAGTATTAGAAAAAGCTATATAATAAGCCTTTAAAACAGAACAAACTTGCCCCTTCCCCTCAAGAACGGGCATCAGAACAAACTCCCTTCCTCATCCATCGGCAACTTGTATGCAATTTCTGCCAAGTCAAGGGAAAGCTTGAGCTGCAAGTGTAGAAAGACAATAAACCAATAAAGCCACTGTTACAGGAAGTCCTGTTATACAAATCCTCAGGATGAATTACATGACAGATGGACCACATCCCTTCCTAGATATGCACATGAGCATGGCTAGCTAACTGGGCTGCATGCATCTTTCATTTGAGGTAAAGTTGTCATTGCTTACAAAAGAAAAAAAGGTAGAATTTACTTTTTCCTGTACCAAATATTCCACGTTTGGCTGCCACACAAGAGATTGACTTTTTGTTCCCAGAGGCAGAGTTAACGTGAAAGGCACGTGGCCATTACCCAAGGTCATAAGCTACTATAATGAGATACCAATCCCAGTTGTCTATCCTGTAGGAACAGAGATGGTTAAGCAAAGCCTTTTATTCATACATATAAGCAATTTTACTTTGGGCTGTCCTAATCTCTCCCATCAACATCCAGCAAAATCTATACAACAGCCCTGTATGTGTTAATCCACAGTATTTGACCTGCTGGCTGATGGGAGAAATGCACATTTAATGCTCTAGAGGTCAAGAACAATCAGAATTGACTGTTTCCATTCACCAAACTACTTGCTCCAACTTCAGCTCAGCAGAAGAGAGTGATTTAATACTAGAGATAATAAACTTCAGTCAGGTAACTGACTTCATCCCAGAGTCACTGAACAGCACTACAACAACACTACTAGGCTGGCTGTAACCCTGACCAAGCAGCACCCCTCTGTAGTTCGGTGACTTCAGAGGGGAATCCGTGTCATGATTAAACTTTCATTTTAAAGAACATGAGAGAGAAAAGACCTACCAAACTGCAGACACTTCTACATGGGTTTGGAGGAGATCAAAGTCCTCAAATGACACTGTGAAGTTAAAGGGCAGAAACAGAGGAAGAAAAATGGATGTACCAGACAAACAATACAGTTACCAAGGTGTAGCAGCAGCCCAGATGGTAAAAATACTTTTAGAAGGGGCTGGCAACTCTGAATTGCTTGGAAGGAAAATAAGAGAAATAAGGAAAATGACACAGAGTTAAGCAGCAAAGGTGGTGTGAGACAAGAAACGCATGTTACAGATTCTGGGCTTGCTGTGTTACTCTCAGCAGACAACACTAGGCCTGCTAGGGATGCTGGGCACCAGAGTGATGCCTCAGACCCTTTTAGCAGGGCAGTGGGGACTGGGTATCCACAAGTATTTGTTCCTCAATGCAAAGGGTCCGGGGTTCTCCCAGCACCCCTCCATTCTTGCTTTCCTCCTGAAATAGGACAAATTTCTAGAGGTCAGTGAAAAGTTTTACATATTTAGAAATGCAGATCTTCACTTTTCATGCTTGCAGTTACACACACACAGGTCATGAGGGCTGGCTCCAGAGCTCTGCCTCCTGTACACCACAGTCCCAGTTCCTACTGATGCACCTCAGCTCCCTCAACTTGAGCTGTCCTGGCACAGGCAGCCCCACCAAAGGCAATCAGCCCCAAGAAAAAAAACGGGATGTGATGGTCTTCACCTGCAATTCATGTGCCCCCTGCCACAGCAGCAGTTTGACTTGACACTTGCTTGTTTTCAGATTATTTTTTCCCCCACTCTGCTATTTAAAGTAGGGTGAGGACAACTGTGGGTTTGGCTTTTATTTCATCTGAGATTTTTGCAGATGGGATTAAATTAAAAAAGTAAAAATTGTAAACCCCACCCTCCCCAGACTGCTTTTGATTTCAAGACTGCTTTCAGCCTGTTTTTACACAGGTTGGATGGTACACCCATAGTTTTCGTTTGGACAAGATTCCTCCCCTTACAATAATAAATAACTATGCACTGGACTAAGTGATCTTCCCTCTGGAAGTATTAACACCCGAACAGTTTCACCCTGATCATTTGGTTTTCTTTCCGTTTCCAATGTACCAGCACATTGTGAGAAGTACACAATAATCTGCCTTCGTGCCAGTAGCTGGATGAATCATAATCACCCTCAGCAAATCAGGCAGAGTAACTCTAGGCACATAAACACATGCTTGCAGTGAATTCATTTACTTGCACGTCACACAAGATTAAGCAGCAAACAGAAGACAATGCATGGAACTGACAATGCTTCTTTAAAAGCTTAGAAAGGATTTGGGCTGAGTTCTGCACTGCAGTTGGAAACAGCACTGATTCTCATGTGAACATCTTCTCTATTTTGCAAAGTCATCCTTATTTTGACTTGCTATAACCTGAGAACTTCTTGTTACTTTTTCTTTTTCAACCAGAATAAAATGACAATTTTTTTACAATGGTATGAAAGATTTAGATGACTTCTATATCTGCACTCTCTTTGGCTGAATGAGTAGTTTTCCATCTCTGAGAGATATTTTTTTTTCCTCCTTATAAAAAGATGTCTCCCTGTTGAAATAGGGCAAATGTAATTAATCTCCTGCAAGGCTACATATTTCAAGATTTATTTTTAAGTTGCCTATTTTCATAAAAATGTACCAGAACTATGAACCTATTAGCAGACTGGGTTTTTTCCCCCTAAATCTAAGAGTCATATGTCACTGAAGAAAGTGTGTGCACAATGAAAGGCTTCATTATTGCTTTCCACACTAACTAGTTTAGCACATATGAAAGCCTTAATCCTGAGATGAGGCAATTAGGATTGTTCAGGTGAATCACAGCTGACCTTTAGCTTGATGGTTTAGGTGAGTGATTACTTTTTACAAAATCACTGATTACTGAGCTACCCAGGACACAGATCAGAATCCTGAATTATTTACAAATAACAGCAGAGAAGTCATCCACTTCTGTCTAAGGCAAAGAAGTAAGGTCCCTGCCATAACCACCCCCAAGCCAATGCAGAATGGGTGACAGCTCCTTAAAACATTATTGGATTTAACTTGAGTTCAGATGGAGGCAAGAGAAGAAAAAAAATCCAAAGATGAAATAGCAAGCACCCTTATTTCCAGAGTTACTTCTCATGCATATATATGGCTTTTCCTGAGTCTTGTGCATGTATGTATAAGGCTTTTCCTGTTCCTCACCTTGCCTGGTTGGAATTACATTCCAATGGCTTTGAACCAAACACTGTGTACAAGTCAAAATGGTTAAAGCTCCTGTATCCTTCCTACTTTTACCATACACGAGCATGCCATGTCAGCTAAAAGGGAAAAAATATGCCCCAAATAATTTCTTTATACGGCCTAAAATCTCAGTGATTCAGTGGCAGGGCTGGGATTGACTGAACTGCAGACCCAACCCTGGATTTCCTGTCCCAGCTGCGCAGTAGCTGACCTGGGCTGGTGCGTGATGCGTTGGGCCCGCGGCACGCGAGTCCCACAGAGCCAAACCAATCTATAAGATGAGAGTATTGGTCTGTGGTATTTCTTCCTTCACAGGAATGCCTCAGTGTGGAAAGATGACACACTTAAACTTCCAGAGTGGTAGCACCCAGCTGCATTCTGTCCTGCTTAGTATCGATCAGCGAGGGGCTGGTCTTTCATGGCAGCATCAACCGCGACACGGGCGTGTGATGCTTACGGCAAGTGTTTGCTGGTGACTTCATCTGACAGCGCTGAGGAGATGCAGTACCCTTCAGCCACCTTATGTCAATAAACAAGTTAACAAAATATACTAAAGAAAAATGAGTGCCTGGCTTAGCCAGAGCAAGTGAAAGGAGCATCACAGTCTCTGAGCCAGCATAAGGAATAGATCTGCCCTCTGGTTATGTTTCAGGGGTGACAGATTCATGCTAAGTGCCCATTAGAAGCCTAACTCTCTTTGGTCGTTAGGGAGAGGTAGGCAGCTGCACAGGGTGATGCAGACCTGAGTCACACTCTGAAGCTGATTACTCTATCTGGGACCTAAGAACAAACACTCCAAGTTTTGGCACCTCCTTTAAGCCAGCTGAAGGAGTTCTCCTTCCCTGTATGCAGAGACACTCAAATGAATTTGCTCAGAGCCAGCCCAGAGAGTTTCACTGCAGGTCTATTGGTGCAGAGCTCTGTCCTGGCTAACTTAGTGTTATGCAGAACCCAAAGATACCCAAGAAACCAAAATATGAGATTTTTAATCCTTTCAACCTTCCTGCCAAGGAACCACGTGTGTGGAGACACCTGACTGCACAGAGCACTGTAGACAAACATAACTCTCAACAGATAGCTCACCTTTTAGAATACCATACAGTGGAGCACTTGCAGCAGAGGGGCACAGTATCAAGACCTTCAGCTGCTGCCTGCACAGAGTTATACATGTGGTCACACAGGCTACAAATGCTTTTAATTAATCATGGTAAGACCCCCTAAATATATTAGAGCATCTTCTGTGCTTAGAGAAAGCAGCTGTGAATTCCTAAGACAGCTCCTGGACATGGTCCAGGGAGTAGTGTCACACAGACTTTTGCAGCAACTGACTCTCAGCAGAGTTTTCTGAACAGGGCTTGTCCCAGGATGACTGCAAAATTGTCAGTTAAGACATGAGGTCCCACACAGCACTGTAGAAAGGGCTGCTTGTCACCTGGCAGGTGCCTTTCTACAAGGCATCTGATGGTATAAAAGCAGTGCTCTCTGTGTAAGCAGTTAGATGTTGGAGATGGGAGGTTGGGGAGGAGAGAAAGAGAAAGCTGTGGCTCACAATTAAGTCTTTGTACATCACTGCTTCGCACTTAGAAAATAACTGAAAGGATTATAACATGGCAATGTTTTGTCCTCAGTGGTAGCACTAGCTCAGAGCTCGGTGAGACAGACACAGCCCTGTTTCTCTGAAACACCTGGGCCTTTTATTCACCCACCTCTCTCTTCTTTCTGATGCTCTTTCCAGTGTGCACAAGCCAGGGAGACATCCACAGAAACCACGCTCACTGCACAAACCGCTGATCTCAAAGCCTAGCTATCTTCTGCACAGAACAATACCAGAGCTCTAAGAAATCTCTGTGGCAGCTGTGGGGCAGAGTATCTACAAGCATCAGCACAGGGAGGTGAACTGAGGTTGTACAGACGTAGTTATAGGAAATTGGAGTATTCAGAAGCCATGGAAATATTCAAGAAGTAAGTGCCAATATCCAATAACACAATTGCCTACCCTGCGTCCCACTTTCTATTTGTAAAACTCCCTGTGCTTTTCTGAGAAGAGAAACAGTATCAGTCTGTTTTAACTTGGGGAAACTGAGAAACAAAGCAAAAAGATTTGGCAACACTAAAGACTCTATGATTCTAATCCAAAAGACCTGTGACAGAGCTGGCCATCATCCTGAACCCTACCATGTCCTCTGGTCATCAAGTCTAGAGCAGGCACCCCAAGAATGCTCCAAACATTGTGTGTGAGTGCTTGGCCAGCTGCATCCCAACTCCTTATTGGTGCAAGACCTGCTGTACACATGAGACACCCCGCAAGTATCCTCGTACCACCTCCTCTGGTGGAAATGCAGTTCCTTGGGAGATGCAGGGCAACTCCAGGGAGATGACCTCCAACAAGTAAGCAAATACTGTCAATAACATCAAAATTAAAAGTACAATAAAGCAACAGGATCCTTACTCAGGAAAAACCACCCCGAAATTTTCACCCAGCTGTCGATAGCCAAGTCCTGATGGTGTCCCAGGTAAAAATATTACTGTTGTGCAGAGGCAGGTAGAAATATTCTTCATTATGCACAGTTGCTGAAGGAGCTGTGTAAACTTTCTCCTGATTACTGATGGTGGGTTGAGCAACAGTTTGATTTACAACATTCAAATTTCCCTTTGGTTGTTCGCTCCATTATACATACGTCAGAGAACACCACAGAAAAATGCTGGCCTGTCTTCAATTTAAACTATTAGTGTAATACTTTGACTCACACATCTCACACTATAAATGTTTTGCTAGTATGATACACTGTTCAAGATGAGGATAAACCGTGGCTGTAAGAAGAATTTGCAGAAACAACCTTTGAGTACCCAGACAGCTATTATTGTGTCATTGGTCACTATTCTTAGTAAAAACTAGCCCAATACATGCAAATCTATTATTAAAAGCAGGCAAAATATAGTAGGAGGTTCACCTTCTCTTTAGTCTTTTCATTGCATCAGGAACAGAACAGAGGATTAAGTCTGCAACTGCTTTTCTTCTGCTTTATGCACCCTTTCATTTCACACACTGGGACGCTGAACACCCACGGAATAGTAACCATCAACTGATCAGCAGAGATTTAAGCACAAAATCAAAGCAGTCACAAACAGCTGAAAAGCTCAAGTTACTATTCAAAGCTCAGTCCTTGTCCATTCTCATCTGAACCAAAAAAGACAGCTGGTTCTGGGACCAACTCCGAATATTTTGGCCTAGAATGATGCTGGAAGGCAGAGCTGGCTTGCTAACAGTTATTTTTTTCCACAGAAAAAATGAATTGTAGAAAATTTTCCAAAGCTTCTGCATGCATTGCTAAAATAACTGGATTATTTTAAACCATTTCTGTTATTAACAAAGTGTTTCATTAACTTCAGAAAACACAACACTTTCTAAAGTATTTAACAACCATATATATATGAACAAGAAAACATTCCCCCTACTTCGCTATCTACTATCCAAACATAAGCTTAGTTTCCCTCCCTAAGTAGAATAATTTTTCTGCAAAATTGGAAAACATTGGTGGCTGGTCACAAGTTGGGATCTTGGTTACAGCTGGAGTCAGCATTAAATCATCTGAAAACATCTCAACTGACCCAGGTTCAACACATTTGTTAGAGTTTTATATAAAACCATCTGCATTCAAAACATGAGCCAGAGCTCCAGTTGAACTGGATGAAACCAAAATATAAGTTTACTGAAAGTTATCATAGAAAATCAGGTTGATTCATTGTTTATATAGGGTGAACATGGCTCCCTTTGGACACAGGGTAACTGTACTGACCTAGAAGAGACATACCTGCAGTATGTGTTGCCTGCAGAAAACCAAAAGATCCTGGCTTGGATTCTTTGGGCATCTTGGATTAAGTTTAGGACATCTATATAAAAAAAGATATGACTAAACCCATTTGTTACAAAAATAGTCCCATATACAATTTTGCCTAACCTGTATGTTGGATAGTTAAGAGATCTGCCATGTTTTGCAATCCTTGGAGGCACTGTGGGCTAGCAAATCGTGTCCTGCAAATTCCACAGCCCATAGTGCATATGCTGAACCAGTATTTTCCAAATCAAAGTCTTCACTGCAAAGCCTTAGTGCTGTAACAAGTTGACCTTACCCCCACATCGGAGGTTTGAGAGAACTTTGCAATCCACAGACCAGCTCAAACTGTAGGTTCAACTGTAGAGTGAAAAGGAGCCTTTGCTGTAAATCAGAGAAAAGCAAATGCAGTCCTACCCCTGGGCATTATTTCAGTAATATTTGGTTCCTTCTGCCCTCTACAAAAGGCAAAAATACTTAGAATCCTAGAATCTCCTGAGCTGGCAGGGACCCATAAGGATCATCAAGTCCAACTCCTGGCTCCACACAAGGCCAGTCCAGCCAGAGCATGGGACTGAGTGCATAATCCAGGCACTGCTTGAACTCAGTCAAGCTCAGTGCTGTGGCCACTTCCCTGGGGGTCCTGTTCCAGTGCCTGACCACCCTCTCAGTAAAGAAGTTCTTCCCGAATTCCAACCTAAATTTCTCCTGTCGCAGCTGACCCAGCTGAAGAGAAACCCCAGCTTCTTGTGACCCCATGTTTCACTCTCACAGCTTCATGTTCACCGCTGCACCCTTCACCTGTAGGTAGTTCACCAGTGGGTTTATTGCCAGCACGGCTCGTAGCACAATGTCTACCTAAGCAAGGTCTAAAGAAGATGCTCAATGTGTTTAACTTGGTGACTTTCAGACTCACAGATGTAAGAGTCAGCTCTTTTCATGAGCTCCATGCTATAAACACTGTGTCTCTTCAGAAATCCACGTACTGATTTTGGTGCTGAAAAGACGTTCTTTAAACTGTATTCTCTGGGTCTGTAACACAGGGGCAAAGTCAGATTTTACAGTCCCAACATACAACCTTCTGAAGTAGATGAGCCTCCAAATAGAGTTATGAATCACTCATTCTGAATCTAAACATGCTTGGACTTTGAGTAGCTCTGATTGGAAATTAATTCCTCAGATTTATTTCCAATTAAAGCTAATTAAATTCCACGCCGGCCAGTGTTTATTCTTCCCAGATTTACGTACAGTGCAGCAAACAGCTACTTTAAACAATTCCAAGGAGCTGTGGCATGTTTGCCATTGTCTATTGCAGCTCAAAGCCATAAAAGGTAGAATGCAATTTTTTTTCCCTTTTACCATTTTCAATTGCTTTCCCCCAGCTTGGCACTCGTTAAATAAAGGGATTTTATCTTGCTGTGACTACTGTTCATCTTCAGGCACATCCCTGACCACACCACAATTAGCCAGCATGTCTCTCTCCTACCTCGACACGGCGTGCCCAGCCAGAGCAGGATGGGGAATATGTAAGATATTTTGTGTGTGTGAAGGGATAAAGTCTTACATGCTCCAGATGTCCTGTCTGAAGGGACCGCTGACTGGAGAGGGAAGGAAATGTCCTCACCCCTCCAGAAGAGGCACTTAGCAGCAGTCCCGCAGCCGCTGCCAACCACGCTGCCATTGAAAGCGCCACATCTGAGAGGCAGAGCTTGGGCAGTCTGAGAGCAGCTCACCCCAGCTTCACTGCCTCTGCAATTCCACGCTCCTCGGGCGCAGACCATGCCTCTCACAGGGACCTCTCTATTGCAGATCCACCTCCACAGGAGCACATGGAGCTGCATTGCTTCCTTTGCCTGCAGTAAGGATGACAGAAGCAAGAGTTGGTCTCTGAATTGAAACTCCAATGATAATTTTTCCCCTCCTTGGTTATATTTGGAGAGAGGATCTCCCTAGGTGTGGCTGTGCATGAACTCATCCATCAACTTCAACTGCTTAAAAACAGATGCCAAAGCTCACTGGATCTTAACTGGCTACCTCACCTTAAGGCAAAAGCTCTAGCTAGGGCTTAAGCGTGTCCTAGGTGGGCAGCTGGCAGGGACTGGAAGCACCCTGTGCAAATCCTGGAGGGGCAGGAGCGAGGGGAGCTTGGAAGGCATTAGGCTGTTAACCCAACAGAGAGGAAGAGGCTACACTAGTTACACATGCAAACAATAAAACCACGCTCCTTTTAAAGGGATGACAAGCTTGTGGAAGTATGGACACGAATTTGCGTGACAAAGCGTTTAGCTGCCATCCCATGATTTAAGCTAATGGCTGGCTTCACACCTACTGCAGTCAGAGGCACAAGAGAGAAGAGCTGCCTTCATCAATCCTAATGGCAGGCACACACTGATTTATGGTTACACTTCTTCCAACAGCCTGAGCTGTGTTTTGGTCCAGGATAGATAGCCAGAAGAAACACAAAGTCAGAATCAACCAAAGCTGAATATAAACATATGCTCACAAGTGTCCGATCAAATTTATGGTTTTCATTAAGATGTGCTTAGTTTTAAGTCTGTTTTACAGGGAAATTGCAAAGCAAACACTGAATTGTTTAAACTATTCTTATTTTCCATGACCTCTGATATCACTCCACTGCAAAATAAGGTCTGAAAATTTGTCATTTCACCACACAAGAATCTGAAAGAATTTCACCTCTTTTCCAGGTGCTATATTTAAATGCCTGTACCCCGCATAATCTTCCCAGAGGCAAAAATAGACATTCTCATTATAAATACCTATAGCGATGTTATTTGCATCTGGCTTGAATTTTTTTGTTGTTTGTTTGTTTTTTAAGTATACAGAGAAAGCATGGAAGCATAAAATTACTTCTAAGTACAGCTACATAGAATAAATCCTGTCCTGGAGGGATTTTGCAATATGTTCAAACTAGGTTTCATTCTGACTGGAAATTCTCCAAAGGAATGTTTTTCCATAGGAAAATGCTGATTCATCAAAACCAAAGCATCTAGTAAAAGGCCAACTGCAGTGGAAACCAATCTTCTACTGGAAACATGCCCAGGCTCCTGCCAGCTTGCCTGAGGCTCTGTGCTGCACAGATGGGAAACCAAATCATCCTGAAACTAAAGATAAAAGCTTGACATGGAGATAAGATCACGGGAGGTTTATTAGCTCCTGCTTCCAATGTCCTAAATTTCTAAGGTTTCTCATTCTGAGACAATTCACCTGGAGCATTGTTGGGCTGGCAGTGAAGAATACAGTTCCTGAAGGGGTAGGTAGCCACAGTCCTCAGGCAAGGAAGTCCCAGTGCTTCCTGTCCTCTTTTCCCCTGTTTTCCAGCCAGCATGACAGAGCTTGGGAGTTTTGGTTTACAGGAACACTGTAAAACCCACAAGCCTCATGCAGAGCACAAAATGTGTCATAACAGCTGCTTTGGGGAAAAAAAAACTCAAACCACCAAAAAACCCTCAAAACTGTCTAAACTTTCTTTTGCCCCTCAAAATGCTTCCACCCCTAGAAACCATTGCACTGATATACTATGCTAGTTCTATTTGGACAACCAGATCCACCCCCCTTGCCAGCTGATACTTATGTACCAGAGAGAGATCCTTTCCCCCATCTGGAGAAGATTTGGTAACTCTGTCAAGTGGGGAAATTCCATTATATGCTAAATTGATAAAGTTAATGGAAAGGCTCATTTGGGTATATCAGTGTGTAAGTACAGGTCAAAGTGCTACAACAGAATCCCAAAACTCCTATATCAGGGAGCTGCAGGTGCTCAGTCACCCCAAATTGGACCCAGGTCTTAAACTTGTCACACACAGTTCCATAACCCCAGAGGTGCAGTCAAACCCCTCAGCACCCCAGGAACATCACTCACATGGATAGAAGCAAGAACAAGACCCGTCTCAAAAAGTTACTGCCTAAAGCTTGCAGTCTGCATAATTACACCTTGGAGGATAAAGCTTGCAGGGAATGTCATGACATGCAGATGTTGTGCATGGTCTAGAGGTGGACTAGGCAGAGCTAGCCTGTGGTTGGACTCAATGACCTTAAAGGTCTCTTCCAACCCGAGTCATTCTATGAAAGCTCAGAATCTGACTGTTAATCCAGACACAACGGCAAAGGGCTTGCACTGCAGGATGAACACAGAGGTGGTACCTGTGATGCAGTCTGGCAGCCAGTACTCAGGTGAGAGCATGTCTGCTCAGCAGATAGCTGTGGACAACTTGCCTGCTGCCTCACTGGGTCTTCCAACACATAAGTACTGCTCAGGGCTGCAGACTGCTATTGGGTCATTATTCCCTGCTCCTTTAACAGCACAGAGCTGGACAATCTGCAGCATGCCTGTCTTCCCAGTTTACTCAATTTGGACAGTTATACCCAGAGCAGGAGCCAGCAACAACAGGGGAACTACGGGAGTGCCAAGTGCCTGAAGCTTCACTTCAGCAAGCCAGAGACAGTGCCAGCTCCTTCAGGAGTATATTGCTATGTGAAGCATTTTCACATTGGCAGTGGCTTCAGGTGTCTCTACAAGATGGGCACTCCACACAGCTTCTGGAAAGAGGGGTTGCCTGTTCACTAAACAAATCATGGAGCAGGCACGTGAGACTGGTGTCCCAGAATTCAAACCAGCTGCACACCGGACAGGGGAAGTTTAATCTTTCAAAGTTAAAAGAAAACTAAATTCAAATACCAGCTAAGGCTAGCAACTTCACTGGAATTTCCTACAAAAATCGCATTTTCTGGCTTTGTTTTGCAATTAGATCATGTTGAATCATTTAGCTGCACTAAGATATAATATGGGAAATTAATGGAGTTAAATATCATTAATAATCCACTGGCTTGTGTCTAAGAAAGCATCACACAAATGAGCAACTCTGAGCATGCAACTGAGGTGCAGGAAGGAAGTAATAGTCTGTTATATTTTTGAAGTTGGCCATGTGCAATACCAAACAACACATTGTTTGTCCTACCAGTCAGACCTGCAGCTTCCAGCATGGCATTCGTAATGCAATAGCTTAACTGGCAGGTCTTCCCTTTCCTTTTCATCTCTTCCTTTAAGTCAGCTTTCATGCTTGCCCTTTTCCAGGATTCTGGATGCTTGCCTTTCCCTCAAAGCCATTCTGGTTATCTCAGAGGGGCTGGGGCAAAACATTTTGGAGCTCTTAAGACACTGTGGAAACTTCAGACCCACAGGGTGACTGTTATATGGAGAATCACAGCCTGACCGTAATGAAGAGAAGGACCACTGCAATGGCATGGCAGTGGGTAGGAACCAGATGATCTTTTAAGACCCTTCTAACCCAAACCATTCTGTGAATCCCTGCAATATTAGGCCAAAAGAGATACCCCCAGAAAAGATTCATCCTCTCCACCCTAGTCACAAGGTTTCCTAATGAAAAAACCCTACACTACCTTTCATGGGAGTTTCTTGCCCCTGATTTCTGCTAGGGACACTACCCAGCACAAATGCTGGGATAGGGAAGGGACAGCAGAATCTAATAAAACCCTAGGATTTCCACTGCTCTCTTCTAAACTTGTCTTATATCAGAAAGTTTGCCCTTTGGAGAATTAATTCTTGGAACAGCTCGTTCTAGAGCACACAGGGGAGAGGATGTTCTGACCCTTGTCCTGAAAACACATCAGCCTGGCTTGGTGCAGCTCAAGCAGCAGCTCTAGCAGCGCTGCTGGTAAACAGTTACCACAACATAATCAAACCCAACGTCCTTGGAGAAGAAATCACTGTGGGGTGGGGATGTATCAAAGGAACGTTCAATCCAGCAGAGACACTAAACTCTAGAAAGAGAATTTTTTTTTCTAAACTTAATTTTGTTAAAGGCACCTGAAGCAGAAACATGCAAATCGAGGTACTTGGCAGAGATGTTACTTGTGATTTACTTCAATCAAAAATCCATCCATTAGAAAACAGAAAGCCAAACGCAGCTGCACAGTAACCTTAAGTAAACTAGAAACAAATTGACTGGCAATTAAGGCCAAAGTATTCTACATGACTCACAGGCAGCAATCCAGAAGAACATGATCATCACAAAGTTTCAATATTAAATGAAGTTCCCTCTAATCCCACAAGTCCCATGTGCTAACGCTTCCTTTGCTTGTTCAGCTAGGTTGTCCAGGGTGGGATAGAGTGGAGCTCAGTTTTACCAGTTACATACTGGCAACAGCCAAGAACAGTCTAGCTGTTCTTCAAGGCATACACAAACTTGAAAGTGGCATAAAAATGAGACACCCATAGTTTATGAACCTGACTCTCAAGAATAAAATTTGAAAATAGGTAGTCTAGTGTGTAAGAGTTTACTAAAGGAATGGAAAGCTTGTGCAAAAAGTAACAGACAAGAAAGGAATTTGATCAGGAAATAAAACTATTGTAGTCATCTATTAGAGGATCCTTTCTATCTTCCTTTGAAGACACTCAGATGATCCTGCCATTTGAGACAGGGAGCTAATTAGGTGCTACTACAACTATGTCTTCTATGCATAGATGCAGCGACATTCCCCTGACCTGAGGGCAGCAGAAGGCCAGAAAGCCACACAGTCTTGTGAATTTGTGCAGGGCGTTATGGGACAGAGTTGCAGATCTCTCAAAGCTTCAGAGTATCTTTCTGTTGAGTACAGGATACACTGATGTTTTGAGATGTCTCCATAATCACCTTCCTCTCTAATTCTTTATTAGAGCCTCTTCCATTCTTCCAAGGTTCATTTGCTTATGCTCAAATCAGGTGCTGTGGGACTAGGACCTTGCCAGAGAGGTTGCTGCCTCTCACACCATCACCCTGACGTTTCACTGTGGCCATTACAAGCCTCTGCTGAGCAGCACCTGCATACCAGTTCAGGGGAACAGCCCAGCATTAAACATCTGCTGGATCAATATCTTAGATGAACTGCTAAGTGTAAATGGTGTGGTTGCCTCATCTTGGGAAAACTAGAGAGCGCTGGAATGATGTTCATGTTGTGATGGAAAGTTCTTTGGCTGACTTTGTGGGGGGTGGTTTCCATCCCTTTGTGGAGCTGTGGTTTATTTTGTTTCTTGTTTTGTTTCTTGATATCTTGCCAGCGTCCTCTGGGACAGATTACTCCTCAGCATTTTCTGAATCGCTGTCAGTATGGTCCGATGCTTCCTCCTCTCAGCTCTCATACACGCAGTGACTCAGCCCTGGCTCTCACTTTCCCTTTGCTGAACTTTGTGACAATTTTTTCAGCTGCATTGCTATGTGGCCAAAAAGAAGTATGTATATGCTGTGCCAAAAAAGAATTTCAAACAACAGAAAGAAAAAGCAAGAAAGCTATTTGTTTGCTTTGTATTAGGAGATCTCTGCATTTTGTATCTCACAACGATACGTGTAGGGGCACTGGCATTTACCTGGGACTGGTGTGACACATCCAACGCTCAACTGTTGCTAGGCCCACAGAAACATTTAGCTGATAAAGTTGTGTGTCATGCCCTCATTTCATAGGCCTCATGTCACATTATCATAAGAGGGCACTAACAAGGCACGTTTGAGACTTGGAAAAGTTAAGTGATGGAATGAGCTGCAGAGACAGAGCCATGGATGTACAAATGGGCTAAGAACCAAGTCTCTTAATCACAGGCCTAGAATTGGTTGCAAGCAAATTAACCCATTATTGCTACTAAAGACAAGGAGGATAGAATTAATCACTGGAACTTCATAGAGAAAGACCACAGGGAGCCGGCTGGTGACGTCCCCAACCAACAAAAGAGTATAGGACAGCTGGAGAAATTGGCAGCCACTCCAATTGCTTTTGAATGGCTAGACATGGATAATAAAGTCCTTGTTCAGATAAGCTTGATCCTTCTTTCCCAATTCAATTCAAATTAAAAACACAGAAGGAAGGAAAACCCTTCGCTACCAAGGAATGATGTATGGTACCTCAAGGGGCAGGGAAAGCAACACAGGTACTGTGATAAGGAAGCCCTTAATTCACACCACCCCAAATCAATGAAAAGTCACCATTAACAAACCCCACACCTCTATACTGCAACATGCCACTGCATAGTTATTAAAAGCTTGATGCACCAGTGTTTCCTAACTTACAGGATAATTAATTCCTCTGTGAGGGGGTCTGAGGCACAATTAATTTCCCAGCTGAAGTCTTAACTCTCACTGAAATAGTATGAACTTATTCTAAGTTTCAAATTTAGGGAAAAAATTTATAAATTAAGTAGAAGGATTTGATAAGCTGTGCATGTGTTCTCCCTCCCCTCTCTCAGATCAGTTTTGTTAGAGAGTTTTATTCCTGTTGCTGAGTTGCAATAACTTGCATTGATCTCTCAGGCAAAGCTCTGGCTCTATTGATTTTGTGAACACTCACAAACGCAGAGACCAAACCTTGTTTGGCAAAACAAAAATGGAGGATTTTCATTTATTTAAAGAGTTAAACTGGTTGCTGCTGTCCAAGTGATACACAAACCCATAATACCTTTGCGGTATTATTTTAGACTCATCTCTCTCAAAGCTTCACCAGTATTCAGATTCCTAATTCAATGAAGACTTGTTGTTAACAACTCCTCCTATCAGCATCTTTTCTAGGTCAGTGTCAGCCTTTCACAGACATCTTCCCCGAGAGGGAAGCGTGGTTGCTGTGGCCTTTCCTTAGGATCCCGCTTATATAACAGCGCCATCGCGGCGATGACGCAAGCCTCTCGCGTTCCCGGCCACAGCAGGACAGTGTGTGAAATGTGCACCCTCCAGGAAATCATGGCTCCAGTTAGGATAATGCTCCACTTGGGATCGCGATCTGGAGATGGGCCTGAGCTGAAACAGCAGGCAGATGCAGGCAGTATCTGAAGATCACACTCGTTTGTACGTACACAGAATTGCCAGGGTTACTAACCAGGTTTTTCTTCTACCTCCAAAACCATCTGCTGAATCCTTTTCTGTGCCATGGTTTAGGTGGCTCAGCCTTGAAAAGAACTTCTCCATTTACACAAATTTGCTTATCCTTCAGGTTGGCTGTGGAGAAGGGCTAGAAATGTCTCTGGTCCATTATTTCACTGCCAAATTGTTTAGGATCCAGTAAACACAGATTCTGTTCCTGCCTTCTGGCATGCAAAAAAAAAAAAAGTCACATTGTTTTCCTCCTTGTTAATTTTCTTTAAACAGGGACAATCCCCCCCCCCCCCCCCCCCCCCATTCTAGAAGCTAACAGACAAGCTCACATCGTATTTACTGTGGCTAAATGGTATGTCTTGTTGCCTTCATATAAACATAGATAGTCTCAAGTGGAACAGAAAAAAGAGGTTCAAGAAACCATGATGTTTATACCCAAAATGCTTTTAGTAAAGTACCTTGATTTTGATAAACAGAGTAGTTTCAATAAACTCCAACATTATATAGAGACTTTCATTTCCTGATTTTTGTTTTTAATTGTGACCTAGAGCACTCGATGCAGTCATATTCTGGTTTAATAGAGAGACCAAATTTAAGTGAAATACATTTGTGGTTGTTGAGCTAGGGATGGACTCATCCACATCAGGCAGGATTCTCTAAACCTTGTCTGATTTTAGGAGTTATTTAAGAATAAATGGTTGTGAGACTCCTAAAACCCTGGTTACCATAGGCAGGAGCCAAGCAGGTCAGCAGGTACATGTGGGACCACAGGGGTCAGGTGAGGTGGCCAACTCCACCCTGCCCTTGCCAGTCCTGAGCTAATGGGTGGGGAAAGGTGACAGTGAATAGTGGAATGGGGTAATTATGCAGGCTGCACGAAGAGAGATGTTTGCAGTGTGACACCAGGGACACAGAAATGACACTTCACATTCTGTGTGGGAACTTCTTGCCTTCACATAAAGGATTGGTTCTGGCTCCCAGGTTACCTGTTAGGAGCACGTGGGGTTACCAGTAGCTGCAGTTTTGAGGAGGTGGATTGTATTGGCTTTTTTAAAAATGTCTTTACCATTTCTTTCAGATGACATGAAGGGAAAGCAGAACAAGAGGGAAACTACAGAGATGTTAGACCAAGTACAAAGTGTATGTAACAAGTTAGAAAATCAAATCCACTAAAAAAAGTACAATTCACTATTTCAGATAAATAAACCAATAAGGAACATGAAGACAGACCTATTGTTCTTCTAGGGTACATGGGGAGCAACTCTGATGACTTTTTACTGAGCAAAGGGGAGCTTTTTGCAATACAGCCTTGCGTGGTGGGCTGTTTCTATCCTACTCTACAGATTTCTGTAAGAAGTCAGTGCAGCTGTCATGGGCACAGCAGAGTGCACAACAGAGAGCAGAACCTGCCCTGACTGGTCTTGCTGTCCTGTTCACTAGCTTTACACTACACTGCAGAAGTGACACAGAGCCTTAAAGACTTCCACGTAGGCAATGCACAGACAGCACATGGTTCTGCTTTGTAATGGGGCAGCTCCAATGTTTGCACAGGTATATTTGAATCTGCCCTGCTTACTCACAGGTATTGAGTTTTGAACACAATTCCTCTCATGTGCAAGCCAAGAGACTATTTCCAGTGGTCTACAACCTACTGATACTCTCTTCTGGTTCTGAAGGTGAGTTTTAAAAGCTAGGTGGTATAGAGAACATGCAAGTGGTTGATTTTCCCAGCCCTTGTTAGCTTGCAAGAGGAAACAGAATGCATCCAAGAGAGCCTTCTCTCAGAGGTCTGTATGGTTATAGAGTGAGGTACTGGCTCCAGGTGATCCAGAGTGGCACCTTCCCATCTAATTCTTATTAAAACTAATGGGAAGGATTGCATGGCCACAGAAACAGCCAAAGGCATTTTGTGTTTGTTTACAAAAGCCTTCCTCTGATTTCCCTCTTACCATCTCCTCCTCCATACCATGATTACAGAGCTCCCCACTAAAGGGTCTTACGTAAAAATATGTTCTGAAGACCATAACCTGCCATAAATTTGCCTATGCTGAGTGACTTTGATGACTGAAAAAGCCAGGAAAGATGGAATAAATCACTGCCATGACTCACTATCCTCTGTTACTAACAAAGAGCCAGAGATTTTTTTCTTTGTTGGGTAGCTAACATGAGAACTGGTAATCAAGTTGCAGTGGCCCTTGAAGCCCTCTCTAGATATACTGGGCCCCACTGTAACGAGCATGGTCATTAGGGAAGGCTACAGAAACCACAGTGAGAAACTCTTCTGGAAAGTTCAAGTTACAGCAAATATGGGAGCCCAGGGAACTCTTCCTACATTATCAAAGTTGTAATTTAATGTTCAGACTGAATTCATCACACTGTGCATTGGGGAGACAATGTGGTCTGGAGGTTACAGAAGAGGGCTGGGAACCACAAGTATCCTCTTGGGATCCTACCCAAAATGAGCTGCTCACTGTGTGACTTGAAGGAAGTCACTTAATCTGATTTCTGTATGCCTTAGTCAATTTAAATATGAAACTGGATAGAAAGCAGGACAGAGCTAAAGTTTCCTGGTACTGCAGTCAGACCTTATCTATGCAAAGTAAGTCACTTTGACACAATTCCTTAGGGAAGGGAATATCAGAGAAGGGGACTCAAATGGGTCAGTTTCTTAACCCAAGGCCCCAACCCAGGCAAAAAAGCAGCAGTGTTTTCAAATATTGAAGAATTGTATATGAATAGTATAGGAAACACTACGCTGCTTGCAGCACCTGCAGAGAGTGGCTTTCTTGAGAGAGGAAAAAAAGTCTCAGAAGTCTCCATGGCATCACATCACCCATTCATTAAAAAGATATCAGAGTGATCATGTACACATTTGGAGACTTTGCAGTATCCACTTTGAGAGCAGCAGAGAACAAAGCTGCAAGTAGATGTGCAGCTCCACTGATGTGTGGACATGAGCAGAGCTGTCCTCTGGGGCTCTATGCCCAGACAGTACCCAACGCCACTTTGCTCCGGATCTTTTTACACTACTTCCAATTTGGATCATCAGCATTGCCTTACTGTAGATGCAATCAGATTACTAGAGGTCCACTTTATCACACTCAGGGCTTTCTGGAAGCAGGTAACCTGTTTCAGCTCTGAACATCAAAGTTCAAGAAAGAAGTTGTCTCCCCTCAGGACAGAGGGAAAGAGAACTGTTTGAACTTAAAGCAAGCAAAGCAACCAACCCCAGCCACCCACAAAATGCCCTACATACTGAAGCTTCCACATCTCAAAATATTTTTCAAGTTAAGGGTTTTGGGCTGGGAAACTACTGTCGAGGGACACATGGAACTGTCACTCCAAATACAAACTCAAGGAGTGGAGTCAAGCAGAGGAACTTAGTCCAGGTCTCCATTTTGTGCAGGAAGCATTCCAAACACAGAGTATACCAACAGGTCCTCATCAGACATTTTAGCCCCTGGAGTTTTACTTATGCTATATTCTACCCCCACTCTCTTTTTCATGAGTACAGGTTCCTCAGCAGAGTAACCTGCACCTGCCTGTGACCAGAAACTCGCAGCAAAACTGTGCTGGCTGGCAGGGCAATGCTCACTTTGGAAGGTGTGCAGGAGATCAGGCATCATCCAAGGAAATGTCATCCAAATCAAGAATCCTGGACAGAGCTTGAAACACACCAAATCATTCAGCTGATCCAGCCCAACATTCTCCAAGAGCTGCAGCAGGATCCAAAAAAAATTAACTGACTATACAGTGAGCCAAAGAAAAGAAATCCTTCACTACAGCACGATTTTCCCCTCTCAGTTTTAAATGTAACATATTGTCACCTAAAAAAAGCATATCTTCTAATTGCATTTTTATTTTCCCCTACGTTGTTTTAATTTCCTTAAAGAGTACTTTTTAATATTTCCTTTAAAAGTCCTGTCAAATGAATACGGTGGGAAAACATTCTGCAGTAAGTATGCGTTCTCCCTCCGCTCACAAATGGCTTATAAAATTCAACATTAACATTTTGGCAATCAGAACTATTTACATAGGAGACAGATGACTAGGCATGGGAAAGCAGCCTTTTGTTCACATCAAAGGGCTACATACAAATTCTCACATGGTACGTATACTCAGTTTTATTTACAGGCAAGGAAGATTGAGCAACTTGATACAAGCAGAAATGGCAAGAAGCACAGTAGGTTGAAAGGGGGAGAATGCAGCAGTGATTGCACAGAGTAAGGAAAAGTTGTCTTATTGCATCATAGAGGAAAGTGTTGGCTCAGAGTTAACTTGGGGACATGAAAGCACAGCTCCTGCCCTCTCGGCTCTGTAAAAGTCCTGGAGCATAAAGGAAGTTGCTGAGTGACATTTCTAATTTCAACTACCTCAGAAATAGGTCCCCCACCATACTACTGAGTGTTTCAGAAGAAAACAAAAGTCACAAAACAAGTAAACCAAGTGTTAAAACAAAGGCCTTCAGATTCCTTAAGAGCAGTAAGCTAAAGAGCTGAAACAGGAGACAGGCCACAGCTAGCTCCAGTAACTGCCTCCTCAATCACCTCTCTCATCATAAAAAGCTGGTTTAACTCAACAAACCAGGGCTTAGAAGCTCACTTTTAAAGGTTTTGAAAGAGGAATCTCAACATGGCATTTTGTGTTTAAGAACCCCACTCTGCAGCAGCTCCAAACTAGCTCAACGGCAACAGGAATTTTTACCTATTATTTTACCAACTACAGACCAACTTTTCAAAATAAGATTTTAAATAACCTGTGGCTTTAAATTCCACCTAGAAAACATGGCAATATTGTTTCAGATAGCTTGACCTTCTCTGATCAGGGATGGGCGATGTGTGGATGGGAGGAGCACTTCTAAAGCTAAGCATGCATTTAGAAGTAATTCATACAAGTTGTTTACCAACGGAAGAGACGTGTTTACTGTACAGTCAATACTACTTGATCTTCTTAGAGGAAAACAGCTTGTAAGGAAGGAGATTAAATGACTCATTAGAAGTTGCAATATGAATTTTTTTTTTCTTCTATTCCCAGGGAATTAAAATTTCTCTTATTGTCTAACTGATACACAAAGTTCTGGATGTGCAGGCTTCTTTCTTTGTTGGATGTGGGGTTTTTTAAATACAGGCTGCTGATCTGGAAAGTGAACATTTTATCTTTACTGCATAGATACACATATCTGGAAAAAGTCAAACAGTACCTCAATTTCTGATAAAGAAAACCCTCAAAAGTAGAGCTTTTTTTCCAGGTATCAGTTGCAGTAACAAGGTACAACTACTGCTATAGAATCTCTGTTATCAGCTAGAAGATGCTGCTTTGAAGGCAGGTCACTTATTTGCAGAACAGTTTTGACTGGAAAAATGTTTGGAGAAGGTGAAATGCTGAACTTGCTTTTTTTTTCATGTTGGCAATGGCTGGAAGTTCAGGGATTAGCTAGACCTTTCTGCCACCTTATAAGGGACCCAAGTTTAACTTTTTCAGCCAGGGGAATCAACTTCCAAAAATGTTTCCCAAACATTATGAAGATTTTACAGCTCCTTCAGCCCTTCCCATAGGAGCACATTGCTGTGTACAAAATATTTTGAAAATGCAAAAAGCATGGGTCTCTTGGTGGTCAGGGAGGTGTGATGGGCTATTTCATCTCAATTCCTTCAGAAAAGTCATAAACTGAAGTTGGGTGGTTTGGACAAAAAGGGGTAAAAGCTCCTTTAAAAAACTTCACAATTTTCTTTAGTCCTTATGTCAGAAATATCTTCATTTGAGGCCTTTAATTCGAAACAGATTTTAATTATCACTTTGGCAAATAAAAATCAAGATGTTTTAAATCTAATTTTATCTGTATAAGAATTCCTGCAGTTTTCAGCTGGAAGAGAAACCTCAAGGGACACAGCCAGGACTGGTGACCCAGGCTAGCCAAAGGAGTATTCCATACCACAGGATATCATACTCACTTTATAAAGGGGGTTGGGCTGGGGGGAGGCATTGCTGCTCAGGGACAGGCTGGACATCAGCTGCTGGGGTGAGAAAAATGCATTGTGCAACTTTATATACCCTTTTATTGGTATTTTTCCTTTGCTGTCCTAGTGAACTGTGTTTATCCCAGCCCACAAGTTGTACCTGAGTACCCTCCCCATCCCAACAGCAGGAAGAGTGAGCAAGAAGCCCAAGAGAAAGAAAGAATTTTCTTCACTCTTTGAAGATTGCCCTGCTACTGGGACAACCTAGAAGGACATTAAACAAAATTCCTAGACCTCAGCACTGGTTCTGCATGATTGTGAGGTTTCCTGTAAAACTACAGAAAAGGTTAAATTTGTTGCTCCCTCTCTTTGCTTGGCCCACATGGTCAATACTTCCATAACCAGGATTTGAATACTCTGGGCCATTGCAAGTCTGGGTCAGTTTGTAACAGTGAGTGGAGTTAAACTTGTTCAAACCAGCTGAAAGTCTGATCCTTTCTCTGCACTAGTAATTTAGATTGAGCTTAGGTGGTGGGAGGTTGAAAAGTTTTGAGTCCAGACATAATGCCTGATGCAATTTGATATGGAGGAGTTATGACTTGGTGTGTTACTAGAAGGAGAAAAAAAAGAGTTCTGGAGACACATCCAAGTTTAGTGTGGGAGGATGATTAGGTCCACAATTCTTCTTTTCCCTAAAATTCATAAACCTCTCAGCGTTTGGCATGACACACTTCAACACTGCAGCTCCTCAGCCTGCTTGCCATCACTCCATTGGCTTCCACACCAGTGAAGTAACATACTTTATGGCAATAGAAAGCTTCTTCCTGGCTGAGATAGATAAGTTTACAACAAAGCAAGCTTTCCTTCTTTGCCTTTAAGATGCTGTATGTAACTAATTACAATACAAAAAAGTTTGCCTAAACCAAGAGAAACATTCTGCAATTTTTGCATTGAAAAACCACATCCCTTTCTCTAATCAGTGAAAATATTTTATGCAGGAACCTATCAAAGTAAAAAACTGCAGCCAGGAAATAGAATTTTAAATCATGCTGACAGTTTAGCCAGTTTTATGTATTTTCATTGAAAACAAAGACACTTGCTACTTATTTAATTTTGCTTCAAAATAAATTAGAATGCTAAATAAAAAGTGCAGCCTAAGATAAATAAGATATAAATAGAATTTCTAAAAGAGCCCAGCCATATTTTTTTTTTTTGCATAATTTAGTATTTTTATTGATTTTCTCCCTGCCAGATATTTCTGTTGTTTCTTCAGACAAACACTTCTTTCCTACTTTATTTTCAGGAAGCAGCACTTCTCTTAGATAATTGCAAACAAGGATTTGAAAAAACCTGCTGACAATTAAGCACCAATAGACCTCACATGGAAATCTTTACTCATTTCTGCCTTAATATTATAAAATAACATGAAAATATGTATATACTCAAACCAAGAGGCTTAGAAGTTGAACCTTGTTTTTGACTCAGAGTTGGAGATTAGTGGGGTAATCTTCCCTAAATTGTATTTAATGCTAGTTCTAGCTAGGCCTAAAAGCAGAGATAATGTGAATGTGAGTGCCCTTCCCTAGTGCTACCCCTGGGCAACTGTCCCCCTCAGCTGAACTCACACACCTGACCTCATGCACCATTGCCAAAGAAAACCTTCAGAAACCAACTGGAGTAATTCCTTGGTTAATGTAAATCTTTAACTGGTTGAGCAGTGAAGTTTTGTTACTTTCTCCTTTATTTTTAGGTATTGTCTGTGCCTATATTATAGAGAAAAAGGTATGAAGAAGGGTGTCTTATCCTGTTTATCTCCTCTGAATATACAATGAGCCATCTAACTCAAGTTAAATATTAGTTAAGGCAAAATACTTGAGTTAATAGATTGCATTTAAGGTAAGAGGCAAATTTACCACACAGGCAGTCTTGTCTCCTCTGCTATTTATCAAGCCTTTTCCCCTGCACAACATGGATATACTTATTCAGATTCCAAGCCAGCAGCAAATATGCTAATTCATTCACTATGGACCAGATTTTTTCCATTAGTCTTTATTTTATTACTAATTAAATTTAGAATCTGGTCAGAGACCATGACTCCAGATGGGTTAACTACCACTGACTAGAAAAAAAACATAAGCCTCTACCCAAAGAGTTCCAAATTGATGAGCAAGTCAAGATTCAACACCAGGGTCCAGGCAGCTGAGCACAGAGCAGCAACTGAACAGCTCTGGGAACAGCATCCGCAGGCAGTTATACAACAGAAAACAGAAGACAAGGCATGCACAAAACACCTGCCTTCCAGGTCTACAGACTATTGATTTCCTGCCATGCAGAAGTTTGGTAACTAGTCTAATTCAAGGTAATACAAAAATACTTCTGCTTTTCCGCACAGTGGCAGATTAGCTCATTTCATTCCCACCTTTCTCCCATTTCCAGGTGTATGGAACATGCACTTTGCCACAAATCATTGCCTGATTAGATTGCATGGCTGACCTGCCAGACCAGGTTTGAATCTGGTAGGCAGGCTGACCTCCAAGGAGTGCCCAACACAGTCCCAGGGCAGCTACTGCAAACACACTGTCTACTTACACCTCTTCTGAGTGTCAGCATCTTGGGGTAACTTTGGTTATGTGACACATCCTGAATGCATAGCAGGTCCTTATCTTGTCTCCTATTCCAACTTCAACTATAGTATGTACATTCAATGTAGGCTTCTACATTCAACTGCTAGATATCTAACAGCTACAATATAGTACCAAACTCTTTTACAGACCCATGTGCAAGCCCCAATCACAAGATGAAGAAAAGCTGTATCTACAGATGGTATTCTTGGACTCTACTTCATACAGGGCACATAATAGAAAATTATGCCTGTGCCTTTCCAAGGCTACAGAAAATTGAGCTAGTTAATAATGAACAATTCAGCTACACAATGCCTACCATAAAAGCTAGACATGCTTCATGTTCTCCACAGTGCTTTAGTTCATTATGCAATTTTCATTAGTATCACTGTAATTTTGCCTGAGAAGTGTCAAAGTTCAGTCTAGTTATCCCTGGCAAAGACACTTCATTTCACAACAGCAATTGTTTATTTCTCTTTCTTCCTAATAACATCAGCTGCTTCCAGCTCTGTTGAATGATGTAAATTAGTTATTCTATGCTAGAAAGTCAGTGAGCAAATTGGCCTTTGTTCACAACAGCATCTCCAGCAAGAACCATTTGCCAGAGATCATAAGATGAGCAGCTAATTGTGGCTTTCTGAAATGCCTTTCATTTTCTGCACTAAAGTTCTATTTCTGCTTAACTGGTAAACACTAGCAGAGCTGTCCCTGTGGAGATGGGGTGAGCTTCAATGCATCAAGCTGAGCTCTCTCAAAAGCCTGGGTGTTTTCCAATCAGAGATTTTGTGATTTTCCTTTGCAGATATCAAAGTCAGCTTCAAAACTTCAAACCTGATATGCAATATGTGTCATATTTAAAGCAGGGCATTACGTTTCAGAAGCGCTTTGGGACACTACAATATGCAGGTGACAAGTTTTCCAAGGATGATGGCAAATATCACCAGCGGAGACGTCATAACGTACTTTGAAGGCTTACAGAATGCTTACAGTTATAAACCAGAAATACAATGTGTGCTTCTATCCATGCCATGGGGCATCTTGTTTAAAACATTATTCCTGCAGAGACTTTGCTAGCAGTACCCAACAAAAGCACAGGTGAAACCCAGCCAGGATGGCAACAGTGACCACAGAAGAGGGCTGAGGGTTAGAGAGGCCATGCGAACTGACAAGATGGGGAAGCTTCAGCTACCTCCATACCAACTGGATAAACACTTGTGTGGTGGCATGAGTCAGACCTTTAAATAAGCTTAGAAATAACCTCAGAAAACTCACAAAAAGCAATTTTCCAATCAGCACAAAATCCAGTTCAAGTTGAACCGCAGAGAAGTTGCTGTTTGATGACCACAATATAATCAATTCTAATAACATCATAAGAGGCAAAACACTTCAGAATTCCACTGTCAGTATGATAAAGCTCATAAAGGAAATCACAGGAAAAAAAGGAAATAATAGATGAAAGAAAATTCAGCTACAAGAGTAGGGTGATGGCATGCAACAGAAAGCTATTCAAAAGCCTTACATAAAAGCTCTCAGTTCACCACCACCTGGCAGAAAAGAGACTCCGCAAGCAGCAGTAAGGAGGACAGTGTGGTTAAACATCTGAGTAAGGATTGCTATTAGAAGCAAAAAAGGCACTTCAAAACAGGCAAGATAAGACCAGATGGAGAAAAGAGAAAGAGAAATTAATTCTGTCAGGTTAAAAGTAAAAGCTTACTTAGAAAAAAACCCAAAACATTCCCTTGTTGGCATAAAGCATGACTTGCTATAGATATAGAGACGACTAATAAAAACTTTTCAAACACATTGGAAGCCAGACGCTTACCAGAAAGTTTCTGAAACCGACAGACCATAAAGACACAACCTCTTAAGAAGATAACCCCATTTCAGAAAAGCTAAGGAATTCTTTCCATGTGCGTGCAGTAGAGAGGTCAGGCAGGTTCACCCGCGAAGGCAGCCTGCCCGAGGAACGAGTCGGAGGGACTGCCTCAAATCAAAGTCTTAGAGAGGTGGCTTTTTCCCAGCTCTGTAAGGTGAACAGCCATAAATTGCCAAGGGTAGAGTATTCACCCAGGACTTGCACTAATATGAAGGTTTGCTGAGCTACTACAGTGTGTAACTTGTCACGTAAATAAATCTCCCTCACTTGCAGAGAACGCAGGGGGCAAATGTCTCACAAATCTTGTAAAATGAGTCAAGAGTGTTCTTGCAAATAAAGGACCAAGGAATTCACTAAGTATTTTACTGGCCTAAGTAAGCAGAAGTTCAAGACCAAAATCAATAGATACTTGGATAATCATGATTTAACAAGGAAGAGTCAATGAGGCTTCCTAACACAAAGCCTGGTACATCTTTCAGAACACTTTGAAGAGCTCATCAGTGTGTTAATGCAGGCAGCCCACAGTAAATGGCCCACTGGGATTTTCTCCTCAAAGATGCTGACTTAGATTTCTGAATGGCTTTGACAGCAACTGCCTTTCTGCAGGCTATAGGATAAAGCAATGCTTTCAAAATTAATAAGTTAAGCAATAGAAACAATGATTTAGCTCTCAGATTGAAAGAGGTTATAACAGGGGTTCTCCAACAGCCTGTACAGGGACCTGTGCGACTCAAACTCTCCTGATCTGAAAAGGCAAAATGGGGGAACAAACACAGAGCAGAGTGAAACACACAGGAAGGAAGGAGAAATAATCCTCATTCTGGATAGTTAAAAGCTAAGCCCAGCTACAAAGGATCACAGTTTTTCCAGTGTTAGCTAATTAGGTAATTAAATGGAAGCCAGATCTTGTTGTCAATAAAAAGTAAGCAATGCACAGGAGGAAAAGCAGCCTTAACTGTTCCTGTGCAGTGATGATCTCTGGTTTTGTTGTTGGTATCCACATCTGTTATCCTAATTTTGCTGCAGGTAAAGTAGCAGATTGTCAGAAAGTAGCTACAATACCCCATCAAGTGTTAGTATTTTTAATTTTTTTTAAACACATGAAAAGGCAAAAAATGTGTTCTAGATGAACACCACTGTTCCTGTGTTATCCAGTACATTTAACTCAGTCTTCCCTTTCCTTTTTACTCTCCCCTATACCAAAACCAAGGCAGAATTGGAATTGGAGAGCATTTCAAGCAAAGGATCACCCAACATATGCCCTGGGGTACAGGGGTGCTTTTGTTTTGTTGATTTGTTGGTCTTAGATATTTTTGGTTTTGTGCTTTGTTGTTTTTTGGGTTGTTTTTAAAACACAGATATTTATTTCCTCCAGTCAGAGGACAGCAGGCAAGGGAGACTGGTTCCAGTTCTTCATGGCAGTTCCTACACCCCACTTTTAATTGCCTGGATCACACACACAGGAACAGCTGGGTCTGCATCCCAGTTTGGCCAAATACATGTTCCAGGGGTTGTCAGGAAAGGAATTGCTCCTTTCTCCTTTTAGCAATGCATTTTTATTATTTATCAGATCCTTATGTTAAGGGTGACCAAGCAAATGGAAATATGACATTCAGGACAAGGCCTGTCTCTGGCTCGATGCACTTCCAAGCAAATAAACCTGCTACTTCTGCTATCAGATTAATAGACTCCACTTGTCCTGTGTTTCAGGAGGTACTCACTGCTCTTCGACAGAATCAGGGAATTTTGTTATTTCTATTTAAAAAACAGGCAAAAGATGAATTCTCTCATCATGGATTATGTTTGCATGGGCTCCAAAAGCCTCTTTTCAGCCATACCAAAGCGTTGCTTATGACTAGGGCCAGCACGAATCACTGGCCTCGTGAAAATCCCTCCCCAGCTTTCTGTGGTGGCTGCACTCTTGGTTTCACTGGGACTCTCAGGTTTGTTTTGGTTGGTGTGGTGGGTTTTGGGGTTTTTTTTGGGGTGGAGTGGATGTCTTTATATATAAACAGAGATTTTCTAAGAGGTCCTCAGCAATATCAAAACCAGTGCATTTCAAAATGATATCTTCTTTTATACACAAACTGCTACTCATACAGCCCAGAGCCAAAAGCAGTTACCATCATCTCTCTGGTAGCTGTTACCCCATGTCCAAACCAAGCAATTCCCAGAGCATTTTGGTGTAAACAAACAAAAAAATCTTGGAAGTTACAAGAACACTGTCCACAAAATCTCTAGTTCCCTGAATGAGCTCCACATTTCTAATTCATAAGCATCTTTGGACAAGGAACAAACAAGAAAGTAGGGGAAAGGGAACACAGCCTTAATTTTGGAAAACCACAGCAGTACAGCAGATACAGAGATAGCTTGCACTTTCCTCAAGTAACTTGGCAGCAGTCTTCTGAGCTGTCTGCAAGCAACTTCCTGAGCCACATCATATCACAGCCCTACCAAATCCCACTTGGAGTGCCACCAATCCACACAATACTTCCCAGCCCCAAGACAGCTGTCTGACCACCACCAAACCTAGCTGAGGAAAAACAGGTTTATTATGGTCCTCAGAGACAATTACAGCTTCATTCCTGCCCTGTGAGCACTCTTACTGGAGCCAAAAGCACTCAAATTTAAGCAAAACCACAGGTGCTTGGAGCCAGCTTGTTTCTTCTCCTAAGTGTCTCAGTAAGCCCTCAGCTCAGCCAGGTCCAAGCTAGAGCACAGGTACAGTGACAACGAGTAACAGTCCCTCTTCAAATGAAGTTCTGCTAAGCATCACATCTCTATACAACTGATAGAACAAGTTAAAACACACTGGAGCTTCTCAAGTGAATCTCTCTGCCAGACAGCATTTTGATTTAATCTGCAAGCATTAATACAGCAGAGGTCCAGTAACACAGAATAGATCCAGCTTCGCTCCCCCTGCACCCCAAAAATCAAGAGCAGGAGGGATGGCAAGTGAGTCTTACTGCTAAAATACCCCTCAGAGCCACAACAATCAGATATAACATTCAGAATGATTTGAAACATGAACCTTTGTGCTCAAAGTCTGATATGACAGCCTGCAAGATAGATGGGAGGGGGGGAGTAACACACAGCAAGACAGGCATTTTGCTGGGAAACTTTTGTTCCCCTTTCATGCAATCCCTAGACCTGGAGGACTACAAACAGCAGCTCTTTGGCACAGTTTAGTTTATCTACTGCCCAAACACCAGCCAGCAGTCCTGCACCACCATGCTTACCTACTGGCAAAGGGGGATTACAGATCCATCACCTCTTGCATCCTTTGGAGATGTACTTGCTCCCCCTTCCATCCAACCAAACACAGGAGGTAGAGCTATGAAGCAGCAGCAACAATAAGCTGGGGCCACAGCTCTTGAGTTCAAGATACACAAATATGAAGTGCAAGTGTCTGACAAACAAAGGAGACATCTTTTTCCCCTTCATCCTTCAGTGTGCAGCTAGGAAGGGGGACAAATCAAGCAAGACTGTCCATTTTCCCCCCCAAAGCACACTTTGGATGCAGACTGTATCAGGGAACAGAAGTTTCATGCCATAAATGCACCTCCCCAGGGAACACAACCTGCAATTTAGGTATTTTCTTGAATAATCATCATTCTTTACAAAACCCTGTCAAATAACCTCTGAAGAAGTCTCAGAGAGGTTGATATAAGCAAAACCTATACAAAGCTTCCAAAGGAAAACCCTGCTCTGCTCAATTAATTTCCCCTCAGGCTCCACACTATGAGGTTTATCATTTCAGTTCAAAACCAGCAAGTAGAGCCTTTCAGTGGTGGGTGGTACGAGTCAGGTCTCCCTAGCTTACACCTGCTTGGTGTTTCCACAGCCAGAGAGATGAGCACAGCACATATGGCTTAGCCTGCACACTCTCAGCTTGAGGTCCCAAGTAATCAGCCCTTTGCAAGAAGAACACCACAACTTTCCAGGCAACAGCACCTGAAAGTTGCCATCCAAAGGCAGCATCACATACTGAGCTAGTCCACACAGGCAGCCCAAAAGATATTCTTTCCCCTTGGCTAACATTCTTCAGAAGAGTGAGGTGTTTGCCCAAGGAACTACACAAAGAGCAGTACTAGTACAGATCTCCTCAGCCCAACTCTGACCAAAGTATCAAAGACTACCTGGGAGGGATGTCACCAGCCTGGAAAGACGGCACAATTACCACACTCATTAAAACTCCTGCTCCTTGTCTTAGCTGCGTTCCCATCAACACCATGCTGAGCATTCAAAGGTACAATTAATTAAACCCATGGATTGGATTCTGTTCCCAAAGATAGCAGATCCAATTACTCAACTGATTTTGATTTCCATAGCTGTTCACCAAACATCTAACCAGGGTGCAGATGAATTTTAAGCTGCCAACTTCAACGTTTACCATATGGCATCCAACCACGCCGCTTGGATTCTTTTAGTTTGAAGCTGAGATATTTGAATGTTATTAGGACTTTTTAGGAACAGCACATAGGAAATGAAGGCTATTTCCTTAAAAGTCAGGGACAAAATGCAGTCTAGTTAGACATCTGCCTCCAAAAATTCTGCATAACTGATTAGCAGTAGTGTGCATGAACACATTAAAAGCAATGGACTTTCACAAGTCCCCCCATGGCTACATGTTGCTACCATACACATAAACTCAGCATTACTAGGTGACAATTGCAGCATTCCCATGTTCAGCTGTGCTTACTTTTGCTCAAAAAAGCCCTTTTGCTGAAGTTTTCCTTTTTATGGACACTGAGGCAGGATTTTTTCTGCAAAGTCGGAGAAAACTCCTTTCAGCTCTTTCTGGAACATGTGAGGATTAAGTTTCCCATTTAAAACAAAGCAAAAAAAATATCCCATCCAAGAGAAAAACCCAGCACCCCACCCCCTACACTCATCCACCCACAAAATTACCCCTTTTTAATTATGCTGGATACAACAGCAGCACCACAGACAATTGAAACACCTCAGGTACTCTTCAGTTAATATTTTAGTTTCATTAAGACAGATAAGCAGCTTTTGGCACATTTTTGTTGCTGAGCCTCACTCCTAGGATATGCATCTCAGGGGATTTATAATCTGGGGATAACCAAATTAAAAAAAAATCAGCCAGCAGTATAACATCTCTGGAAAAGGCAGGTTATTGCTGCAGGAGCAAGCAGGTCAGCTGTGCAGCCACGGGACTGCGGGGAATTCACCAGGCTCCATCTGTTTTATCACACTGTCTTAATAAACCAAGAGGGGAGATGAGCTGTCTCCTTTTGTCCTGATGTGTGAGGAGACCTGGCAGAGGATCTCTAGCAGGAAAACAAAGTGCTTTTACTCTCTTGTCTTTACATAGGTCCACAGGAGCCAGACCCTGACAGGGCAGAAACCTGGAGGAGAGAGGCTGCTTGGGATATACTAGGGAGATTCCCCAGCAGCACTGCACGTACATGGTCAGGTCAAAGCTAAATTCCCCCCACAGCAGCAGGGATGCCTAGAGAAGTAGCACAAGTATACTGTAATATTTCCCTAGTGTATCCTCCCAGCTCTGAACTTCCACGACCGGAGACTCTATCTACTGTTCAGGAGCCCTTTGTGGATTTTTTTTCTTCCATTGATTTGTGTAATCATGGTTTGAATCGCTTGGCCTTCAAAACATCCTGTGGCAAGGCACGTTGTCACTTAATTACATCTCTATGGAAAAAGCAAAGGGGGTTTGGGTTTGTTTTAAACTTCTCAGCCGATTATTTCATTATGTACTTACAGTCCTCGTGCCATGAGAAATAACAAATATGACTTCAGTGGTCACCTTTTCCATACCTCCTCAGACTTTATAAATTGCTATGATCTGCCTTTCCCACCCTCTAACTCACATTGTAGCTTCTGAGTTTAAGAACTGCATTTCACTACGTCCTACATCTCCACAGAAACTTCTGAAAACTACAAGAGGATTAAAACCACACAGACGAAGACAAGAACAAACTGTGAAGTTGGGGGGCATGATGACTCTTTCTCTTTTAATCTCTTAGTACCTTTCCTAATGCTTCAGGTGCTTTTTTATTACTGCTAAACACTCCTCTGTGAAAAACTAACACTTGCCTCTCTGTGAGGAATTTTGAGTGCACATTTCGGGGATTTTTGTTTGGTTTGAGTTTTGAGGTTTTTAAGCAGCTCCAGTGCTCTAACAGAAGTCAAACTGAGGGTTAGCCACTTCATTATTGGTACCTTACAAAATTACTACAGATGATAGGCACAGCTTGTGGAACCTCTCTTCTTCAGCATATTCATACACCTAGTAATTCCATTCTTCATTATAATTTTCTAGTTTTCCCCTGTCAAAAGTCATCCTTACCCTTGTTAAGCTTCCCAGATCCCCTGAAGAACTGACATCCATCTGCTACCTGCTATTCCTTTGGAACCAAGGCTAAGTCAAGTCATATATTAACAGCTCAGTAATTTTATATTTCAATTCCTTCAAAACACCTGGGTTACACCATTTGGCCTTGAGAATTGGTAACTACTCCTTCTGATGGATTTGTTTCAAAAACATCTACCGACATCTCCATTTGAAAGCATCACAAAAGCTTTGTGAGAAATAGTTTGAGTCAGACCATGTCACACCACCACACACGCAAGACAGACGAGACTGTCCCACAGAAGAGGATATGAGGAGAGGGCCTGGAGCCATCGTGATGTATTATGCAGTTAAAAGACAACATTAACCTTAGAAACGTAAAAGCCAAATTTGGAAAGAGTCAAAGGTCTTTCCTTCACCCACGCAAATGTTAATGCTGACACCATTCATAAGTCACCAGAGGAAATTTCCAAGCTGAATGGTTCAACTTGTTGCAAGTCCTACGTGCTATAAAGGTCTGAAGACTAAACATTGTGTTTAGCTATAAGCAGTACCTAGTAGAATCACAGTACGTGCAGCTAGGGAAAGGACAGACATCGAGATTGAATGCAAGGCCTTTCCAAAGGGAAGCAGACTCCGTTGTCCTGGTGTGTGTGTGTGGTTTTTTGCTTCTTTTTAAAAGGTTGCTATGGTTAAATGGTGCATTACCTAAAACAACACAGAAAAGCTAAAGACCTCACATTTTCAGGTCTAGGTTTATGTTGTCACATATGCATCTTATAATAAGAAAGCAAAGTTTCATAAGTGTATATAACAAGAGGCATTTCAGATAAGAAAAACAATTGATCTCTGTTCCCACAGGCATCTTGCTGTTCCTGACACCCCATGGTTTCCACCTTCCTCTGATTTTTCATTGCAGCTCCTTTCACTCACAAGCATAACTCAAGATGGCTTCTGTCACTTAGTCCTGGGATTTGGGCACAAAGAACCAGCACAACCAGAGCAACAGCTATGCTTATTGCAGAATTTTAATTAGTGGAACAGTTCCTTGTAGAGGCCCTGTTTTCCCAATAGGTCCTTCAGTTTGGTGTCGTTGCTGCTGTTTAACTGATGTTTTATTTACTTCAGTGGCTATTGTGCCCCTCCAGGACCTGCACAGCCTCTAGCTCTGTCTTGTATGTAACTAAAACCAAAAACCTAATGAGGGCAACCTAGGTAACAACAGTTAAGCATCCAGAAGCAAAAGCAGCAGTGGGGTTTGTCCCTTAACCTACATAGTTGTTATCCACACGTCATAGCATCCCTGCGCAAAGCAAACCCTCTTTGAAGCACTGCCACTGACCCCACGGCCAGGGTGCCTCAGCTTTAGAGGAAGGACTGCTCCACCAGCACTGAATAATCCCTTCTTGTTACATCACCTGAAGGATCACAGCTAGATGCCTGCAAGAAAAACAAGCCAAACAAATAATCTACACGGGAACAGTCGCCAAAACTATCTCTGAATGCAGAAAGCCATGTCACTTCACTAAATCCAGAAGTCTCCATCCTTCACAAAGTAACTTTTCTCTAAGGTGAAGTGACATGTGCTGGCCCACAGGGGAGACTGGGAAAAGGGAGGATTTCACATCCTCTGACTTATTTTGTCAGGTTGAATTTGGTCTTGCCCACATCATCAATTCAGACAGTGAACACTGAGAGCTCCAAGGGAAAGGGAGCCAGACAGTTCATGAGAAGAAAAAGTATCTTTTAAACATGAATATCACTGAATATCCCACCCTGTCAGGCATGTACATATGCTGGAGATATTTACCATCCTCAGCCTGAAGTAGCTTCTTCTAAATCTTTGCTGCTTCAAGAGCACCATCTCCTCCTCTAGTTCATGTACTGTCACTGCCTTCCCTGGAGCACTTCAAAAGCCTGGAGCTCCACATAAATTGCTTCTTACGAGGGCTCACAAAACCCAGAGCTAGATCTACAGCAACTTCACACCAACCAACATCCCACCCCCATACAGAACACATCTCCTTTATCAGACAGGCTGTAAGAGAGGACAATCATTAGAGTGTGACAAACTGTGGCTAGCAGAAGGCTTGAGATTGATTCTACACACACCACAACAGCCTAAAGAGCTGTTGCCTCACGGCTCTCTGGGGATGAGCTGGCAGTGAATGGGTGATCATGCCATTGTTTCAGTAACGTGCATTCCCATGACACACACAACATGCTTCTCTCCTTCCCTGGGGAAATCAGCAAGCAAAGGCCAACTCAAAATACCTTTCTACTCCAGTCTGGATGTAAAAAAAGCATCATCCATCTCCTTTCATTAGCACCAAGACTCAGACCTTCAAATACATTAGTGTGCTTATTTCCTGCTGAATTCTTCCTAGGTTAGGCATTTAGACACGTACAATCCAGTCTCAATTGACTTAGGTGATCTATAGGTTTTCCTTAGACATTTAATCAAGTCTCTCAGTCATAATGCAATTTTAAAAACCCAACATATTCATAGAGGCAGTTCAATTTCAAAAGACAGCATGAATTATCAATCCTAAAAGCAGCATCCATGCCAATGAAAGAAGACAGCAGTGACTCCACACTTCACACACTCTTCTACCCTGAAAGGTAAAGCTGCTGGGGTTTTAGTTATTTTTGGCCAGAATTTCTGCTCAGCTAAGAAAAAGTCAGATAGGTGTCAATTACTAAAATATTTAAATTATATCCATAAAATGCACCTGAAATGCAACTTTGTGCCAGGACACACAAATCACGTAGGTTAGCAGGATGTAAAGCCTGTTTATGCATAGTCTACTAAGAGGAGTATGTGATCAGGCCACGTGGGTCATTATTAAGAACACATTGAACTGAAAGATTCTGCATAGTCAGAGAAGTAAAAAAACAGAAGCATAGGGAGCCCTAACAGACTGAAATCAAATTTTAAGTGCTTTGGGACTGGAGCAGAGCTTTAAGATAGAACGACATTTTGAAGACCTGCTGGGACTGCAGAAAATGTATGTTGGTGTTCCCTGTGCCTGGAGAAAGAGTGACAGGAAACCAAAAGGCAACTTGCCCTCTCAACACCATCCTTATGTGATACAGCCCCTTTTACAAGGCAGATACTGGTGTGCTTTGTTTACACGCACATGTGACACAAATAAGCCTTCTCCTACACTTTCAAGCAACAATTTCAGCCATGCTGAGGGCAATAAGCTTCAGCTGCTCTTTATAACTTGTATCTCTAGGAACTGACCTTGAGTTTCAAAGGTGGCACACCAAAGACCCACATCCCTTTTTGGAAACAAGGGACTTAAAAGGAACATAGCAGTTGAAGCAACCTGCTTAATATGGGAAAGTTCTTAATCCAGACATTCCTGCCTGAACATCTCTTTACCTAAAAGCTTTACCCATATGCCTGCCAGTGGGCTAAACTCCAGCAGCATTACAGACTACTGCTTTTCACTATTAGCTTTTTTTCCCCCCTCCCCACAACCTGTTTTTTGTCACACCTGCACTTCTGTATACTTACAAAAAGTCAAGCAGTCTGAAAGTCGAGGCTTACTCACATAAACACTTGTTTGCAAAGGCAGTCACAGCTTGCAAGCCTCCAACTCAAGTACAGCAACACTTGCACGAGCTACTTCCTTCTCAGAGGTACACTGAGAGCCTTCAGCCTTTTGAAGGGTGACTCAGAAGGTTGTCAGTCTGTTTTCATGTGTATCAGCTCAAGAAATTCAGCCACCAAGTTCTGCTCCGCTTCGCAGAACCACCTGAAGAACATTTGTTTCCCTTCACTTTTGCAGAACAGAAGGATGTGAACTACACCAGCTGAGAACCACCCCTTTGAAGTCTCAGTGTAATGCCATAATGTGGTTATCCAAGAAGCTGTAGCAGCTTACATCATCACTAACATGGTACCTTGGTCCATTGTTGCAAATATTTTAATAAGCCTTTTTATGTAAGTAGGTTTTCCTCCCTAGACGAGGTATGTCTGTAAAGCTGAAGAAAATAAAAACAGCTATTAAATGATAGACCAAAAGAGCCACCTAACACAGCATCTCCCAGAGTATCCTATGCATAAGGAAGAGAGTAAAAGCATGTGAAGTGCAGAGCAACACTTGCCCAGAACCGCCCCTCAGCATCCTGATATTTGTTGCTCAGCATCTTCCTCAGCCAGAGACCACAGCACTCAGTTTAGTAACTTCTAACCTTAATAAAAAGCTGATTACAAGAACAGAAACAGGGAACATGCCCCAGCAAAACAGGATTCCAGCTGTGATTATGGTTCCCAAAAAGCTAGGCAGTGAATGAAAACAAGAGGAAAGCTAAGAACACAAGTCAGTAGGAGCACCAGGACCTGTGTAGCATCTGGCCTCAGTGAGCAGCAATAGTTTCCTGGACTGCAGAGTCTTGGTGGCAGCTTCTACTTCACACAGGGACAAAATGCCAGCCAGGGCTTTGCTGCCACTGCACAGCAAAAGGGACAGGGAACTGGGAGATTACAACACCAGCAGCCAGTTTTACTAAATCATCTCTAGCACATCTCAATGCCAGCTTACACCTGCACAAAGCCACAGGTGGGGGCTTGGGGGGTATGGTGGCACACCATTTGCATCAGCAAGGGCAGTGCAGTGTATTCCCTTTACCTCAACACACTGTTCAGGTGCTGTGGCAACGTGAGCAACAAATAAAATGCAAGACAATATGAACTTTGAGCAGAATTTGCTATTTTCATGGTTTCTGATGAAAAATAGCTTGGGGAAATTTTTCTCTGAATTTCCATGTTTCCTTGAGCCTCTTCTGCCAGTAACTCAATAGATCCAGAGACTTGTTCTCTGCCTACACACTGCTTTACATGGACAGATCCCCAGGTAATAATTATGCTTTGGTAGGGTTTTTGTTGGTTTTTTTTTTCCAGGGAACTTTTCATCTATCTTTCATAAAAACAGCACCCCAAGGCCAATCCACTGATGGTGGCTGCTCTCTGCAATTTCTCCTTCCAATTCCAAGTGACAGCTGCTGCCCTGAGACACAAAGCAACACAAAAGCCTGGGAAGCAAAGCAAGAGGAAGAGCCCATTGTTAAGCCCTGTAACTTCCAAGGAACAGATACTTGAAAATAAAGCAGTGCCTTCTTCCTGCCTTCAGCTTGCCACATCTTGGTGTCTCTGCTCACTGCGCTCCAGAAGCCTTTCACTGCCAGTGCTTCCCAAAGGCAGTATGTACCAGAGACTCCAAAAGCCTGGCAGCTCTGTGCATTCTCACAAACACCCATATTCCATGTGAAATGTCAGCACAAGGCAGCATACCTCACTTCCCAGCTCGGTTCTCAGGTCCCCCTTCAGCTTTTTGATGCACCTTCCCTGCTACCCAGCAGAGGGTTTGTTCTCGTGCCGCATGACCCCGCACATGAGCCAAATTTAGTGAAGAATCTGAAAGGCCACAATACCTTTCACAGCCTCTCCTGTCCTTGTAAAGGCTAGCAAAATATTTACCCACAAAGCCTCTGCCCAGGTTTAGCAAGGACAGCAGGGAAGTCAGTGAAAGGGAGCTCCTGCCAGTGACCCTGTGTGCCTTTATGGTTTTCCAGGAAAAAACCCAAACCACTAACCAAGCAAAACAACACCAAAAAACCCCAAGCTAAGGTTTAGCTTATATTTCTGGAATTTGGCCTTAAGCTAGTGCAGTTGTGGCAACAAGGATTATTGTGCCTGCATTGTGGCATCTGCAAGCCTGCTTCCTCTTCCCCTCCGCTTCAAGGCTTCACTGAAGCAAGCCTCAGAGCTTGGAGCACACCACCATGGGACACTTTGGCCAAATCAAGGATTGAAGCAGTCACCCACAAAGGAAAAAGCATGAGCTCTTCCTCCTAAGCCACCAGGCTCTCAAGTAAATGCATCCCATATGCACACATCCTCTGTGAACTGGGCACAGCTGGGGATACACGCCACGTAACACACCCACGCAGTGGTCCATAGGTCACCCAGCAAATATGTGGGACAAACGACTGAATGTAGCATTTGGATGTGGTGAGTCACATCACAGATTTCAAACCATGGGTTCACAGCACACAGAACACATCGCCATGCAAAGCACTAGAAGCTTCCCAGCCACTCCAGACAAACCAGCACCAGAATTCAAGTTCCATGATCCCCTAGGCTTGACCCATCCTAAACATGCTACCAGGGTGACCCCTCCCACCCCCTCTGAGCAGCTCATGAGGTGGAAAGCATGTTTTCCTGATGTGTCACAGGCTTCCACAGGAAAACATCCCTAAAGCTGAGCAGAACTGGAGATTGGCAAAGCCCTTGTCTCACAGAGGTAGCTCATTGCATACCAAGACACAGTGTATCTTACCACACTTCCAAGCTCCTCCACTAGGAGAACCCAGCTATTTTGTTGCTGTAACAGGATATCCCAGTCTGCATCAGATAAATACAGTAACTGCAATAGACACTGCAAGAAAAAGTCAGTCCCGTACCTTCCAGACACAGCACAAGTACCAACAGCAACACCTTCCTCCCCTCCATCTTCTGAGAGCAAACAAGAGAATTGTGGGAGAAGACCTTAAAGCCCTGAGGCAACAATAACCCTTAATTTCCCTGACCAGCCTCACCTGGGGCCCCACCCACACCCATGGCCCAGGAGCTCCTGGAAGCCCAGGCTGAGGTCATCACTCCAGAGCACACAGACCAAGTGCCAAACTGCATAGTGGCTCCCTTGGAGATGTTCACAAGCAAAATACCCAAACTGATGAGCTCTGGGCCATCTCACTCTCTCAAGGAGCTGTGTCTGTTGGACACAGACCTGTTACCATAGGTGGGTGGGTGTAAGGTGGCTCTGCTCCTGACACTGTTTATTGTCAAGGGCAGAGCAGGGGCTGGTTGCTCACACTGGACTCTGCTTCTGTTGGTCCTGGATCAACTTCCCAGTTTCTCTAGGGATCAGACCTGACTTTGATGAAGGACTGAGATGTTTCAAAGTCTCAGCCCAAGGTGTCCAAACCTCTTTGTCCTGACCACTTCAGCCTCTCTAAACTAGAACGGGTCAGCACTCAAAATGCAGCAGCATGTTGTAAAATGAGAGCAGGTTCCCTAACTACTACTCTTGCACTTCTGCTTCTGTGCTACACCCTGCTGCCAATGTGCAGTCGTGGGGTCCATGTCCCCACAGAGCACAAGTCTCCAACCTCCTTTCTAGATCTGGCAGCTCAGACCAGTGTCTCCCTTTCCACCCCATGGTGAGATTAAGTGCCTCTGTCCTTCACACAGGGAAGTAGACTATAAAACTCACCATACAGTGTCTTGACTGCTTCGCTGCCATGCTCTGGACCATTCCTGGTGTGCAGGCAGGTGCTGCAAGGATGGAACAGCCCTCCTCAAATCTGCTCATGAAGTTTCCCTTGGGTCTTTACCACACCAGTCGTAGGGCAACTACTCGGCTGTTTGCTGCATGGATCAGACTGGACAGGGGAGGACAGTATGAAAGCCTGGAGATGTTACTGCAGCACTGTTAGCAAAAGCCTGTGTTGAACAGTTGGTGTTTAGGACAAATTTTTCCTCTGACACTCTGCCCACAGCACCTTCCCCAGTGCTAGCAGCTGCTAAGGAAAAGACAGGACATATTCTCATCAAAACTCTTAGGTCTGTTTCCAGTTAAGGGTGCAGTAAAATAACATGTCATTTATAAAACCAGATGGAAAAAGCCAAAGAACAATTTAAAGATGGGCCAGTTTCTTCTCAGAAAAATAAATGTCAGCTTAGCCCCACCGTTTCTTCTGCACACAGGACAGACCGAGGAGAAAAGAGGCCAAACGGTTCTGTCTCGTGAGCTGACTATTTCCCTCATGCTTGTGCTAGGGAAGTTTGTAGTAGCTTGCAGCACCTTTAATAAAGCACATGGAAGCAGCAAGTGAGATCCAGTTATTGTCTCCAGGTAGCTTTTAAGTACTAAGTTGCCAAAAGAGTAATGCCTGCCTGTAGTCCATTGCCTGCACAACACCTCACCCACACTCCTTACCAGGTAACTTGGTCTGGTTTCTCTGTTGCCCACACCTCCTCTCCCAGACTGCAAGCTCAGTGAGTGGAGCTGCTTTCTTATTCCTGCCTTTAGCAGCCAGCAAATGGGGCCCCACCGTGACAGATTCCTGAGGGGGAGCTGCTTTTAGTCAAAGGGATGGCTCGCAAACTTAAGTAAGTTGGTTTCCTCACCAAAGTAAGCAAAACTAGCACGGCTTTGGCTTGAAACTCACTTGTTTCAACAAAACATTTCCGTCTTATAAACAGCAGAAGAGAGAATAGGGCATATAATTCCCTGACTAGACCCAGAAAGCAATGGGTGCAGGCTGACAGCTACCTGGGCCCGGAGTGAGCCTGCCTCTCACAGGAGAGCTGCCAGGCTGCAGAGTAGCCAAACGTTATAGTGTCGTGATGTGCTCCTACAACTTTATATCAGTTAGAGTCACTGGAGCCAGAACTGAAATCCAGGATACTCTTGCTTCCATGTATTTGCTAACCACTGGGCTAGGTTTAACCTTGTCTTGGGGTTTTTTTTCCCCTCTACTCAGGAAATAGATATTTTATACTCTGAGGACACAGGTCCAATGGGAGAAACTGCGGGCACAATGCCCTTTAATCCTAAAACACTGAAAAGTGCTGGTAATTCGGCAGGGCTGGGTTACCCAGCTCCACCCAAGCACAGACTGGAACCAGCTGAGGGATTCCCAGTCTCTGGGCAAACGCATTAACCCCTGAATTAAGTACAAGTGAAAAAGTACTGTGAGGAAAAATCCACTCCTGGAAAAAATAAAATCCCAGGAGTAACTAGTTAGAAAGTTGGACTTCAATTCATAATTAGGTTTGGGATGACCTAAATATCATTTTCCCAACAAACTTACTAGAGTTTTTCCTTCCGACTGCAGGCCAGTGGGCTCATCTGGGGTACCCCTCCATAAGCTTTAAACAACAGTAAACTTAAGAAGCTATGCTTTCCTTACCTGCAGTTGGAGTAGAAAGGAATTCACTATGGACATATTTAGTCCACACTTTAAAAGCTGCTGTTTTCTAGAGTGGCCATCATCAGAAAATTGTCACTGTGAGGGACACGGCAGACAGAATGACCACAGTCACCTTCTTCACAGCATTCTCCCAAATCAAAGGTCATGAAATGCCTGACAGAATTGCCCTTTTCATAAGTCACTGGAAATATTAGGACTCCTGAGAAAAGAGGACGACGTGGTGTCATCCTCAGACACAAAGCAAAATGAAAGGGCGCCTAATTAGAGGTTTCACAAAGACCAATAAGGAAGGCTTGCAGCAGACCTCGGGCTGTGGGAAGGATTTGCTTTCCCTTAGCCATGCTTGTGACCACGACTGTGATCATCGCTGCCACCACAGACTGACGCCCCTTCTCCATCTCCCTGGGCACGGTCACCAGGCAATACAACCCCTGGAACAGGGAGGCATTCACAAAACTTCTCTGCACTCATTCTTATCCTTCAAAAAGGGGCTTTGTAAAGGATGGGCAGACATCAGAGCTATTTGTATGAAAGACATAGCAGTGATAAAATATCCTTTGGGTAAGCTCGGTGCATCTTTCACCAGGCTTTTCAGAGCTGGAAGGCAAATGCTATCAGTTAATAGGGCATGACAAGCCTAGCAACTAGAGGCATCACTCAGACTGGGGATGTGTAATTAAGCAATAAAGTGTACCAAGGAGTAATAATGTGCCTCAGGAGGTAGGAAAAAGCATAAAGCTGGGAGCAACAGCACCTGAGTGCTGCAATTATGGACAAAAATCACAGGGTTTGTTATTCTTTGTGAGAGCCTGGCAGCTGGTGGGCTCACTCGGTGCCCTCTACCCCAACCTGCCTCAGCAGGATCTTCCCTCAGATCCACAGGCTTCTGCCACTGTCCCTCACCATGGCCATGGGCTCACTGCTGTCCTCAGGCTCCCTCAATCCGAATGACAATGGGTCTGCCATGGACCTGAAAAACCACTGGTGCAGGCTCCTCCCACCCAAAAGCTCTCAGAGACACCCCATGGAGGGCTGCGAGCCTCTGGCTACCCTTGCTCAGTGGCAGCAACCCTCATTTTAAAGCTCTTGTCACCTGACAGTTTCTTCTGAGCATCTATACGCTTAACTGGGAGAGAGTTTTCCAACAGCTTCCAGCCGCCCCATGCGCATGGATGGAACAGCCGTCAGCCCGCACAGGAACACTGTGCAAAGGCAACCGCATGGCCGGGACACGTGCCTGCCCTGGCGCTGTAGTGGTCTTCTTCATCCACGGCAGGTGGTAGGGGGTGCTGGGGCACCTCCCCCTGGGCCCTCAGCCCACCCCACGGGAGGCAGAGCTCTGGAGTCCATGTCTTCCCTGATGAGAGCGAGCAGGGTGGGGAGAAAACTGCAGGCTAAAGGCAGGCTGTGATTTAACCCACCCTTGGAGACATCTGTGGCTGTAAGCAAGGAAACTGGTGTGAATTGGATAAAATAAAACCCTCCATGTTCAGTGTGAGACCCCACTAGCACGCCTGAAACTCTGGAGGGCTCCAGGGCCACTGTGGCTTTTTTGAGGCCATTCATAGGAGACCCCCTCCAGAGACATTAGCCAAGAGCAAACCCAGGCCTCTAGCAGGTGGACAACATGCAAAGCTAAAGGAATAGGTTCTATTTTACTACTTTGCTTCTACTTTATCTATAATAAACAGAAAGAGACCCATGGTGCCAGGGAGGGCAGGACAGCCCATGGAAACTGGAGTATTTGGGGGGGGGGGGTTGTAGATGCTGAGTTACGTGTGCGAGGATGAGCTGTCCTAACAAATCTTTAGAGCTTCTATTTTAAACCCTTAACCAAAGAAACCCGTTCCTAAACAGGCGAGCTGTGGCGTTACAACCCTCACATCCATTTTTCAGCTCTGCCTGTGCTCTAGCACGTGGGGCCCGGGACGACGCGGGGAAGCGGCCACCCTCCACCAGCTTTCAACAGTTGGTTAGGGGGACGGCGGCAGCGAGCACGCGTGTTGGCTGCTGACCTCACAGCCCCTGGGGGGTATGTACACCCGTGTGCACACACACAAATGTCACCAATAGCAAAGCTCATGGAAAAAAAGCAGAAGGGTGGGTGGGGGAAGCTGCCTCAGAGGGTAGCTGACATCAGGGCAGGGTGCTGCTTGCGCCCTGTCACGGCTCGGCTGGCTGTACGCAGCCCAGTCTCTCCCCAGGGCTTTGTAGCACGGCTGCTTTTATGGACCCGTGCTCAAACGGAACAGTTTGGCCTTCGGATGCAACAATAGCTTACGTGCAGGACTCCCTAAAAGCACAGGTCCCTGGAGAGGAACATGAGGATGTCTACAGAAATTAGCTGGCTGTGGCCCGAAGCGGCAGAGCAGATTTGTGTAATCCTATCCCTTGCAGACCAGGGAGAGGAGTTAATCATTTTCCAGGCAATGCTTCAAATTGGATCACTAGGGATATCTGTGAGGATTCCAAAAGAAATGTTCCTGACAGCCATTAATGTGTTCCCAGTGACGTACAAGATGCACACACACACACACACACATACACGTGCACAACCGAAGCGGCAGCTAGCCTGGAGAAGTCAGCTTGTGTGCAAAGGTACACTTAAAGCAAATTACATCACAAGGGAGTCATTAATTTCCAGGACAAATAATGACTCTCGCTGCCATTCCACGTGTGCCCCCAGGAAAAGGTTGCAGGAGCTGGATGCTGGACATGCGTATAGCCCAGCTTCCACCCTTGAAAACTTCAAGGGGCCACACTCTGTTTCCATAACACTTTTACATGCTTACTTTTATGGGTCTCTTGATGACAATCTAAATCCTGCCTGTTCTTCAATAAACCATTAATCTCCCAGATAGAGTTCAGGGAAGTTGCAGCGTGGCAATAAAATGCATGTTTCCAGAGCCCAGGGGGAACAAAAAGGAAAGGAAAAAACAAAACAGTGAAAGGGAGTGACATTGGTTTTGAAAGACAACTTCCTGGCTTGGAGGGGTTGAGGGGCACACAGGGTTATCTCCCCAAATCCTACCTGGAGCCTGCCCTCCCCTAACCAAACTCTGATGCAACTTTGCCTGTAACATTTGTGAGAAGGTCAGCACCTCCAAAGTCAGGGTCAGCCAAGAAAGGGTCTGCTTGCCCTCCTCCCCATGCCTTCCACTCTGATGGCCCAGGAGCCTTTTGTGAGGGCTACCAGCCGGGACTGTGCTTTGGTGAGGAGATGCCAGCTTGGGGGGAATCACCACTCATCCCTACTGACCCAGCCTGCCAGACCTGGCTTGGAGGTCAGCGAGGAGGGGATCCACCAGTTCCCCACCAGCCAGGGATTTCACTAGGTACCTCCTGGCAGCCCATTTGCACGTTTGCTGCTGCTTGTGCAGACTGAAGTGTAAAATGCCGCCTATCTGTCTTCAAACCTCTTCCTCTTGGTGTGCTGAGGGCACCAATCTCACAGCACCAGTGTCACAAAAGCCATCCTACCCCAACCCCCAAGCAGGGCTGGTCCTGTCCTGGCTTTGCATTTGAAACAGTAGAAGCAGCAAATACTTTGCCCCACTTTATAAGAGGAAAAATTAAGACAGTCCCTTGTGCTTCCAGGTCCCCATAGCATTGAAGCTGACCACACATCAGTGTTTGGATTGAGCTGCTTGGAGAGCATACTGTGCCACTCAGAAGTGATGGTAGCAGTCAGCATTAGGTACCAAGGAATAGAAAAAAAAATCACATTCAACCTGACTTATGTGCCCTAATTGAAGTCTTTTTAGCAGAAAAGAAAAACTCCTGTAGGAAAATGGTAGTGAGAGGGGGAAAAGAGGCACATCAGGAACATGCACACAGAGAGAAGCCCATTTATTGGGCTCTCCTTGTTCAGACTGGCACAGCCCTCAACAGAAGAATGAGGGAAAATTCACTGTCTGTCTAGACACCATAAATACAAGGACTCAAAGAGCCTAGTACTTTTACTCTAAAATCCTGGGTCTGTGCTCCTGGCACACGTGTATCTCACAGACATTCCTACCCAGGACGCTTCTAATCTCCAAGCTCTGCCTATTCCATATGAATACAGTGTTCTCGTCATTCCTGACGATAGTACGTCACAGGACAAACTAAAGGTCATGGAAGAGAAGCTGTGGAAAAAATTCTCTTTGCTGGCAAAAAGAATCCTGTGGTATTTTGAATGTCCTTCATGAGCTTTATAACAAAATCTGCACATATCCACCCAAACGCCAAGTGCAGGGTCTGTAGCTCACCTGAAGCCGTAAAACCCACGGGCAGCCGGCCCTGAGGCACGGCTTTTGTTCCCCCCTGCAGCACAGCTCTGTCAGCAGCCCTTTCCCCTCACCACTGATGGCTCCCTGCACCATCCTCTTCATCTGCTGCTTCACTCTTGATGAATAGAGGAGGGGAAAAAAAAAAATTACAGTGAGAATCTGAAATGCACATCCTGGCAAAAGAGCAGCTAATTAGAGATGACTTCAATCAATTATGGTTAACACCAAACAGCTAGAGCCCTAGTGAGAGAACATGTCAGAGCAGCTGTGGCTGTTCCCAGTGATGAAGGCACAACAACCTACCATCACATCACCTTTGTGCCTCCCTGTCACCGCCCAGATAACACTCACCCCTCTAAGCAAAGGCCACAGCAGTAGAGGGGACACGATAGCATCCCTGGGTGTGAAATCCTGTGCACGCACAACCCCAGACTTTCCACGGTGCTCTCTTGCAGCGTTGTGCGTGGAAAGACATGTCTGGAGAAATGTCCCAGTGGTGCCTGGGCTTTCACCAGTCCCAGCACCGCTCCAGGTTTCCACAAGGGTGAAGTGTTCCCTGCTTCCCAGTGCAACAGAAGCACAGTGCTAGCACGTGGGAAAGTGATCGCTGACACTCATTAGCCTGCTGTCACTGGCAGGGTCATCAACAGCAACGGTGGCATCAGGTGTTTGTGAGAAAAATGCTGGGAAGGAGCTCCATCAGGGCCTGGAAAGAGACACATCTGGGGCTTGTCTGTGTGCAAGGGTAGGCTGGCTGCTACTACACGGCTCTGCAGCTATTAGTTAAAAATTGTAGCAGCAACAATATTTCTCTTCCTCTCTTCTCTATTACAGGAAACCTCACTTGATCAGTTTATCGTGTTCTGAAAAGAGAAGGGTATACACATCCTTAGTGTGCATGGTTTACATTTCCTCCTGAAGAGGAAAGGCTGGTCTTCTGTGTATTCTCCAGGATGGATTTCAAATCTCTGGTGAACGCTGTGTTCCACATCCTCTTGCCCGTGCTGTTCAGCTAGCATTGTCATTCCTGGGATGAGACACAGCTGTCCCAGGGAGGGCTAGGCTGGAGACCAGCACCCTGGCAGGCTCACTCCAGTCCCACCATCCATAGGTAAGCTGCAGGGGATGGAGGCATCATGCGCTGGACCCAGCTAAAGAGCTGGGGTTCACATGAGAGGAAGTTCTCTGATTGTGGGGTGCATTCTCCCCATACAACAAGTAACAAACCTGTCTTTTCTCACTTTCCACTGGAGCTCAGTGCCTGGAGATCCTCAGCGTAGTTATTCTCACATGGGCCTGAGGCAGCAAAGACGCGCTCGTCTTTACAGTTTATAAACGAGAGCCTTAGCCAGAGACAGTAATTTTCCAGAGTGCTGCAGGGAGCCTGGAGCAGAAGAGGAAACTGAAATTAGTCTCTCACATCCCAGGACTACTGTCCTGCTCACCAGAACCTCCTCTCTCATATCAACCAAGTGAAAAGATTGCAATATGGCTTCTGCCAGCCTGAGGAGGTCCAGGGGGACAACCTGCACTCTTCCAGGTAGTCACACGTGCTGGTAGCTGTCATTTGTTGCTGGTGGCTACTCTAGCATCTAAGAGTATTTAGGGGGGACAAAAAATTTTGGTTTTGCCTAGGTGGGCAAATGCTTTGTATTTCTACCATCTCCTTCACCTGAGAATCACAAGCATTTCATGTCTGTCAAGGACACATCCTCTTCTCACAGATAGGAGTGTTAAGTAGCATCATCTGATAATCAAGTGAAGCACAGGACAGTAAAACAGGTTACTTGGGGAGAGAGATGGGAATGCAGCCTGAAATGCACCACTCAGTAGTCTTTGCTATTTGTCTTTTAGTCACCTAGTCAAGTGGTGAAAGCCCCATCCCAATCTGGCCTAATATAAGCTACTCAAACCCAAACTAAAATGAAATTCAGCTTTGAAAAGCTCTGGTGCTCATTGATTTTGTATTGTTTTCCATTTTCTTCCCTAGTTGACATGGATACAGAAGTGTCAATAGACTTAAGGCGGCGGCTCATCTTGCAGCTATTTTTGGCTGTATGCAGTAGGAACTGCAGAGGCGTGTGAAAATGGAGAGAATACCAAAGCAAATCAGCCAAACTCAGAGAGGCAAATATGGTCAGTGCTTAAAAAACAATAGTCTAAACAATTGTATTCATTTTTGTGCCTTTTTAGATCCAAACTCCATATTTTTAGTCTAAAATGCATTTGTGAAGTCAGGGAGAAATAATCTTCTGACTAAAACAATAAGGTCCAAAAGATCGTTATGTCATGGCTTTGCCATGAGTTGCTACATTTGGGGCCCCTGGCCTTACCATTGTCTGTGACCTGTGCTCTAGTCCTGGGAAAGAGGATTGTCTCATATTCCTTAGCCTGCCCTCTCGGATCAGCTCTTACCTTGGTGCAGAGCATGGCAGTCCCAGGAGAGCCTGGCAGATCCCATGCCTGGGGAAGAGACGAGTTCTACATTTCCGCTCCAGTTATCCAGCAGGTTCAGCCTGTTGAATGATGAGCTGCATGTTCAGCTGCAGCTGGATGAGACCCACTGGTAGGATATAGAATTGTCTGTCAGCCCGCTACCATTGCAGATCCCAGCGTGATAATCTTCAGACCTGGCAGGAGATCCTGGAGCCAGACCATGTACACATGCCTCACAAGGCCATCTTGTCCTGCTTTATCAAAGGTGATGTGTATTAACTATTCCAGCAATCGCACAAGGTATAGATCTGCCAAGAAATGGGAGACTAATTGCTGTGTTCTTGTAAGAAAGAATGCATTAGTAAAAATAAAATCATCTCCTTGCAGTCAAATTACAATCAATTATCATCACCCTTAAACCAAGATCTATTATCCGTGAATCTTACTTAATTCAGTTACTGAAACACAGTCAGTAATTTTGGGGAAAATAAATAAATAAAGTAAATTATTACCTTTTTCCCCTTGGTAGTCAAAAGGATTTTGAAATAAGCTTGATGGAGGGAATTTTCTTCCTTCCATCTGTAGCTTTTTCAAGGTTAACAACACCTCTTTTATTCTGGAACAAGAGCTACTTGTTAGTCTTGGGTCACCGGGCTGTCTGCAAAGCATCACCGCATTCATTGGCACAGCCAATTAACTTCTACAGCTGAGATATAGTTTTGAGCTTTTTTTTTTCCCCTGGTGCCACCAAAATACTAAGTTGGACGAATCCGTACTGAACTATTACAAATACTTTCTTGAACCCCACGGGCCAAGGGTAGCTCCAGGACAGCCTGAAAGAAGATGGACACATTTTTGTGCTCATTAGCTCGCTTGAGAGTAACTAGACCCCAAGGCACACAGTGTTTCTCTTTATAGCAGCTCCATTTAGTGCAAGAAACCACTGGAACAGGCTAGCTTTTTGATCCACAAAGCAGAGCTGTAATCTACAGTTTGTCCTGGTTTTTCCTTCTTATCACCAGCGCTGTCAGAAGACTCTTGATTCATGATTGTGGCGATGGAAACACTGAAACACTGTGACAGCAGCATGGGTAAATGTGGAAGATGCAACATTACTGACCTGCTGTTCCAGGACACTGTGGGTGTCCTGGGAGATTACGCTGACGGAGGGAATCGCAGTCTTGCTGATGGGTAGCTTTAGGTCCACAGAAGCTTGTGAACAGGCCCCAGAATTACTTAACAGGGGGGTGAGCGAAGGAAGGGGAATAGGTTTTGTGGGGAAGAGAGCAGATACAGCATCATAGCAATCTGGTTTTTGAAACAACCTCAAATTACCCCGTGCAAGTAGGTCTTAGCCAGTGCCTGTGACCCCACACATGGTGTCGCAGCTTGAAGGAGATATGGAAGTGCAAAGCTGCCTCTAAACCCTCCCGCCCTGCACTAGAAGCCAGACTCTTGAAACCTCCCCTGTCCCTAATGATGGAAATTACAGAGCAGCACTGAGATCCAGGGTCAAAGCTTGTGACGAAGCCAGCTACGTACCATAGCCAAGTACTGGAAGTCCAGTGGGAGCAGAGACCTGTGTCAGATACTGGCCCATAACCTCACTATAGCCCACCCAACTTGCTACAACACACGTCTGGAACTAAAACTCAACATGCAGCTTGTGGGAGGGGCTGAGTAAGTGACAAAAGTGTTTTCCTAGCAGCATGTCAGTTTTTCCACCCTCTTCAACGTCTTGCCATCACTCCCAGCTCTTTGCAGAAGGGCTCTGGATGTCCCCGTGTCCCTGCCTGCACGTGGGCAGGATCTCAGCCTGAGGAAGCTGCCCAGTGCCCTACGGGGCCGGCTCAGCCCCAAGGTGGATCTGGAATGCCTGGCTCAGCCCTGCCATCAGCCTGCAATGCTGCAGTCCTGTCAAACTCAAGGAATCGCTTCAAAAAGGAGCTAAGAAAAGGATCCTGCAGAAATTCAGTGCCAGGGTCATTACTGGAAATCTATTTGGTGGAGTGAACAAACATGGAAACTTTTCCAGGAAAAGTGTTTCTTTATTTAAATAAAAATTAGTGCCATTAGAAACAATAAACCTTAAATACATGGGACAATTATATACAACTCAATGTTAGGAATTATATACATCGTTTTTTAACAGATACAAATACATTTATACCAAAAGGAAAAGGACGAAGGAGAAAGCAATGGAAAATGTGACAACTCGCGCATGTCAGTCTCATTTGGAAAGTTTCAGGATTCAAGTGATTCCAGGCAAAGTGCCAAACTTAATTTGGCTTCTTTCAAACTTAAAACAGCCCCTTTTGGAGTAAATCTACCAAAAAGCTTTATATGGTCTGATCCAAAGTTCACTGGAGTGGATGGAAAAACTCCCACTGCCTCCAGTCTGAGGGGAATCGGTCCCTTTCCAAGCACAATGGAGCCTTTGTTCGGCCGTTTGGGGAACGGCAGCGATACCCCTGCGGGCTCCATCACATTGCATTAACCCTCCAAGCCAGAGTCCTCCCTCCTGAACAGCAGAAGCCGAGACTCCTGCCTCAGCTCAGTTCTGCTGCTGGTGGTGGTGTTCGAGCTGTCTCTCAAGCTCTAATGCCAGTGGATAAATCACAGAGCTATTTTAGCGCAGGAAATATGTGGAGACATTTTGCAAACATTTTTGCTGTGCAACGCTTTAGGTTCAGGCTTTTTTCACCCTCATGGTTCAGAACAAATCCAAACATTGTAATAAGTTACTATAAAATATCAGGCATGATTCAAATAATCACACTTTGCTACAGTATTAACATTACTTCTCTGAACAGTGCAACGATCTAGTAACTAATTTCTTGAGCATTTGAAAAAAAATAATCACAGTACCATTAAATTAAGGGAGGGGGGGGAAGTTTGTGGTGGTTTGAAGAACTAGTTACTAATGGCTTTATAGAAAGGCATGTGTCACATGCGAGCTGATTAAAAAGAAAAGGATGCAATGCAATGTTTATCTACACTGGCTGAAACAGAGCAGAAAGGCCAGATTCTCTAGTGATGCAAATGGGTACGGTTTTACTGACCTCAAATGGAAAATTCAACTCCAACAGAGACGCACAAGATCTTATGGGTGTCCCCTGAAGTCAGGCCGGCTCAGCTGATGACTCCAGCTGAGCCAGATTTCACCCTCCCTGGGCTAAATTCTGTTCCGAATTCCGCCCAGTTTTCAAGGGGGCGTAACAGAGCAGCGTTTGTTCAAGCCTTTCTGCATCTCACACCGGATAACGTGTGTTAGATGGTCTCTCAGTGTTTTTGGTTTTTTTTGTTTTAAACTTGCAGATCTTTGCCTTTAGCAATCATATCTACATGTCTTAAAAAAGTTCAGAAGCAAACAACAGAAGCACTTTTCCACCTAGTAACTCAGCCAAAGGCTGCATTGCAGCAGGAGTTAGCAAACATGTCCCAGCCAGTACAGGCACTACCTAGGGAAAGACAGAGTTGCATGGGGCTGAAACTGGGCTTTACCAACTTCTTAGAAATTCAGTGCCTCTTTCTTCTTTTTACCTTTTCTTTCATTCCCCCTGTGCCTAGAGTCAGTCTCCAACCGTGCTGCAGCCACCGTTCAACTACAGCACTGGCAAATTTTTGGCTTTTGAGGGTTCATCAGGGAAATCTGCTGTTGGCTGTGGATTGCTCTAAGAAAACCACAGTAAGGGTCCTTCTAGTCTATCACAGTTTTGTGTGAACGAGCATTACCCATCACCACTAACAACCAGGCACCGGCGTTAGGGTAACTTCCCCAAACAGTTTCCCAGACATTGGCAGAATTATGAAATATGCAGAGACATGCCAGTAATAGCTACTCCATTAGAAAATATATATATATATATATTTATATATATATTTTCTCCTTGTTCTTAGCTCTTATGGAAAGAAATGGAAAAATTAAAATTAAGCATCCTAACTTATGTGCAAGTTACACTTTGGTGTTGGGTACCACTGCTTCCTTGTCCTGCCGGCTCTCAGGAACACCATGGATCCAGGGCACAGGTACCTGTTGAGAGTTCATTGGGGAGCAGGAAAGTATAACCACGAGTTCCTGGTGGGAGCTCCACTCACACTTTGGCAGCTGATCAAGGGAGCCCTGTAGGTGCTAGGAGTTCTTGTGGATGTTTTCTGCGGATCCCTCGCTGCTCTCAAGGAGTGTTTCTGACACTTCCCCCAGTTCGGCATCCAGCACTTCCTCCTGGATGGTGAAGTGCACGTCTGGGGAGGAGGACTCGGAGCTCACGCTGCTGCCTTCCATGGAGCAGATGGCACAGGACAGGGATGGCACCATGCTCTCCTGGAGCATGTTCAACATCATGGGGATCTGGACAGATTTCAGCCCCGATATGGTTGGTAGAGGCTTCACAGCTTCCCCCCATTCTCTCTCTTCATCTTTGTAGAGCAGAAGCAAATTAGACTTCTTCTCTTTTCTTTTGGATTTCATGTAGCCCAGCATTATCCCTATCAGGAAGATCCCATAGAAAGACATGACGATCAGAATGTAAAAATACTCGTTGCTGTTGCTCTTCTCCGTGCTGCGGGATTCGGCATCAAGCATGGCTAGGGTGATGTTTGCATGGTCCATTTTCAGCATGGAAAGCGTTTTACCACAGCTAAAGCCTGGAGGAGAATGTGTACGCAGATGTAAGATCAAACTTCAGATCAAAGGTGTAAAAGAAACATCTGAAAAAAAAAAAGAGATCCCCAAACTATTCCTTGCTATTTGTAAGCTCGCAGGACACACTTGCAAGCTCACAGTCTATCATGCTTCTTTCTGCATTAACAGTGGAAACTGAATGAACCGTTATTGAGATGCAGAAAACAGCAGAGGAAAGAAAATGCATAATATTAAATCACGTTGAGTTCTATGCTGAGTTCCACAACCCCCGGAGCCACACGATTACAGAAAGCAAACTGTCTAGAAATGCTCTGCGAGGCACTTAAACACAGTTTTGTGCTACCTGCCCTTGTCTCTGCAGCGGGGAGAAAAGTCAGCAGCACTACTTCCTTCAAGGGTGCAGAGAAAAAAGTAATTGAAAAGCAACTTACGCCGGTATGCAAACAATCCCTCCTCGTGCAAAGCTCAGGAGACCTTTCCTCTACCAAATATCGGGTGTTCTGAAAAACTTTCCTCTGCTGCAGTTGGAATAAATAGCTCTCACGAAATGTTTCATCACGTGTTTTAGAGGCACAGTTTATAATAGTTTTGTGTTGGAGTCAACAGATGAACTTGAAGGATTGCAGTTCAACCCACTGAACTCTTAACAGCTGTGAAAAGAAAAAGAGTTGGGAATTCAGACTTTACTCTTTCCTAACCAGTTCAGGACTGGCTCTTTCAGCTTGTGAATCTGTTCCTTTTTCACTGCCATCCCAGGGGCTAAGTCTGATCTGCTACCTTCAGAGCTGCTGTGTAGAATGCATAACCTCTGTCCATCATAAAATATAGAAAATACACATCTGAATGTCACAGTAGATGCTATCAAGCTATTTACATGCTACAGCCCGACATTGCCACAAGGTGTGGGGCTGAGGAGAACAGGGCCCTGGGTCTCAAGTGAGTTGAGGATGGAGGGGTGCTGATGCCACCTAACTTTGGCTGTCAAAACAGCACCCATAGGACCTTGGTCCCCCCCATGATGAGTGGAAAGGTGCAGACTGCTCCAGGGGGCACCTTGGAGCTCCTGGAGCTCGCAGACCCCTTCTGACACCATTTGTAGAAGCAGCTGAGTGTTACACAGTCTGCAGGCTGCTTATATGCAGCCCGGGACCACTGAGTCAGTGCAGATTTTAGCATGAAAGGACGTTCACGACTTCTGGGCAGAGGACGTGCTCTGAGCAGCTGCTGGAGGCTGTTGCACCTGGCTGGTGGGCTGAGCAGGACCCCTCCCAGCCCGCTGGGGAGGGCAGAGTTTGGATGCCGGCCGGGTCATGGTGCCTGCAGAGTTCCCAGTCATCAACTCAGTGGTACAGGAGGCTCTGAGACCCCTTTTCAACACGTAAGCAACAGTACAGGCCATGGGAAGAAGGAGGCCCAGCTTGCACCTTGGGGATTTCACTTCCTTATCCTCTCCATCCCCGTTCTTCGCACACAAAGCCCAATTAGTCAAGCCCCACATATGTGATGTGAATGTCGCCCCTTCTGCAAAGCTTCAAGGATGTTTATGTAACAGGACACTCCACTTCCAGAGAGTAGCCGACTGGTGCTAGAGTTTCCCAGCGGTAGGTCTGGGGCTTTTTTTCCCCCCGCAGTTGCTTGTGGATTCTTTGCACAGACGGCAAATTCTTTTCCAAGCTCTGCCCTCACAATCCCTCTGAGGTAAAGGCAGAGAGGATTAACCTCTCTTCACATATAGGAGAAAGCAAGAGAGAGGAGTTAAGCAACATTAAATGAAGTGAAGGATTCAAGAAGAGACAGAGTGGTATCTGTGTTTGGAACCAGTATTTTCAATCATTTCTCTGAACAACTCCACAAAGAAAAGGAAAAAAAAAAAATTACATTAGCCAGACTCCCTTCTCTACCCCTTAAAATAGAGGATCCACCCTTCAGGATGTTCGTTTTATCTCCTTGCGCATTCCCATGTGATAGCTCAGGAGCTGTTGATGTTGGACTAATGTCTACTGGGATTTCATCTGACAAAATCTGTCTGCAGCACCAGCTTGCCAAGTCTGGATTCTTCTTCACTGTTCCTGACAAATTACTGAGCAGGCAGCAGGAGCATATTAACTGGTCAGCTAAAGCACAACCCAGAGCAAGCCTCTGGATTTTCTAGCTAACTTTGGGGAGTTTTTATTTCACATCTTTCTCAGCTCGACCCAGTATTCGCTCCCCCTGTTCAGCTCCAGAAATACGGAATTTGAAAAACTAAAGACAATGTGTCAGGTTTTACCACCAACTGTTTGTGCAGGACACAGTGGAACGGTGAGGAAACACCCAGCATCGCTGGGTCCCTGCAAATTGGTTCAGCACAAGGAGAAATCTGTCCTCTGTGCCCATGACGCCCTAGGAAACCAGCTCTGAAGCTGCTTGATCCTGGGAACAAGATGACCTAAAGCCTGTCCTGCTGCCTCCTGTTGTCAGTGCTATGTATAGGTCATCACCCACCCCGACACAACGAGCACTTCCAGGCATCCAGAGGCACCATCTCCCCACAGGTCCCACCAGCGAGCCGGCAGAGCAGAGGCAGACTGGCAATTCTGCAGGTGCCAGTGCGGTCCCTTATTTGTCTCGTGCTTTTCATGTAGGTGAAGCTCTGTACAAAGTCACCAAGATGAACTGCAGCACCCAAGGAGAGCACAGAGACGGGTCAGGTACATCCACAGATTTATGAATCCCCCAAAGCTCGACTGAAGGATGGCAGAATTGCATAACTGTGCATAGCTATTGCTGACAACTCCCTGCAACTGTATTTACTTTGGTTAGCTGATGACAACAACTCTCCTCCATTACTCTGAAAAATAGTTTAATTTTTAAAAGGCCTGAGAGGAATCCCTGAGACTTGTGCAGGCATGAAGAGGAGAGATAGGGAGACACTGGGGAATAACCACCTGAAAAACACGCCCCTTGCATGCTGGTGCCACAGGTCAGCGTTCTCAGGCTGTACCCTGCAGGAACTGTATTTCTGTCTAAAATCAAGACCCAGAAAATTGAAGCCTTTTGATTTCATGTTTCAGAATTGTTTTGTTGCAAATTATGTATCACAGAATGTAAACCCACTGATCCTGACAGAAACACTTGCTTAATCTGAAGCAAATTACTTCTTGGAATTAAGGTTCCTACTAGCTATTTCTCGTTTGAGGTTCTTTTCTCCCTGTTCAGATAAATCTCTTTCCCCCAAATTTTATAAAATTTCCCCTGAAATTTGACTCAAAGGTCTCCTATGCTTTCAGCAATTACCTCTCACACGCTCCCCTTCACCTCTGCATCACTCTCAACCTCAGCTACAGCGTTCAAGAGCAACCCTCACGCCAGTGCTCCCACACTCCAGATCCCCTCTTTGTGGAAACATTTAGACTAATGAGGCTGAGCAGTGATGAAGTCACCACGTAGCTGCTGATGCCAAATGTTTTTTCTCAAGGTCCCTGTCTCCTAGACAGCCTTTTGTGGCAGCACCCTCTGTCACCAAAGGACACAGAAGTGGAGGCTTGAGGCATCCCGTGAGGCAACAGTTCTTCACAATGTGGCTTAAGGGATAGCATAACACAAACCCTTTCTCCAAACAAACATTTGAGGAGAGTCAGAGAACCAAACAAAGGCAGAATCCATTATGAAGACAACATGAAACATCCTTAGAGACTCAGATGAGCGTCTGCAGGCTGCCGTGGAAACTGTTTGCCCATCCCTTCATTACGGGCATAATCCATGGTCTGATGCCACATCTATCTTTTTTCTATTTAGTGAGCTAATAGGACTAAAAATAGAAGACACAACTATTAAAGGGCTAGCTCCTATGGGGAGCTGAGCCTGTTCAGCAAACACATGCTAACAGTATGACTTTGAGGAGTATCTGAGCATGTGTAGTTTTGGAAATAATCATCTTAAAAACTGGGGAAAAAAAGAAAGAAAAGAGAAATGGGAAGGACAAAGGAGCTGGGGTTTTTTTCTTCATGTATGAGGATCTTTCATAGCAGTAATGTTTGGGAACTTATCCACCAAAGGGGAGAGAGATTTGTCATGCAAACATTGACTTAGTTATCATTTAGATCTTCCAAACACTGCAGTTGAAAGAGGATAGCAAAGTTGATCAATATTTTTCACTCAGATATATGATTTCAATTAAAGTAAAATTAGAGATCAAGGACTAGTTTTGGCACCGTAAAGGGATTGACACAATGAGAAGGGATATTTGCCCCCCTGATTTGGACTTGGAGATTTAAAGACCAAGATGTACCTACTGACTTGTGGTGCCAATACAGAACACAAGACTTACTGAGGACCTGCTCCAAAGCCCCTAGAAGCCAAAGCCCCTTGAGGTTAATGGTGCTGCCTCACCTAAAGCAACCATCAGATCACAGGCAGCACCCGCTGCTTTCAGCTTCTCTGCAACTCAGGGACAATTTCCAGCAAAGCCCATGAGAGTGCTGGGATACAAGAGCTAGTTGAAAGGCAGCAAGCAAGTCATGCAGTCACTCTCCAAGTAGGGAACAGGTAGCAGCCCAGCACAAGCCACATGCTCCCTTGCTAACAAGCCTACTTACAGTATGAAATTTATGAGCTTTACTACGGGCTCTTAACGCTTCTACACCTCAGTTCACTCACTTGTAAAGTGAATCTAATAATACCTGCAAATTACACATGCTGTGAGGGTACAGCAAGGTAATGTATTTGCAGATCACCACCTGAAAAGGTAATAACCCTTGTGTTTGTAAGCACAACGGCATTACCACACGGCTGGGCTGGCATCTGAGCAATTCTCACACAGCTCTAGGTTCAGAGTCATTTTCCATCGCTCCTCCTTATTTTTCATACTGCAGGAACAGATGACATTATTAATACACTTCACGCAAGCAATTGCTAGAGGAAGGTGGCAATTTTCTCACTGTCATCCACAATATACCATGTTACCATCTGGGTACCGAATGGAAATAACACTCTGCCTAGTTATTAACTGTGGAAAAACTCAGGATAATGCTCAGCTCTGCCTTACAATCTTCACTAGTGAAGATACACCAAGTCTGGGAGATGCACACAATAGCCTCCTTTCCAGCTCTGGTGCTCAGTTTGCTTTAATTCAGGTTTTATTTAACCTTCATAACAGATCCTCATATCACCAGACTTGAAGTTTCTCTGGTGCACCCTGCACCCAGCCCGGCAGAAACTCTCCATCCTTATCAACAGCAGCAAATATGGGGATCAGAATGGCCACACAGCTGAGGAACCCTCATGCTCTCAGCTCTAGCAGGGGCAAGCAATTTCCCAGCAGTCACATCCAGGGTATTGCTGTTACCCTCTGAGCACGCACAAAACAAAGGTCTGCAAGGCAAACAGGTTTCTGATCCTGAGAGATGACAAGCAACAGAGAATCTCAACACTATCTGTAATAGGATTTTACCCTAAATTTAGTGTTTACTGTAAGGCATGTGTTGTGGGAGTCCTGAGATTTTGGGATACATGTTTCTTTTCAACTCCTAAACTGAATTTCAGAACACTGTGAGTAACTGAAAACAGAGTGGAAACAGGTAACTCTCATGATAATAATAATAAGAAATTACATTTTAAAAGTCCAAAGTCATCACATCCTCAATTCTCTTTCCTGTAGCTGAGACACAGTACAAAGTTATTTTACCAATATATATTTCTATACAATAAAGTGAAATTCACACTTCATATTACCTTACCTTTTTCTTCTGATGTAGCATGGGTGATGTAGGTATATTTGATTTGAAATGTTTTTTCTTCTTTCCCCCTCCCCCCCCCCCAACAGAATCATTTGTTGGCTGCACTGTCTTTAAAACTAAAATAAATTATAAGCTTTCTTTGCTCTCAGTGCCAGATGCTGGGTTCAGTTTCACTGAACACAACCCACTGCATTCTAGCTGAGATTTAAAACACACAACATTTTGGATGCCATTAAAAAAAAAATCAAAGCACTTTACATTTGATCAGAAGCATTTAGAAGGAATTCACTGACAAATCCAAACACACCTTTCTGTCTCTTCACTGAGCAGATAGTGCTCCCTCTTCCAACTGTGGGAAGGTGGCTTACAAAGGATCATTGACCTTCTCTCCAAACTGATTCTGACTCTAGGCAGCTCAGCATTAGCCCCTTGAATTACATTAGAGAAGGCTTTTAGCAAACAAGTCGTAGGTGAAGGGACATGAATGAGTATTTAGAGAGCTTTGGAAAAATTACTCTGTGCACAGCATGAAGATCTCAATTGTCTTCTTTTGCTCTTTTTAAGATTCCTCATGATTTGAAGAATTCAGCACATGCCTGTAACTGAGAAGCATAAGGAACAAAGGTGAGAAAAACCCTGAGACCCTTTGAGTGCATGTCTTGGACCCTCACCTGGCTACAGATCAGATAATTAAAGGTGTCTGGGAAAAGTTCTGAGGTGCATGCACAGTGTAAGGCTTACAAAGACCTTGAGAAATGTCTGGCTGCCCAGTTACACCTCACTGCAGTTCAAATACAGAAGCATGCTGCCACTCCCTCGTGCCGGGGAGGGTTTTGGTGGGACTCTGCTGCCGCCCTCCCAAGGAGCACTTACCTCCATCACTCATTCAAGCTCACGCCTCCCTCCAGTTCCCCTCTCTGCTTCTCAGTGCTGCTGCCTACAAGGAAGCCCAACACGGTTCCATCATTTTGCTTTGGGCTTTTTTGGAAACAGTGTTTGGAAACCAAGGAGGAGAGGGGAACGGGATGCTGCCTCATGAAATGGAGGGGGCAGGGTTTCTACCTTCAGATGGGAGTACCTACTGGGATATAACAGGGATACGGTATGAATTGTTACAAACACTGCACGTGAGGCCAGGGATGAATACAGTGTTCAAAAGAAAGGAAGGAAGAGAGGGAGGGACACCATCATGACAGTTACCACAGAAGCAATGCTACCTCTTTAGGGCCTCGCGGCAGCGTACCATGGAGAATACAGCCCAGGTGTCACAGCGATCCTCCATCTCTCCCGAGCAGAGAAAACACACACGGAACTAAACTCATTCTCCCCTCCCAGAAACTGGTGTCCAGCAGAGATGGAAGGGCCAGATGCCACTTTCTCAGGGGCACGTGTCTAGTCCAGCTGAAGTGAAAGCATTTGCAAGGCCTTAGAGGAACAAGCCCCCCTTCTCTTCGCTACTCATCTTTCCAATCCTGCACAGTAGAAAGCAGCCCGTGCTGTTTCACAGCCGTGTCAGCGCAGCATCCCAGGTCACCGTGACCTTCCACACACATGGGAAGTTTCACTTTCACACGGATACCAGATGTTGAGCCCTCTCTCCCTCTGGTGTTCAAGGTCCTTGGGATTTTGTACAACACCAGGCCCTCAGTGTGGTGTGCATTTGTGACACCCCCTTCGAGTTTGGGTTGTGAAACCCCCACATTTACTGTAGCTGTTACAGCGAATATCACACTCCATTAATTTCTGCTCTCAACCCCGCTGACCTGAATCTTCACAGGCTTGCAAATGCAGTTTAGATTTCATCACTGCCTTTTCCTACAGCAGTCCCCTCTCCAGCTGAAGTAACTAAGACAGTACTTCAGTTTGATTTATTACATCTTGGCATCTGTTGACCACGCTCACTTTTAGAGCATAAAATACTCAGATCGGCTATTTCTGTTCTGATTCCAGAAGTGTGCTTTGGAAAGCACAACACAAAGCACAAAGTAGCAATCTGAAGTGTAAATACCACCAGCTGGATGAACCTCAGGTGTGCAGGAGAGAGGATGGGCAGCATAGAAAAGAGGGAGCAACAGCAAATGCATCCTCTCTGAAGGGAGGGAACCTGCACCGCGAGGGGCAGGGGAGCACGACGCTGTGATTTCTGAAACCCGAGTCTGAACCCCCGGTCTCAAATGAGGAGTGAACCCATCTGCAGTTTGCCTTGCATTCCTGCAAGGTCTGGGTTTCCCCTTTAGTGCCTGGATACAAGAGTTTTGAGACTGAAATCTAACGAGCTGAGATCTGTCCCTGTATTTCAGGACCAGTCCCTGGGGCTACAGCTGTGGGTGCACAGAGGGTGAGTGCCCTACAGGCATAAGGCAGAGAAGGGGCTGCACACCACACAGGGATGGACCAGCCCTCTCAGAACAGGTCTGATCCCCAGCTGAGAGGGAAAGCTTCCTTTCTGTCAGTTAACACAAGCACTCACAGTACAGCCTTGTCCACACAACGGATGGAGCTCCAACGACGCAATCTTTCATTACCAGGCCCCTGGTTGGTGTAACAGCCCCCCACACCCTCCCATGCCTCCTGCGTGAACAAAATTTAAAAGACAAAAATCTCTCCAGGAGACCTGGAAAAGCCCAAGAAGTCATCCATCAGGAGGAGCCTCCCTGGCATTTCCCTCACCAGCGCAGTGAGCTCACACCCTGTGGGTTAGGTGCACCCCGTGGGTGCTCATGGCATCAAACTGCACAGGCAGAAAGTGTGCAGCCCTCCAGGAACTGCTGCCCTGTTCCCCTGGGGACCACAGCTATGCCATCCCAGGGAAAGCTGTCCCCGTGCTGCATGCTGAACTAAAACAGGAGAGAGAGCACACTTGGACAGTGCAACAAGAAGGCCAGACAGAGGAGTCAAACTTAACTTCCCAAATTAATTTTTAAAAGGCAATACCAAAGAAAAGAAACCCAGTAACACGTAGATGTCTACTTTTAGCAGGAGTGGCTTACTTGCAAATGATAAAAGAAACCAGAGAGGATGTATTTTTCAAGTGCAAGCATTTATATCTCAGCAGGGAGACATCATCCCTTGTTGAACGTGTTTTGTTAAAGCAAAGACAGCCATAGGTTTGATGGGATTATGCTGTTAGAACTTTGGGGAAAACAGTCTCCTCTCTTGGCTGCTTGTAACATGTGAATAATCAGCCCAAAGTAAACAACATGTGGTCTTGTGTGGTCTTTTTGCTCTTCACATGAGGCTGGTATTTCACTCGAATCTAGGATGCGACAGGAAGTGGGGAACTCTGCACAGATGCAGGAGATCCTGCACTTCCCTAACAAGCCCTGGAAATACAGCATGTTTGCAGAAAAAAATATTGCTGTTCCAGATGGGAAATACAAGAAAAAGCCTACAAACACCTAGACACATAGGATGAGTTAATCCTCCTTTGAGTCACATAGGCTAAAGGCTCCTGGTGTAGCCATATTCACAACATTTCCCCACTCCTTCCCGAGCATTCGAACGGTCACGCGTCAGCAGAGTACTAATCAGTTCTTGAACCGAAGCGTTACAGGGGTTCCTGAAAGCAACACCACTGCTGCCTTGTTTGTAAGTGCAGTTCAGGGTGTGTGACAGTTGCTCGCAGAGATCATCACTTAGGGAAGAGCGACAGTGCTCCAGCAGATGAGAGGGCTCAACACAGCGGGGTCTCGGCGCCCTTTGCGGCTGCACTGCCGGTGAGGGTCCCGCAGAGCAATGGCTGGTTAACACACTGCTACCCACTTCCAAATGAATATGGGGAGGTGGGAAGTTCCTGTTGGTTCTCTTACCCATCACTTGCTCACTCGACCCCAGCAGACCCTGCCCACACCCGCTGTGGCAGGAGATGGACACAAACCGCTTACTGAATGAGTTTTCCAACCACCCATTCCTTTTCCCACTTCTCTTCCAGATGATCCACCCATGACTCCATCTCTCCAACTTCCTTCCTATGGTGCCGACCTTCACCCTGCCAAGCCATCCAGTCCAGATCAACCAAAAGCCAGGAGAGGCTTGCTCCCTCCATGCAATGCTGCTGGCTCTGTCTGCCCCAGGGGCTCAGCTCAGTGCATCACACAGGCTACTCCTGTATCAAATCCCTCAACTGCACACTGAAGATGCAAAGCAGTGGCTGTTGTCTGAGAGCTGGAACTCCTGTCATCCTTCCTTATCTACAACTCAGGGTTTACATCCCCCCTGAGGGGAGGGTCCCACCACCTTCTCCATCCAAAACTCGTCTCCCTCTCCTACATTATCTCATTTTCACCACCTATCTCCTTCACAAACCAGGTTGCCAAAGCAGCTCCTTCAGAACCTTCTTAAAACCTACCCACTTGGCTGCAGCAGTTGGGGGGGAGGGAGACAGGAAAGTGGTTTTAAGGAAAGTCTACATAAAAAACAATGAAAAATACCCACGTGACCATGAGTACCACACATCTACGGTACACATCAATGACCCCTGGAGCTTTGCTCTGACGTTTCTGGTTGTAAAACCATCCTTACCATGTCATACCCAAGCACAGCACTGTGATTTTGCTGGAGCATGACTGTCTGTTTAGCAACATACCCTGCATTTTTGCAAGCCCTGAAAGAGCAATCACACCCCATACATTGTGAAGCGCACTCAGCTGGGACAGCTCTGCACAGCTCCAAGTGGTTTCCCAATATCTCCCTCTAAGAAAAAACTGCCAGAATCAGTTCCTTCCTTCTCCCAAAAGATGATCCTCCCCGGGGTTGCAGTTCAGCCCCTTGACCCCAGTCGGCGCAGCGCTGGGGCTGGTGTGAGGCGTGTTCCAGGAATGCTTCCAGCCAGCACACCCTGGGCTTCTCCCTCTCCTCCTTTTCCTAAACCTTCAGCCATGGTTTAGCCAGGACTTTCTTTTAAACAATTGCTCATTCTTGAGCAGATGTGGGTGCATCTATTCTGGAAGGTTCCCTGCCCAAGTCTTCGTTGCTGGGTATATTTTACTTGGATTAGAGCCCAAGCCTAGAAAATATTAATCCAAAATCATTTGTGTTTGTAAATAACAGATTAAAATGAAAAACTGCACACAGATTTAATTGCTGTGGGCATAGTAATCTCAGCATTAGGATTAGCTAGGAGCATAAGTGAGGAAAAAACAAAAAACAAACTCCCCAAAAAACCCCAGTTATCTGGGATTAAGGACTCTTGATGATTAAGCTTTATGATCTGCTGCTGAACAACCAACACATCTAAAATACGTCATTGTTTTTTCCTAAACCCAAGAACTAACAAGATAAAACAAATGCCCATCAATGTTTTGCTCTATTGTAAAGTCTTTTGATAACCAGAGAATAGGCAGCACAAAACCACCATGAAACTGGGTGATGAGCTGGGGCAGGCTGCAGGAGGCTGTGGGTGCAGAACAACCTTATTCCGGTCTTCTGCGTGGTGTGGGAGTGAATAAAACAACATTAATCTCCTCCAGTTATGAGAAGGATAAAAAGCAGCTGCCAAATCATTCAAGACAGGGCACAGATTGGAAACCACTGAGGAAGACACACCATTTTTTCAGTCACTGCTCCTAGCAGTGCTGCAGGGTCAGACCTTTGCTGTTGCTGACCACTGAGCTCAATACGCTCAGTACCGAATCGGGAGACCAGTCAGCAGCAGAGCAGCAGCTCTGAGGGTCAGTGCAGAAGCAGATGGCCATTGGCACTGGTGGGCCTCTGCTCTGCCTCTGCTGCAGCCTGCACTGGCATCCATGGCTCCCTCTGGGCACAGGGCCGGGCTGGTGGACCTTGCCAAATCCCAAAAGTTCCTGGTAGGAAGCTCACAGCCCCTGTGCTCTCTCACAGACTCCCACTAGGCTTGATTTCAAGGGAAAAAACTATCTGCTCTATTCCAGCTGGTCCACAAGTGCAGGATGAGGCCGTGAACTGCTCATTTCCATCAGACACAGCTGACGCAGAGTTCACTTCCCACTGAAGTCACTCGGTTTGTTTTTCTATAAGGTGAATCATATTCTGTCTGCCCTTTGGGCTTAACACCAACCCCCTCTCCTAGATAAGATTCCCACTGACTCGGCTCTGTCAGGTGCCAGCCTCATACCACCGCATCCCATCGACAGCACTGGGGTTTGGTCACCTCTTCACAGTGCCCAAAACTCCATGTTTGTGTCACTACAGGCCTGTCCCCTTTGCAGATGTGGCTGTAGCATGTCTGTGTCCCACTGTGCAGCATCTGCTGACCTCTGGCACAACTCTGCCACCACCTCACTCCATGACGTGACTCACCCGGTCCCTCTCTTCAGCACCCAGGGAACCACAACCAGCCCCAATGCTTCCTACAGTGGGAAGCTCTAGAAGGTCCTGTCTCATCATTGGAAAGCTCACTGGGGGAAGCCTAGGTCATTGCCAAAACACAGAGTTACCCTTGTAGGTTTTTCAGTGTTTTTGTTTCCCCTTCCCCCTCATGACCCGTCTCAGGATCTGGTCAGTCTCAAAAAGGCATCAAAAGATACAGACATCAATTTGGGCATCCAGTGCTCAGACACTTCAAATAAATTGCCCGGCTCCTCTCTATAATTTACCTTCAGAAAGCAGCCAATTTGCTAAATTAAAGATTTTAGAATCCTTATGAGCAAAGTGAGCCTGGGCTTTGCCCCCTATTTATTATCTCTTCCCTTCCTCAACCCTTGTCTCAGAACCAGTCACGATTCATCCAAGAGGGCTCATTATCCCACAGAGAAAACCACGTGCCAGACCAGTGCCCCAGACTGTGCTAGCACCCTTAGAAACAGCAGCTACAGCAGGAGTGAGCTGCCACATCCCCAGCACCAACCTGCTAGGACCTCCCTGTCACCCAGCGTTGCCATGGCTACAGGTGATGCTCAGAAACCAACGCTGCCAGAGATGAGATTGCCATGACACCGAGGCAGGTAGAAGGCTACGCTGGGCAGGTAACTCACTTCAAATACTGGATGCCATAATTTTAATTAGTAAGGGAATATAATGCAGCCACATACAGAAGGCAATGCAGAACTTCAGTAGCATTTCTGCTGAATTTAACTTAGGAGGAATTTTAGTACAGCTTTAAAAGCAAATGGAAAATATGCAAGGTCTCATTAGCAAAGTAATTATATACAAAATATATTGATTTCTATTGTTACAGCAGTAAAGTGGAAACAGCTTGTATGCACTAAATGTAAGGAAAAGCCCAACGAGGATCTCTTATACCTGCACTAGGTACACACCATGGCCTCTCTAAAGACTAGGTATGTAAAGGCTTCCCAGGAATTAGTTCCCATGCAGGGGAAACTGAGCCAGCAGCAAACTCCTCTGTACTGGGATTTTTAATACTGGAAATTTGTCCATGATGGGGGTGTGCAGGACTTGGCTCATGTGATCCACAAGCACCCATAAGCAGGACCCATGATACCAGCCCCACCGCCCGCCCCCTCCGTTTTACTTGGTACCCTGTCAGCACTGAGATCCTCATCTCCTGCTACTGAGAGGTTGCAAAGACACCATACACACTCCCGATTCCCCATCAGCATCAGCTAATAATCTTCTGCTGGCTGGTTTTCAAAGCCCCAGCAGGATTCAAGGCTGCTGCAAGAAAAGAGCAAGGCAAGAGAGAAAAGCTGCCTGTTCTTCAGTCAGAAGAAGTGTAGCCCAGAGCTTCCGCGTGCCTCGGATAACCAGGAAGCCACAAAAATAAACCCCCAGATCTGTTACTTTCTTCAGGATAATCAGCTGAGGATCTGAGCTGTGGTTTCTGAACAACAACTCGCTTGCAGTTCGCAAGAGCAGTGGAACTCAGAGAGCCAGGATGAGCACGGGTTCCGCGTCCCCACCTGCTCCTCTCTCCAGCGCCAGGCAAGCTTCCCCTCCACTTACCTCCACAGCCGGGTCCTTCCAGCTTCCCTGGAAGCCCACAGCAAGCCCCAGAATTTCTCAGCTGCTTTCCCATGTTGTTCAGAACAAAGACAACTCAAGTAGGGGCTCAGGCAGCGGGGAAGTTGATCATCCTGGACAAAGCTTCGGGGAGCCATGTCCCAGCGCCGGGGCTGGGGGAAGCCCTGCTGCAGAGGCCAGCCAGTGCTGCTGCCACGCACAGACAGGGGGGTTGGTGTGGACGGGGTCAGGGGCACTGAAAAATTGCAGTGAGCCTGATCTCACCCTGTTGTTTTGCTCTGTGTTCAGCACAGATACAGCTGTCTTTGACACTACTCTCCTTCGAGGTGCAATCAAAGCCCTTCCAAAGTGCTCCTGCTGCTCCTGCAACAATAAATCTGCCGTGGGGAAGTTGGTCCCATAGATTTCAGAGCCTGAGCAAAAGCTGAACACATTTACTGACCCCTATGTTTATAGGTCTGTGTATTCTACCTTTTGCATCAATGTAACATTCAATACAGAATCACAGAATTGTAGGGGTTGGAAGGGACCTCCAGAGATCATCAAGTCCAACCTCCCTGCCAAAGCACCTCCCTAGGACAGGTTGCACAAGTAGGCATCCTCTCCAGAGAAGGAGGCTCCACAAGTGTTTTCCAGTCAGTAAGGAAGGTTAATGGTGACAGAGAGACATAGCAGGAGGCCAATGATACAGTAAATGTCCCACTGCCCAGCCTCTGCTGTAGCAAGTCCTTGGACTCAGGCAGAGACGTTTGTTTCAGGTCTTACTTCAGCTTAAATTGATATTCACTTTCAAAACAGGGTTTTAAAAAAAATAATCTTACATCTATGAAAGTATGATTGCAGACAAATGAAAGAGCTAGGAGAACCCCAAGCCAATGCATTTTGTTGGGGGGGTTGGCATAGAGACAAACACATTTGAGGAGTGGTGACTTCTGATTTACACCCCTCATTCTGCCTCTGGGCAGGCTGCTTGCTCCATGATCGGGAGGGAGAGCCCGAATGGGTCACTGCCTGGGTGGGAGATGGCCTCCAGCAAGGCCCAGAGTTCCCCCCTACAGACGGAAAGCTACAAAGGATGGATTGAAAACAGCAAAAGACTTGCTACTTCTTTTTGCTGTTGTGAGGATCCTCAAAATATTTTCAAAATAAAGCAGGGCTTGGGAGGGGATTATTTGTAGTACAGGTATTGCATTCTTCCAGATCCAAGACGTGAGGGCACTGGGTCAGAACCACAAGTCTTTGCTCTCACACAAGCCTCTCAAATTGATGGGAAAAGGAACGTCACTGCTGCTGCTCACCACGTCATGCGTTGCATGCGAGTGTCACTGCAACTGAGTCACTGACAGATTACAAACATTGGCTACAATTTACTCATCCTGTAAGTTGGTTTTGTTTTTTTTCTCTAGTGGCTGAGAAGATTAAAACTGAGTCAGGTCTGGCACAGAAATCTGTTCTTCAAGCACTGGAGAATGGGATGAGACTTAGGCCCCTGAGGAGCTCCCTTACTCACCCTGAGAAAGCACATCTACAGCTCTGCGACAGACCAAGGACTGCGGTCCCATCACAGCTGGTGCAGCTTCTCACCAGAGTATCTCTCCACCTCGGCTGGAGCGAGCAGAGAGCTGCTGGCAGCCCCGTGCAGCTGGGTGGAGCGTGTATCACTTCTCCCTGGTCACCTCTCTGCCATGGACCAGCAGCTACAGATAGGGCTGCAGCAGCATAAAGCGTCCCTCCTGCGGGAGCCCCTCACCCAGCTGCTCCCTGCACAGGCCCTCGTACACAGCAACTACCAGGTCTGGCCCGGTGTCGCAGATGGGATAGATCAGAGGGATACACTTTGCTCTGAAGAGAGAGGCAATAATATGTTTATTGATATAAACAAAAGGGTGTGACGGTGTTTGGTAATAAATGCGACAGTAATTAAGATTCGATGGTAAGGTAATCTTGATTAGTTAGTGCATAGAGAACAGGGTCAGATGAATCCATCAGGGAGACCCTCCCCTTGAGTCACGAGGTTCAGAACGAATCCCCTTGCTTTCTAAACTCCTGCTCAGAGAGGAGCCCAGGTGCAGCTGGATTCAGTCTTAGTCCCAGACTTGGTCAACGGTTTATGTCTAAAGGATTCTATGTACAATCAATATTGTATATATAATATCCTTTCTATTTCTTAGCTAAGGTCACAAATGTTAGTGCACTTATTCCCAACTCACTTACCCAGGATCTGTTGTGGATCTGTCACAGCAAGGATTCTCTCAACCTCGAGGAGTCACCTTGAAAGGCGTCCCTTTCAAGGGGAGATCCTGGCGTGCAGCCCGCTGTCGTCTCAGGAGAGCTCAAAGGGCTCTTGGACTGCTCACTATTTATGGAGTAAGATGATTGGCTCATAGTCATATCTACATACCACCCGTATGTGCCAGTGGACACTGACCAGTGTCTGGTGGGCACATTAGCATAGATAACCCTTGGCTGTTGTGTTGTTATCTGTCTTCCTGAACTGTGAGACAGATGCAGAAATCACAATCAGCACCAATGGTTATCAATCAATCCATGTGAACAGGACAAACAGGAAAACATGGAGGCAACGGGGGAAGCATACCGTCACACCCAGGTCGTGTAGGTCAGATCCCACCTCTCCTTGCCCACATCAGGCTCACAGCACTGGGACACCCCACCATCTGCAGAGAGGCACACGTGCCGCAGGTGCAAACCCCCGTTCTCCCTTGGCACGCTCTCCTCGCCTTCACAGTGACTCTGCAAGAGGGTTTTTCTGGAAGCAATGAAGTCATTCCCTGGGTAGTTAGTAGCCTTTCTTGCTCAGACATCTTCTAGAGACCTGGCATCATCAAAAACTTGTCAAGATTTTTTTTTCAATGTTGCTGTACATTTAATACTTGGTGACATTCCTCCACTCCCAAGAGCATGCTTGGTGGGACCCAGGGAAGGTGGCTGGTTTGAAGGTCTTAGGCACTTGGGAGGGTTTTTTACACCTGGGAGTAAGCAGCTCATCAGCCGTGCCCACCTTTCCCACTACAGTTATGATCCACCCTCCAACATGGATTCTCCTGCCCTCTCAAGCATCGTTGATTAAAAACTAACTCCCACACCCAAACTTACACAACCCCACCACTGAGGTGAAAATCAAGACGTAGCTGTGAAGGAAGCTGGAAGAAAGTTACCCCAAAGTAACATTCCAGAATCACTGAAATTACAAGTCACATAGATGTCTATAGCCATCCTTCACACCTCCTGTTGGCCACATTTTCTTATGCTGCAGTTTCAGGGTACAATTGTGCCCCAAGATACTCCTGCAGCTCCCATTTAAGATCATGGGCCAGAAAAATTAGAGATTTTTGCTTTTATTCTAGCAATGGTTCAGTTTATTTTCCTGGGAAATTAAAAAAAAAAAAAATCAAATAAATTATCACAACCTCACAGGGGCTGAGTTATTGATTCCCCCAGTGCTACAGGAGTATCCCCTGCCGAGCAGCTGCAGTGACAAGGGGCTCTGTAATAGTTATTTCCTGATGTCTCCAGCATCCCAAGCAGACTGGGCACCCCATGCCCAGGGCAAGCAGCCTTCATGACTGCAGAGGAGCTGGGCTGCGCCACGCCACAGCTCCCACACCTCTGCAGCCAGGTCCAGATGTAATGCCTGATCCTATCAACAAAAACTCCCAGAGACAGCTTAAAGTATCAGCTCCAGAATAAAACAGGCCAGCAGATGAAGAGAGGGGGTGATGAAGAGAGTTACAGTTTCACTATACTTAAAGAAAAAGGTTCTGTCTACTTTCTTAATCCAGAAAGTCTTTTGCTTCAGGCCTCGTCTCCCTCCTAGTTCCGAAAGATTTATAAATTATGAGTAAGATACCAGATGTGGAGATGCTACAAGCACTTGAGATGTATCAATCTTTAAAGCTATTTGCTTCTCCCTGAAAACTGTGACAAAGGTCTTCGGAGCAAAATCAAAAAACCATAGTAAGAAACAAATAGGGCAAAAGGGATACTAATGGGTTTCTTAAGTGGAGCTGGGATGAAAACCAAGGCTGGACTGTTAAACAGTGGAAGCTGTGTAGAAGTTTCTGAAGCCTCTTCTAAAGGTTACCATACTTCACTGTATAAAGTCATTGTTTACACGTCAGGAGCCCCAGCAGTGCGCAGTGCAGGGGCTCCCGATGTCAGGAGGAAGAGCTCCTTTGCCTTGCTGGGCTTTGGCACAAGCCCTGACCCAGCAGCTGGCCACTCACTCCTGATGGGAAAGCATGCCAATGGCTCTGCTCTCCTCCCCAGAAAGCCAGCCTCACTGCACACAGCCTGGAGTCCATCTGTCGCCAGTGTTCCCCATGACATCGCCATGACGCCGCCGTGACATGGCTCTGCCGGACCCAGAAGGCAAAAGGAATACCACAGAAAACCTGGAGGTACAGCCAGATGCAGGGAGAAGAAGAAGAGCATGGAAGAGAAACAACCTGGCTCTGTAAAACTAAATCTTAATGGAACAAAAACTGGGAGAAGCCGGGGGGTATGGTGCAGTCTCAGCCCAAGGTGGGAGAGGCAACAAGTGGCGTTGGCACACAGTCTCTACGGGCTCTCTGAGGCTGCGCGGCCCTGAATCAGCACAGGAATCTGCAGTCACAACGGGCTAGAAATTTCTAGCACAATAAAGCTGCTCTAAGGACTACTGGAGCTTTCTTGAAAAAGTAAACAAACAAACAGAGGCAGATGGAAATAATTATAATCTGAATGCCTGAGATGGTTGGAGTGCAGTTTCCAATTATCCTGGATCGACCTGGGCCCATCCAAACATGAAAAGCTGCAAAAGGGGAAACCCCCGCTCCTGGCAGGGGCAGGTGGGTGCCTTCAGGTGCCAGGTGGCCTTTGGCCCACAGCTGTACCAGTAGCAAACCCCCCCAGGCACACTGCTGGGGTTCCTGCACGGGTGCTGATCTGACACCCACAGGACTGCAGCAGAGTATTTGGTGCCACAGGTCCAAGTGACACAACCCAGGACCCCGACACCTCGTCTCCCAGTCAGGCTGGGCCCACGGAGCAGGACAGCGCTGGCTGCACAGGGCAGAGCCACACTCAGTGCCATGTCCCCAGGGGAAGTTGTGGGAACCCCCAGTGCCTGGTGACACCTCACAGCTACTCCCTTCCTCCTGCCCACTGGTCGCCCCTGGGCTGGACAGAGACCTTTTCCACCTGCATCAAACGGGGAATTCTGACTTTAAAAGCTGATCAGCTGAGAGTAACAGTTCTTAAAAACGGCCAGGAAACCTCTTTCCATCCACAAGAACACAGACCTACGTTCCCGGTTTCTCACCCAAACCAGGCACTCGTAGGGGGCCCATCGCTGGGGATGATGACACCAGTTCCAGACACCACCCAGGTCATGGACAATTTCACATGGCATTTCCACAAAGCCACAGCTGCTGTCTGGAGGCAACTCTGAAACATGGGGACAGGGCACATGCCTGATGGCTAAGGGCTTGCTGGTAATCTGTACTGGGGGGGGGCTTTTTACTTTGTGACAACTGCCCACCCATGAGCATGACCACAGTCATTCTGCTCCAGGTCCTCATTCCCGTGAGCCAGCCAGTGCCACCAGCCCTGCAGCTCCTCATGCATGGACCTTTGAGGAGCATGATGTCCATGAGCCCTGCAAAGCTTGTCCAGGGCTCAGCATTCCCCATGGACAGCCCCCTCACTTGCTGGCCCCAAGCCACAGACAAGTCACTGCACAAGTCCCTGGGCCAGGGCACACCAGGGACTCAAGGCACACACCCAGCAAGTGGGGTCAGGCTGATTTCTCTGTTGTTCAAAGTGTCTCAGCTTCTTCTTCCCTAAGGAAAATTGACTTGATGTAAAACACATTTCTGCATGCACCTTGGCACACTCTTCCCTTCAAAGAGCTCCGTCGGGGTGGCTAATTTCCAAGACTGGATAACTCCATCTCCTGCTAACTCTCCACTTTAAAAGAAAAACAAAACAACTGCAGCTGATCCAATTATAAATAGTGAAAGGGTTATTTGGGCATATTTTCCATTGTGGAAAACCTAAGGAAGCTCTGAAAGAATGAGGGGGGCAGGGAGGTGTCTGATTTACCACCCTATTCTGGCTACTTACTACAACTTAACAATTTAACATTTTTTGCCTACCTGACATTTTCCAGTTTGTCCACATCCTCACTGGGGAAAAGCCTGTCCTGTTCCAGCAATACAAACAAGCTGCACTCTGTGGCGGCAGGCCCAGAGGCTCAGAGCACAGTGCATTTCCCTCTGTGCCACTTTTGGCCAGAGGAAGGGGGGAACAAACAAAGATCTTTATGGAGAAGCAGCAGTAGCAGCTCAGGAACAGGCCGTAGCAGCGCTGCTCCTCCCCAGGGTATGCAATTCACGGGGGTGGAGGAGCTGCCCGACTGCCCAGCTCCCGTCACAGACAGTGGCAGCACGTCCCATCCTGTGCCACAAGCCCCTCGGGCTTGGGGACAAGCATGGCTGGAGCCAAAAGAGCTTTCCAAGAGCGGGTGAAACACTGATGTCAGTACCGCTCGTCACCCTGCGTAGATGGCTGTACAATGCGCAGCGAGGCAATAAACACGAGCTTGGGGCTTTGAGTACTTGCTGAGCAGTAGCTTCCCCTCACAGCACTCCAGCACGCGGCCTCCTCACCAGCAGCATGCCATGGGGAGCTGGACGGAGGAGAGCTGGGCTGGCATCGCGCCTCAGCACCCAGGCCTGGGACAGGGAAAACTCTGCCAGCCCAGTGCAGGCTCCAGCCCCACTCCATGGCACCCAGGCTGCCTGTTCCTGCCCAGCACCTGTGTCACCGGCAGTGACACACTTACACTGCCCACACTTACACTGCCCTCTACTTGCTGCGCCCCTCCCTATGTATTCTACAGCAAAAAATCGATGAAGAGTGGAGCAGGCAAGCTGGACAGCAGCTGATGTCCCCACTGCCTCTGCCCAGCCAGGGAGGCTGGGACCAGCTTGGCAGCACAGTGGAAAAGGAGACATTGGTTCTGTGCTCTGCCAAGCTGTACAGCAGCAGCGAGAGCAAGGGAAGGCTCTAGGGGAAGAGGAAAACACATACAGGAGAGGGGAAAGCCATAAGCTGGGAAAGCCCTCGAGTCCCCAGGAGCATGGTGCAACATCACCTCTGTATGCTCAGGGGGGAGGCAGCTGGGGTTGTATCTGCACCAAGGATAACGGAGAGGGAAGCAGCATCCTTTCACTGGGAGCACAATGGTTTGGGAACTGAACTATAAGGCACCCTACTGCAATTCCTTGCCTTGTTTAATTTTAACTATGGAATATTCAGACTAATGCAAGAAGAAAGGTTTCAGGGTAACATAAAATTTGATTTCTTTCTTCTAAATGAGGTTTTTCATTTCCAAGCAAGCTGGGGGCTGCCACAGTCCAGCAGCACTGGCTATTCACAGAACTAGATGCTGAAGACAGCGAGCCTTTGCATCCACTGCAGGCACCTACCGAATGGGTCCTTTCCCTCCACCCAAATTAGCTGTGGGCCCCCCTTCTTTCCACAGGGACCTGGAAAGGCAGGGTGGGGTACCCACCTGCACACCGCCCTGAGCGCATCAGCAGTCACAGACTCACTGTCACAGGATTTTACCAGAAAAAAACTGGGGGAAAGGGCACACCAGAACACCGGGACACCCAGGGTTAAACTGTGGCATGTGGCCTTTTCCCTGCCCTTGCTCTTGGCACTGCTGTGTAACCCTGGCATCTGAAATAGAGCATCTCTGTGACCTTACCTGTGTAGAGTACTTCATCGCAGCCAGCCGCAGGTGTGCTCACAACAAATGGATCCTATCAGGAAAACGGCGTTCGCTTTTCCAGTGGCCACCTGGGTCCAGGGCAGCAGTTTGGGATGCCCATCCAGGACCCCACGCAGACAGACACGAGCCTCCTGGCTGTGGGAGAAGAGTTTATTCCAGTGCTGGGCAGGTACAGCTGAGCAGTGGTTTCCACATCAAGTAGGAACAATGCACTGCAATGCTCTGTTTAAGCCAGTATTTAACAAAATTTGGGATGCAAATCTTCCCAGCACTACTTGCTGAAGGTTACAGATGTCTGTTTGCATACCGGAGCTATGACATAGTGAAAACATTTAGGAATACTCTGCATTGGAGCTGCATACACCTCCTGTGCCTGCAGCCCCCCAGCTGGATCCCAGCAGCTGGGTGCCACTGGAGCAGCACACACCCACCAGCATCAGCTGGCCCTGAAGTCTGGCTTCAGTTACCCACAGGCAAAGGCTCTTGTTCCATGTTGAGCCATGTCCCCACTTTCACTGGTGCCTCAGGTGAGAGCAATACACACCCAAACAAGAAATGTCCCAACCCCAGCTCCCCAGCACTTTATACGTACAATTTCATGGAGAATTTTCCGCACCCTTTGCCTTTCCTCTGCTGTCACCTGCAAGTGAGCCTCTTGAGCTGGGAAGGGGGGCAGCAGCCTGCCTGCTGCTGGGGCTAGAGCTGGGCAAGACACCCACCCAGCACAGCCCCTCTCTGTGCCGGGCACAGCCATCCCCACACTGTGTGAGCGGGATGTGGCCAGGAGCAGGTAGAGCTGCTCTTGGTTTAACCTTTATTACCAAATTAAAATCACATATGCACAGAAATATTAGAAGATTTTTAGAAATACCAGTTAAGTATTAAAAATTTGTAATTTTTTTTTTAATAAATCACTTTTTCAACTATTTGAGTACTCCCTACCCCTACTGTCTCCCCATGATGTTTCTGGAGTAGACACCAATAGCAACTTATGACTTCAATATTTTTACTTGTACTTTTATTGTACCTATTATTGCGGATCCTGTGCCTCTCTAATGGCTTCCTTAACAGAATGCTTGCTGAGAACTAAGGCTCCTAAAATGGTTACACGCTTATCCTTTCTGAAATTAGTTGCTGTACTAAATTACCAGCTATAATAGTTCAAAACTAGTTTAATTTGCCTTTAATAAAGGTGTCCCCTAAAGGCAGTTTAGCAGCTGTGGATGGAAAGGGAGGTGGGAACCTACAAACTAAACCAAAACAATTAAAGCATGTCATATTATGCCAAATGGATTTGAAATAAAGTCTTCAATCTTAAGAAAACATTTCTGAAGAAAAGAAAGAAAAACTACTCTAACAGAAAATCAGGAGGAAGCTGGAGGCTTCTCATAGCTGATTAAAGGGACAAAAATAAAGATCAGCTATTCAGTGGGGAAGGTTTTAGGTTTGGCCAGTGCTACACTGCCAGGCTGTAAAGAAACACAAAAACGCAGAGGAGCATCTCCTCAGCTGAGATACCTCCAGGGTGGATGGTCACCACCAAAGCTTGTGAGCTTGTCATCAAACCCTTAAATTTAAGCACTCAAGATCTTAAATCCAATTGCAAGCATCTCACAGCTCTGAGACCTGACCCTCCAAGCCCACAAAGTTGAGGCAAATTTAACACCGAACCCAAGTCCTGGCACCATCAGAGGCTCACACTGTCCCTAAGGTACTGCCAGCGGCAGTCACCTCGAACAGGAGAATGGCAGGTCACACGCAAATGAAGTGGACAAAGCAGGATGGTAACAGTCCTGTAGTGGGACACCACAGTAACGGTTAACCACACTCACCGATGGAGTAACCTGCACTCCTGCATTCACCCTCAAACCATCACATCTAGTCCGAGTATTTGACACAGAGCTTCAAAGACACGACCTGGCTCAACTCCCAGGTGACTTCTCTACTCCTGAGCTGGCAAGCCTTGCACACAGGAGAGATTATTCCCCAGTCCAGACATCCAATCTCACTGCCAACACCATCAACGTACAGGAAACCACATCAGCAGTACCTGGACAGCACAAGGGGCCGAGTAGCCAACCAGAACATTCCTGGCAGCACAGTGGTACCCAGCACGTGGGCACCAACAGAGAAAGCCACCAGCACACTGACCACCCACAATCCAGGGACGGAGCCCTTTGCCAAAGGTCGTCAGGAACACTGGGCAGGGAGCAGGTGTGAGGCCGTACCCACCGCCAAGTCCTTTCCTGGGCAAGGCAGCACTTTGAACTGTCCGACCCCTCCACCTTCCCCAGAGAGCCACTTGAAGTTCACTGGCTGACGACCATGGGTTACTGAGGCTCAGAGACACTGGAATAACTGCACACAGGGCCCCATCTGTGAAATTAATTTTATTTTTGAAACATGATACCAAATTACAAATAAATAATTCATACAATATAACTCAGTTAGGATATACAATGTTCAGGCAGTTCAGAGTAACAATCAAGATCACATCGGAAATGGGTTTACATTAAATAACCAATTACAGTAACATACAACTGGTCATTCAATTCACTTTTCAGCCCGGGCCAAGGTGTACACCACACTGAAGGTTGTTCCCCTCACCAGTAAAGAAATGGCTGTACACCATTTGACACCGAGTCCAAAGCAGTTAACACATCACATTAAGGAAAATTAAAAATGCCACACTGCTTCACCTAAATGGAGTTTTAGTACAGAACAAAGCTCGTGAATCTTAGCAGGATACAGGTTATTGCAGAGGAGTCTTATGTCCTATAGCAACTTCTGCATAAACTTACAAGCCTCACAGGAGGGTTTCAACCCCGTACCCTGCTCCACATCCGAGCTATAAACCCCGTAGGATGTAGGTACGTGTTAGGTTCCCTGTTTCAGCTGCACGCTGGTTTGGGCTGTCACTTCAGCAGTTTTACTGCTGCACTACAGCTTCCCACTGGGGCACACGGTCCTGCTTGTGTGTGAACTGCCGTAGCGGCAGCAGTGGTGAGCCTGAAATGCCTTGTTCTGACATGTGAATTTTTCCGTTTCCTAACCTACTCCAGAAATGCCCTTCTCTGCAAAGAACACTTTGACACCTAAACTGGATTTAGACTAAATTCCTGAATTATTTTTAAATACTTGTAGGAATTAAAAGGAGATTCACAGCATCCCTGGAATTTCTCGGTCAGCCGGTTTTTGTAATGAAGGAAGTTTACAGAATAAGGTAGTTACATCTCCCAGTGATTCAGAGTCCTGGGAATTCTTGTATTTACAAAAGCTTTGTTAAAAATCCCCCCCTTTCTGAGGTGCCTCAGGTGAGGTAGATACCCCTTGCTCCTGGCCTGAACTCAGAAGGACCATTTAAGAGTTACAGCTCTTTCCATTACAAAATTCCCCACCGTGATGGAGACCGCTCCTCCCAGCCGCGCACTTCCCGCTTTGCTCTAAGCTGTCCACAGCCTTTGGGACTCATGGAATGCATTCCACACATCCCAGCAGTACTTTTGTTCTGGTTACACTGGGCACGGGAAGACACACAGAAACAGAAATAAAAGCAAGGGAGAGAGAGCAGTAAATTCCTGGCTGTAGTGCGTCTACGCAGGGTTTCCAACTCCCCTAAAGCTGCCTTTATGAAGAGCACAGGGGCAGCCACCAGGCACCGGAGTCCCAGGAGCAGGGGAGCCCTAGACCTGTGCAGGGGAGGGGGATGTGACGGGACGTGGAAGTACACAGGGTCCAGCAGCATTAAAGCCTGCCTTTTGTTATATAAGGAAGGAAAAATCAGACTCATCACAAATATTTTAAGCCCACACAAAGAGTTTAAAGTTCTTTGTGCCTTCAACACTGAGGCTAAAATTAACAGACTGTCTAATTTTCACGTTCTGTAGAAGAGAGAGATTTCCACAGCGAATCTGAAGTCTAAAGGAGGAGGAACTACATGTATCGACATCCATTTCAAATATAAAAACCTGAACTGTAAAATCAAGTGCCCAGTGAGACTGTACCCCAACCTTGTGACTGGATTAGAAGAAAAATCAAAACGACAATTCCCAAAGCATTTAAAGTTTCATTTGCGCAATTTATCAAAAAAATGGATTTAAACCTTTATACCAACTTCAGATTTCTTCCAAATTAACCAAAAGCAGATTTGTTTTCCTAAATCTGCTGCATGATGCACCAAGTGTTATACACAGTGCTGCAGCAATTAGAACTGCCACTAAAAATAAAAAATCACAAAAAATACTGGAACCACATACGCCCTGTGCTGAGAGTGAGCTGCTATAGAACCTGCTGCTGCCGGAGCACAGACATGTTTCAGTATCAGCAACATCTAATACACCATGTGACACCTCCCTACAGACTTGGAGGTTTCCACACTTGGATTCTTCAGCCATTTTTCCAGCATCACCCTTAGCTCTATTCACCAGAAGGTTGTGAATTGGGACACCTGAAGGCATTGATCTCATGGTTCTGGTTTCTTTTTGTTACTTATATTCCTGTGTGACTGGTTCCCCCCAAATGCACCCAACGGTGGTGGTTTCTCAGCAGCAGCAGCAGGTGAAATCCACCAGCAGTAGGAGGGATGGAATGTAACATACAGTACAGCACAGCACAGCCCTTCCCATCCGCTCACCAAAACCAAAGCACGGGGAACTTACCGGGTAACTTGCCTCCTACAGAGCTGCTTCTATCACCAGTGGAAAGTGTTAGCTTAAATAGCGCTTCAGAATTTTTTAAAATGAGAATGTGTATACCAAACATCTCCCAAAAGTCCCAGGTCAAACGTTAGCAACAGGAACTCCATCCCCTGAACCAAGCTCCGGCCGCTCGGCACAGCTAAATGCTCCCACAGCAGGGCACTAAGCGAGCATCACCACCTTCATTTTCAGCACTACAAGTAAATGATACACGAGAGAATCATCTCAAATTAAAGCAGTTTTAATATTTGCTCCATCACAGTTGGCTGTTTTATGCCTTTTCACATTCCCATGTAACCCTGATTAAAATATTCATTCTAGAAGTACTCTGAAAATAAAATTCACACCTGAAGCAAATCTAAATGCTCTCAGTGAAGATTAAAAGATCCCTCATAGTTCTTCAAACAATATTCACATATTCATGGTAAAACAGAACTCAAGACTCCCTCCCAAAGCGAGAACAGGGCATGACAAGTGACGAACATAAATAATTCTGGCTGACAAATACTTCAAATATCTGGTTTTAAGGAGAGGAAGGAAAAAAAAAACCTTTATGGAGAATTAAAGGGAGATTTTTAATGGCACAAAGGGCAGCTAGGCACTGTGTGAGCTGAGAACATAACTGTCATTATGACTTTAAAAATCCCCCCCGTAAATTTGGGTGGCAGGTAGGGCAGAACTGGGGTCTTGCCAGACCTGCACAAACACCAGGAAGAGCAAACCCAGAGCAATGTCCAAACCTAGGGAGAGGCGACAGCAGTCGTTACAGTCCCTCTGCTTGAAGGGCGCTGTGGAACCCCCAAAGCATTACGGGAAATGAACGCGGAGCGGTCTCATTAGCGCTACACAAAGCAACTACTGCACGGAACGGTCACGAGCTGCTTAAAAAAGGGGTTTCTGTACTTGAGAGATTATTCTCAGGTTTCACTTCTGCTGTGTTAATAGCATCGCTTGTATGAAACGAGCTCTAACACACACCTCCCAGAGCGCCTGCCTTTATGCAGAGCTGTTCCACGACCACCTCTGCCTTTTCAGACAAGTAAAAGTAACCATTAGGCACGCCTTGAAGGTGTATCACACAAGCTGGAACGTCAAACCTCTTCTCCCTCTGATGTACACAGGAAATAGCACAGCAGCAAATAACCTGGTCCTCTGTAACCATCTCGTTACAAGCACGTGCAATGTACATAATGTCACAACATCGATACCTTCTTATCTTTAAATAATTAGGTATAAAAAGGCCCCCAGTATAACCATTTCTTATACAGCCACGTTCTCTCTATATACATCCAAGTTTTAAAGATACAAATAAAACATTATACAGGATTTATAAATGTTTAAAAACTTGAGGCTTCAGAATCATGGTTTCCCAAAAAAAAGACTCGGGAAAATCCACAGACTGACCAGGTAGCAGAGAAAACTGGAAAAAAGGAGACAGACACAAATTTGCTGCCGTAACATTTTACTAAACTTGCCAGTCATCACGGTGATGTCATCAGAGATAACAGTTTAAGCTGCAAATGAGGAACGGTGGTTTTGTGTGTTGATCTCAAGTGTTGAGACAGGCAATTCAAGTATTTCCTATTTGATCCAAGCTCACTGTAGCAAAGTGGTGCAGAAAAAGAGGAATTACTTTACATTTTTTCCATACATTCGATCAATGTCCATTTGATAGTACGCCGTCAGCTCCTTGCGTTTTAGTTTGAACGCATCTGTCACTAGACCAGTCTCGGGGGTCCAAGGATCAGGGCTCAAACGAATTTTTACTGGTATTTCAAACTTCTCCAGATTAGCTGCAAAAACAAACATTTTAAATACAAAATGTAAGTGTAACCATTTTTCTGCAATAAAGCACTAAAGCAGGAACTGTGTTCTCACACAGAGAAGTACACGAGATGAGCGAAGATGTGCTCCTCAAGCCCCCAGGGTTAGCTCTGGAAACCCACACTCAGTTGCTCTTCTGTGCTTCCCACAGAAACACCAACACAAGCCCCAGTTGTTTGGGCGCCTGTGCTGCCCCCTGACTTCAGAAAAGCCTCAGGGCATGGACACAACACCCACAAGATACACACTGCTGTACCAGTGCCATGATACTCATCTAATGGAGATCAAGCCTTAAAATCCATACACCTAAATCCCATACTACTTAAGCTTGAATAAAAGCCCTGTGCAAACCAGAATGCACATGAAAAACACACATGCAGTGACCATTTAAAAAACCTTCTGTGGCCACAAAGTGACAGCTTTATGAGAAAAATATCAGTGCTCAGTAATAGTCAGAAGCAAAAACAAGGCAGAAATTATGATAAAAGAACAAAGAAAACACATCCGTGCCACAGACTGTAATTCCACACCAGAACAGCTCAACAGGCTACAACCAATCGGCATGAAAAAGATACAGCTGAGGGGGAAGTATGACAGACACTGACAAAAATCCCAACTGCCACTGCAAGACTGCCTCTTCCCATAGGAGAGCATGGCAGAACCAACCTGAACGAGCAGAGGGCAGGGTTAAAACAGACAAGACATGTCTTCACAGGGACACAGCTGAGCTGTGCAACTGCTGCAAGACAGTGGAGGTACTGACACAGAATAGCCCTGCAACCTTAAAATCTGACCAGAAGAGTTAATGGCAGAAAAGTCTTCTAGAAATGATGAACAAGAAAGACATTGCTTTCAGGTCAGGAAATTCCTCGGATGGAAGTCAGGGGAAGCCAGGAGAGACCATCACAATGGCCTTCTTTCCCCTATGCATAGATACATACCACTGCAATACCCAACACACACACACTGTGCATCTACAGATGACCAAAAAGATGATACAGCTAAGGCCAAAAAGATACTGCAGGACATCCTGGAGTGTCTGTATAGTTCCCCTATACAGAACTGAACTGAGGCTGTTAATTTTGCTCTGGTTTTATATTCTTTCCTCACCTACTGCCCACAGTGAAGAAGAAAAAACCCAAAAAGGCTCCCTGAACCAAAAGGGCTGACCCAGCTCGTGTTTTGTTGTTGGGTTTTTATGTATGAAAATTTCACTTCACATAGTTCTATGAAATACACATGCTCCACAAAACATTTTTAGGCCCCATGCTTATCTGTCTGACAGGCATTACAGCCCACAAGGTTACTAACATCCACCCAGGTACTCACCTGCCATGGCAGCCTCAGCTAGCACCTTCAGTACCTCTTTTTCCATCTCAGGACTGTTACAGATCTCTTCCCAGGTTCCTTTGAATCCTTTCTTTCGAGCTAGTTCTGCAAGCTCCTTTTGATTTGGCACAACAAATCCAATGACATAAGAATGGAAACTGAGAAGCATAATGTACTTTAGTATGAATTTCGTAAAGTTAACAAGTCTTCAAAAATAACATTTCAAGTTGGGGGGGATGCACTTCATACAGAGATATTGCTCTTAACAGTTGGCTTTTGTTCACCTGATAATCTTTCTGAAATAGCACACAAATTACCCTTGCCTGCTTAAAAGTAATTAGAAAGAGAAGTGACTTACCTTACAGCAACTGGATTGCTTCAAGGTGTGCTGTCCATATGCATATTCCACTGTGCCTCACGCTCAAAGCTTTGGGAAGCAGTACCCATACGATGTCAGAGCGCCCTGCCTCTCCTCATGTTTTGCATCCCGGTATGAAGACTGGTGTGCGGCTTCCCTACCTCAGTTTCCTCTCAACTGCAGAATCCAGTTACTGTAGAGGAGTAGAGGACTGCAGTGAAGAGGGGTTGGAGAGCAGGTTGTGGAATGAGCATATGCACAACACATCTCAAAGATCGCCTGCTTCTGTAAGGGAAGTGACTTCTCTTTCTCTTTCAAGTGACTGTCCATACGCTCACCCGACTGTTGGAAATCACTGTCTGCTCCTGGTACGCCTAGAACATATAAAGCTGTGATCTCAAAGTCTCTGGAAAACACTGGAGCACAATTCACCCTGATAAAAGGTATTCAAGATTTCTGAGATGGTGCAAAGTTTAGGGAAAAAGCAAACAGAACCTCACAGAGCAACTCTGCACATTCTAGCAAAGCGGATCACAGAGTCAGCGAGCTGGAAAGGATCTCAGAAGATCAAGTAATTCACCAAGTACACCTAACAGATGATTGTCTGACCCGTTCTTAAACATCAGACCAACACTAATGCCAAAGCTTCACTACTCTTGGCACTGGTAAGCAGCTCCTGATGGCTATTTCCACCACTTCCTTCTCTGTAGCTTACATCCATTGTATTTTCATACAGCCAACAGTCAGATGTTCCTCTCCCTTCCACAGAAGCCATTTGTTCTTTCACAGACTTCTTTTTTTTCTGCCTTCTCACCTGTCTTAAGTTCCTTAAAGTATTTAAGTAATACCCTTTCCTTATACATCACAGAACTCTGTCCAGACATTCCTCAACTCCTTTCAATAGGACCACCTTTTCTGAAGAGTAGCACATGGAACTCAGACCCTTTAATGCCCAGCAGAGCAAAAAGATCATTGTGCATCCTGTAGGCTACACACTTGATTACACCCTATTATTGTATTTACCTTCCTGTAACAGCGTGGCACTTGTTGACTGCTACCACCTCCTACAGAACCGCTACCAGCTGGTGATTCTTTATGCTGCATTTCTGCAGCTTATTTAGGTGTAAGTTACATTTCTGCTCCTTAAACTGACCAGTTTCTCAAGCAACATCTCCACCCAGCCAAGACTGCTCTGAACTCTAATCCTGTCCTCCTTGGTCCTGTCCCACCTTGACCTACAGATTTTAGATCTTTTCAACTCAGTTTCACCAGACAGATCATTAATGTAAAAAATAGAGAACCTTAACCCCAGTATGGAGATTACATTAGCTTATCCTTTTAGGTCTCCAAGATAACTTTAAAATATTAACTCCAAATACCCTTTTGGCTACTGTACACTGCAATTTTCTCCTCTGTTAGTGGTATGCGTCATAACATCCATCTGACAGCAGTTGCAAAGACTGCATGGCCATCCTTTATGAACACAGGCTCCCCGGCACCATCTGACAGCAAGCGTTGCCTGTGGGCTGACTCAAAACCACTCCCGTTTTTCCTCTTACTAAGAATGTACTTACAGAAATGACTTCAGATCAGCCTCAGCATCACTTACTGCTTGCATCTTCTGCCTTGGCCCCTCTGGCTTCCCCTCCATCCGCACCTGTTCTATACTCTGTACTGAATCCTTGTAACATCGGCCTAGGTCTGTTGTGTAATGTGATGTATTATGTATGAAGGGAGAGACAACACAGGAGGACCAGGGCACTTTCATCCCTGGGCTTGTAGTCTTTTGACATGCTTAAGGTCATATCCAGCAATACCATGAGTGTCTCCAGGGATGAACAGCAAACAGAAGTACTCAGGTGGCTGGGTAAGCCTCACACTTTCAGTTCATCTAAAATTCCTCCTGAGTAGCCACGTATTTCCTCTGGACAAACGGGTTCTTCCAACTATGCTTTTTCCTGAAACAAGTACCTTGGAGCTTACAGCTCCTGGAACACATAGCTTGCCAGTCTGTACCACTAGTTAAATCTTCACTTGTTGCAGGTAAAATGCTAAAGCAGTTCTTCTTGTGAAGTATCCTAAAAAACATCCAACTACGTCTTCTCTCTGGAGCAGCTACCTCCCTCTCCACTACTCCTCCTCCTGCAGATCTTCTGAATTTGCTAGATTCTTCAGTCCTGGGCGTCATAACAACAGCAGGAAGGAAGACAATTTCAGAGCCCGGTCCCCAGGAACTCCCCAGTCATCTCCTTTACACTGCGTGGTTTTCCAAAACATCTCTCCTACATCCTTATTCCCTTGCTGTGCTTGAGATCCTACCCAAGTATGGTCATCAGACAAACAGTAAGCGACATCTGCAGTGCACTACACCTGGGTATCACCATCTCTATTCTCTAAAGCCTGGCCCGTATCAGCTCTCTTTGAGTTCCCTGCTGAGAACTCCCTTGGGGTTTCTGCCACATTTGCTCATTCCTCAGGTAATGAAACTACTCATTTTCCTGACGCGATACTTGAGATTTACTGAATGCATCTTGGATGGGTGAAGCACTGATAAAGCAGCAGGAGTCTCCTCTGAAGGAGCACTAATAACAAATAAAACGTTTGCTGAAAGGAAATGTTATGTCACTGACTATTTTGTCTGAAGTGGTCAATAGCTATAGTTTTTAAAGCAGTGATACTGTGCAAACGCTTTCAGTTCCCTGCAACCATGCTCAGAGGAGCTTTGCACCACAAGATCTAAGGTCAAATCACAGGTTTAGCCCACTTGCAAAAGTCTGTCCCCTCCTTGTCCTTTTGCATGTGGGAGATAGAACAGCTACAAATGAAGGACTCCTCTTGCACACAACACCTCCCAAGGAAAGGCTAAGGACACAGACAGGGTGCAAGAGAGGCCACAGGCAGTGCTAACGCTGTCTCTGAGCTCACACTGAAATGTGCATATGGACAACCATTCTGAGAACACGTACTACAAGGCTACCTGTGACACATTATACATGTGAAATTAATAAGTAGTACAGCAGCAGCAAAACAATCTGGAATATACCTAGACTCTGCTTGTCAATCACCTTTAAAATTCCTATAGGTTTTCCTGTTTTTAATCAATAGACAAGATATAGTCTATGAGAGCCAAGTGCCCATCTGACCAGCGTATTTTGGTCTCCAACGTTACATTTGCATGGCAAGATTAACACAGACTCAACAGTACGATTCCAATAGCAAACTGCAATCCTGGACCAGCAGAAACCACTGACTGCAGGAGCCTCTTTCTCCACAGACCAGAGAGGGGCTCAGAACAGGCAAGCAGCCTCCAGCAGCCAAAGCAAGCAAACACCAGGCTCACCAGACGCGCCAAACCCACAAATACAGCCCATTGCACATCAGCCTATTGATCCAAACATACCAAAACCAAAGGTATAGGATGTCTGCCATTAGTTAAAACCAACAAAAAAATACCACAGAGAACCAGGTGAACAAACCAAAAGTTAACTTTCTATTTATTACCACTGAGCAATTCTCTGGTGTGCTTGTCCTGGCCTCCTTCAAAGTTACCAAGCGGAGGGGTTTTTGGCCATACTAGAGATCAGAGTATTTCTGATTTTTCAGAAGCTCCAAAATGACTTTCCAAACATCAAAATGACAACAGGAAACAAAGACCATCTGAAGTATACTTATACATGTAAGTCTGTATTATGCACAGATAGAAAATTCCAGAAATAGAAACTTAAGACATTGAGCCTTTATATGCCTAATTCAAGTAGTATGTTAGAAAACAAATATGAAGGACATTTATCATAGTTTATTAACTGTGTTTGCATGGTAGTTACAGAGTGTTTTCTCTCAAGCTTCAAGGTTTCTACTGGTGTACTTCAGGGGTTAAAGTATTTTTAATGCACAAACCAGCTTCTGGGTAGGTGGTTGCCACCCCCTCCCCTTCCTCTGAAGTACAACACTAGTCCCTCTGAAGAGCAGACCACAAGTAAACACAGTGAGAACAATATGCCCTACAGCTTCTACAGGTAACAATCTCAAGAGTGTTTGAGTGATATCCATTATGAATGCAGTCAGAGCCCAGCAGCTTTTCTCACTGGGGAAAAGGGAATGAAAGGGACTCATACTTGGCATTTTTAAACAAAATATGAAACAAGTGGGAAAGAAAACTAAGCCCACACATTTCAAACGCTTTAGTTTTGATAAATTTATTCCTTTGTATTATAATTTGTCAATTGGTTAAAAAAAAATCCACAGTTTGAGTGGCAAAACATTCTGCTTACAGCTTCAGCAGGACAGACAAAGAACACAGCAATAACAAAACATCAGCTGCCTCTTACCTGCTTGCATATGCACAAATATTATCTACCAGTGGAAGATTCTTCAGAGCTGCTTCTACTTTGCCAAGAGAAACATACTCCCCTGCCTGGAGCTTTACAAGGTCTTTTTTACGATCTATTGAGGAAAAATGAATTAAACATTAATTACAGAACAGGAGAACTTCAGACACAGATGTGATGCTTTTCTGAACTGTATGTATCAGTGCCAAGAGGAAAGCAGATGCATGTTCGGTGATCATATCAGAAACCATTAATCCCAGGCTCCCAGGCTTTGCACTTCACCAATCTGCCCCTCACTTAAACATCAGCCACATTTTGACTCTGCATTTTCTGCCTTTAGAACAGCACCTCCTGTATGACCACACTGGTGAGAACAGGAGCCAGGCAGGGTTATGCAAAAGCCAGTGTCTGGCTGGGACTACACATTTTGTGCTGTCTGGTCCAGATGATTAAAGCAGGAGATGCAGCATTTGGTGACATTTTGTTATTTATTCCCAGGCTAAACCCAAGCTTAAAAAGCAACTGTCCATCTGTTATATGCAACACAACAATAGGAACCAAAAATTAAGCCCAAATTACTTGAGCTTCTTGTATGTGGCCCGAAGGGGACAGAGATGACTCCAGGGCCTCACCCAGCCAGCTGAGGTGGCAGACAGCAGCACCTCTCCTCTGCTACTCCAAGCTGCTTTGTGCAGGCCAACTAGGTAGTTTTGCAGCTGACCTGTCTGACCACTGCAAGGCAGCTACTATACCACCTGATTTTTTTCTCATAGTAAACTAAATCAGCTTAGATTTCAGGATTAAAGAGCACTCTGAATCACTCTTCAGACAGAGACCTGGTAGTTTACAGGGCATCAACTGTTGTCCCAACAGGCACTGAAGAACTGTAGTCGTATCACAAGCTTGTAACACCTTCACCTTAGCACACTAGATCCCTTATTAGAAATGAATATTCTTCTTATGAAGAATGGAGAATTTAAAAGGTGTTTATTTAACTCCTGAGCACGTATTACTGAGAGTGCCTTTTACTGAATCAAACTCGACACTTAGAAAATGATAAAATTTCAGGCAGCTTTTTGAGCTTGTTTAGCCTACATTTAGCTCTCTGGCTGCTACTCAGTCTCACATAGAGTGGAGTCAGGGTTGTGACTGTTTTAAAAGGAAGCAGCAATTTCAGAAATCAGCTTTTGAAACACACTACCAAGTTTATGTTATGATATTAGAATTTTCTTGGAATAGCTTATAGGGCTTTAGATTGCATTCTAAAATAGGAGGATTTTTTGATAACTACAGTATTTCACAGCCCTGAAAAATGCATATCTATGTTCACCTCAATTTCACAACTCACCGATAATTTTTAGGCATCCATCTTGATGAAACTCCCCAATGTCTCCAGTATGGAGCCACCTCTGCCCATTCTCATCAACACTGAAATCTTTCTTAGTTCGTACTTCATTTTTGTAGTAACCCACGGTCACATTTTGCCCTCCAATGAGAATCTCACCTCTAGGATAGGGTTTATCGGTGTTGTAATATCCACCTACAAGTACATATTTTATTAACAAGCATTAAAATATATTTCAAAGCAAGGATTCCTATTTTTCCATCTTTAATTACAGAAGTAAGGAGTATCACATATTTTCAAGTATTATATTAAAAGCACCTATATACTTTCACATAGGTAAAAGTAGCATTTAAAATTTAAAATGCCAAGAAACAGTACTATAATTTACTACTACTCAAGGTCCAACACAAAAACAGCTGTATAAGTTTACAGACACACTATAATCCAATCACACACAGAAATTCTCACCTTCTTCCCAGTTCAATAACTTGATTTCACAACAGACCAAAGGTGCTCCCACTCTCCCCGTAGTGTAGTCCCAAACTAGAATTTCAAAAAAGCATTTTTCAGAAAAAACCCCAACAAAACAGATTAGATTAACCTTTGCTGACATGCATTTCATTTAGTGAAGATTAACTGCTACTTATTTCTGAACTTTAATTTATAGAACAGAACTTCCAAGAAAACCAATTAATTTATTGAGGTAATGCAGATTAAAATCATCATTCTGCAAGGAGAACAGATGACTGTTTACAGATACCTCCAGTCATATCAACAGTTTTGACAGGGGATCACACTCCAGAAGTGCCACAGGCTTTAAGAATTGTTTGCTGGACTCTCAAATAAATAGTAATATTTCAAAACAGTTTAGGGAATCTGTATTTTGATCCATTTTCAAGGTCTCAGCCCCAAGAATTTCTGCATCTGGGCACCCTCCCAAAAGAGCATCACTGGAGATAACATCATTTGTGCTGCCTTTTTTTCCCCAAGCTACTGAAGAAGCCATTTTCAAAAACCTCTTGGAATAAAACCCACATGACAGCAGTGCGTGGATCACCAAGGAATATAACACACATTCTACAGGCCAGCATAATCGAGAAGTGAACCTCATTCTTGTCATACAATTCTCAGGCAGATTACACTACTGTCAAAAAACCCCATTAAACAATTGCAGCTCTGAGTGTTTCTGCCACCACTGAATACGAACAAAGTTTTAGGACTAAGATGACAACTGAGACCATGAAGTTCTGTTGCATGACATTAGAATCCAGTGCAGGCTTTTACATTCCAGATTTTGTTTTCCTAACATCTCAATATACTCACCAAAACGATAAATCATTTATCCAGCTCAACTGCTGAGTGCCATAATGCCCAGATCCCATTCACACTACTACAGGTTCCTCTATCACAAATGAGAGCATTCATTTCACACACAGGCTGCCAGCTTTAGCACAACGTGTCCAAATTAGCACTCCCACTGTTTTATACATTTAGGATTACAAGTAATTCCCAGGATTCCCCTACTACTTTTGGAGGCACACGCTAAGGGAGTAGATGGAAGGCAATACACACAGAGCACGGATCAGAGCACTCGGCGGGATGCACTGGGACCAACCTTCTGTGATTGTTCCAGCCCCAGCTGATTCGGTCAGCCCATACCCCTGCCCCACAGGGCAGCAGAAACAAATGTTCATGAACCGCTGAGTTGCTGCAGAGAGGGGAGCTCCTCCACAAAGCAGGACGCGAATTTTTCCACCCAGCAGCATTCGGACTTTCCGGAAAATAAGGCTAAAATGCAAAGAGAGGAGAGCATGGTTTTGTTGTTTAATACCAAAACAGCAGAGTACCTGATTTTCTATCTGAACAGGAAGTTTCCACCACCTTCCAAATAATTTTTATGGCAGTCAAGGAAAACCTTGAAGGAGCATGTTTACGTTTTCAAAAAGCACAGACAGATTTTTAAGGTTGGTTGTTTCCACAGCCTAATCTGAACACAAATTACATGTTTTGAGAACTTAGATTTTGTAAGACAGTAAAGTTCAGTGTTTTTCTCCTCAAAAATAATTTAAACAAACTGTTTAAATTTTGCAATTATATTATCCTTTAGCCTCACTAATGTTAGGAGTTGGACTTGACAAGCTTTATGGGCTCCCTGCGAAAATGCAAAGCCTGCAGTTATCTATAGGAACAGGCTTCCCATCTTACACAAGAACTGCATAAATCTGTTGTTAAAGTTGTTATGAAAATAATACAGTGAATATAAATCTCCAGTCAGTTTCAAGTTAAATAACACTCAAATTGTATTGGAAAATATTTAAAACAATCACACAAAGTACTGATTCATTGCTTAAATTTATGCTTGGACTTGTTCATGTTTAAAGTATCAACATGAACATAAATAAAAGCACAAAAGAAATCAGATACTGCTCATGTTGTAAGACTGTAGTAAGTGGGTTTTGGGGCCATTAAAAATAAAAATTCAAGTTACCTATCACAGAGTGGTGTAGTGTAACCTTTGGAAATCTGTTCCATTTTGTAGTTGTAGGCCAGTATAAACAGATTCCGCTGGAAACTTGTCATTTCATTCACTTTATTCATGACATTTTTGTAGATCCGATCCATAATTTCCTGGTTAAAAGAGATTATCTTTCATCCTGATGTCAGTATAACAGAAAGGAAACATGATACAGAAATTCTAGCCCATTTCAGATGACAACCTAGTCCTCAGTTGTCGCTAAGAGACAGTGAGATGTTCACAGGAACAAGGAAAGCCATCACTGGAACAAGAGCATTAGTTAACCCCCAGCTGCCTGTTGCCAACTACCTTTATTCCATTCATTCCCTATGACAAACACCAGATGACTAAGTACACTGGCAATGCAATCCCCATAGCTATGCTTTGAAAAACGCTGACACTCATAAAATGAATGCTTATCCCCAACATAAAGATAAGCACCAAAAATACTGTTTTAAGTTACCTTAACATCCTAGGGTGTACCTTTTTCATTTCAATAAATACATTACTTCTGTTGTTAAAAACAGAATAATTTAATAAGTGATTTATCCTTCAGCTACTTACCGGGACAGCTGCCATTAGGGTTGGCTTCAGCGTAGTAACATCCCCTTTGCTTCCTTTCTTTATTTTAGAGGACTAAAACAAAGAACATGTTTACTAGTGAGCACGTTCAAGATTTTTAACACAAGAAACAAAATGACATAGCACGTCTTTTAAACAATCATTTTCACTTAAGTTATACTTTAACAACTAAAACTAGCCCAGAGTACCAGTCATAACCACTAACAGCCTGTTTCATGAACTGCAGAAAAGATTCATTGTGGTATTTTCTCAAGAAACATTACAAAGACCTGATGTGAGTGATTACCTTAATTTCTTTTTAAATTATTATTATTTTTTACACCTCTAAGGGTTTACATCAACAACATACCTGGTCAGCTAATGTCTGGGGTGAAGAGTAACCAATGCGGCACCCATGAGACAGACACACAAGTTCAGCGCTCAGCTCCAGAACATGGGCAAGAGGCAAATAGCCAATATAGATGTCTTTTTCCCTGTAAAGAATTTTTAAAATAGAGGTTTGCTTTGTACCATTAGAGTCCTCGGATGAGCCATAAAGCTAAAATTTACACAGAGCTTACTGCAGAACTAGGAAAGTAGAAAAACACCTTTGAGTTTGGGAACATGTTTCATGTAGCGTGAGTTTCGCTTCAAAAGCTGCGTGCTACAAGCTGTAGGCTTAAGGCACGAACAAAGTGCAACGTTTACTCATCCCAAGATAATTACCCATGTGTTAAGGGTTGCAAAGGCTAATCTTGTCCACAGAGTTAAAACTGCACCAAACAAAGAAACCACAGAATTTAACACTAACCAAAGGAAGTACTGCTTAGGGAAGCTTTCGACCACTCTAGTGCAAGGCGGCCTCACAGGCTTTTGTGTCCCGGTCTTGCCCACATACAGAAGACGAGAGAACAAACAGCACATGAAGTAGTCATGTCATTTAATGCAGTACTGGAAGATGCTCAGACATCAGTACATAGTATGATGTGTCACAGACAAAGCAATATAGAACAGTTAGTATTTTACACAGTAATTAATCTAAAATCACATGCAAGTATAGAACTAACTTATTTGCTCCTAAGTAACTATTGGTACGTACCCCAAGTTTGGAATCCTCTCAGCCATTCCAGTTATCCCAGCAATTATGTTGCAATGGGAGATCATAACACCTTTGGGAACTCCTGTGGATCCACTCGTGTACATGATCACCGCAATGTCCGAGGGCACAGGCCTGCACTGCTGTTTGCTTCCTGTAATTTGTGTTCAAAAAGAGAACATGTAACTTGTGGAAAGCCTGTCAGGCTGGGAGAGCAGACACACTAATATATTTCAGCATCCATCCCCATGTACCACTACTAGTAGCATGACTACTGCCATCACATGCTGCTTTTAACACATGGTTAAAGACATAGTGGTCAAGTGTGCGGGGTCAGTGTACATGCTGAATGAGAAGAGTGAAGGCATTTTTAATCATTTCCCAACTCTGAATCCTTTCCATCCTGCGTGATGAACAACTGAGGAAAACCACATAAGCAGCAGCTCATATACTTAATAAAACATTAATTGAACGTGCTTGACCAAAACAATTCATTCTAGTATTCCACAACTTATTAATGGTTAACGTGACAAAGACAACATTCCTTCACTATAGTGCACCGTATGTGGTATCTAACAGACTAAAGAAGGATGACAGCTTTTTACATAGCAGACAGAATAACCAATCTCAAGGAGCTCATGAATAATAGCCATATTTACTTTTCTGTTGGCATTGTCTTAAACAGTTTTAGTGGTACATAAAAGTGGTGCATCATAAAAGGAAAAACATCTTTTAAAGAATGTTAAGTTTGCTCCCAACATCATTTGCTCTTCCTCTCAATATCAGCAGCAGATGGATTAACCACTCACCCTACTGCTAAAAGAAAATTAAATCCAGCATTCTTCAGTGGGTTAAAACAAGAACAAAAGAAAGCAACCAGTGAATGTAATGAAATCTTGAGACACTAGGTTTAGCAGCTCTTCAGAGCCAAGAATGAAAAATTGCTATAATAGAATTTCAGAAGGTGTTTTAACTGAGTTCTAATTCCAAAAATGTTACAGATTGGAAGTCGACTTCAGGAAATTTACACAGTAGATTGAAACTTGCAGTAATGCCATAAAAGCGACCAAGTTCTGTCACATTAAAAAAAGCTATCTTACATTTGATTTGTGAACTTAACAAAACTTGATGGCAGCAAATTGCTGATGTCTTGTGCTGTAACACAACTTTGTGTGTGCTCTGAATAATCTGGCTTTTATATGTTTGATCATAAGAACACTTTCTAAATTCTGGCCTGATGCTTATCCTAAAAATTCTTCTTCAACATGTGACATGTTGTTTTCAACACAGTAAAACGCTTTTAGTAAGAACTGTCTTCTCCACCAGACACACAACCAAAACACAAAGCCATCCCACACCCCAAAACCCAACCACAACCAAATCAAAAAACTCCACAGATTTTATTTAAAGAGGAAGCAGATGATAGAAGGTTAAAACACTGCATGACTTCTTGTGATCTGCTGCTTCCCCAAGTTTACTCAACAGGGTCAAACCAGGACAACACCTGAGAGGATCCGAACAGACAGGAGAGGAACCGTACCGGCATCTGCCTTGGCGCCCATCGCTTGCACAGATGCCATGGTGTGGACAATGACACCCTTGGGGAACTCTGACCACGTCGTTGGTTTGCCATCTACTGTAATAATGTGTCGCAGCAGTGGAACCTGAGAAACAATTTCCTGTGGAAATGAATGTATGGTCAGAAATCAAACATGAGGTTTGTGCCAACAAGAAGAGAAAAAAATAAATTTATCTACTGGATACATCAAAGAAAAAAAAAGCATTTGAAGCACTGACACAGAGTATCTGAGGATTTAAAGTATCAAAGGATAAACTTGTCTAGCTCCAAAAGCTGCAAAGCTTTAAACTGTCCACATTTAGATTTGCCAAACTGATTGAACTTTCCACTTATAAGTCCAAAAATTTTTCCAACCATTTACTGATTTGGGTCTTATTTCAAGACATGATTTGTGGAGGTAATTGACTTTCCATTCTCATAAACACTGAGAGAAATTTGCAACACCAAGCTCACAATAATTCTTATGTTGCTGTTCCTTAATACTAAGCTATTTAAAACAAGCATCCGCTAACAAAAATACAGAAAAATATTAGTTAAGCATTAGTTCAGCATTTGAAGCAAAATGTGAGCTCCAAACATTGTTCTGCAATGTTCTAGTGGAAAAAGAAATGATTATCATTGCTAAAAGAAATTAATTCTCTTACTGCAAGCTGAAATAAGTGTGCATTGTATATATACTGTCACTATAATAGTGTTAAAAAGAGCTTGGAAATTGTCATTCAAAACTCACCAACAGCACACCATTTTTAATTAAAACAATTTTCTTATGTGAGAAGTCTAATTCCCCCCAAAACACGATGCTGACGCTTATGCAAGTTGCTCCCCTTGTGTGTTTAATCTGGGTCAATAAATCAAAAAAGTTTTTGGACTGTTGTAATGCTTAATAAGCTTTCCTGCACACTGGAGAACAGCTCTTAACTCTTGAGGCACCCATCTTTATATTTATAAAGCGCCATTCTCTTCTGGGAAAGCATCCAACAATAAATCAGAAGGATGATCACATTCAGCTATTCATATACAGTTTATACACTTTTCTGTGCTTCCCATATGCTCTGACTGTTAAATTTACAGGCACTAAACCCACTCAGAAACCAGAGCAGTTTCTTGTAAAGGTGTTGTTCCAGGCAGCACCACAGCTCTTCAGCAGTGCAACTTGGTCATCCTGCTCTCCAAAATCACTGAGGAGTCTAAACCCCACTGAAGGCTGACTATCCTTTTGTCTGCACATGAGGACAGATACATAAATCTTATCCTAGAAAGAAGCACCTGCGCTGTGGAAAGGCAATAAATCATTGTTCCACACAGTGGAGCCAGGCCTTTTAACAATCAACAGAGACACTGGAGGGGAAGAGACAGCAAACAGTTTTCTGACCTTCAATTTTGTCTGCATCAGTTCTTTACTAGTAATGATGGTGGTCACCTCCGTTTCGTTTAACCCGTGCACTATCGCTGCGCCTCCCAGAGTAGCGTACAGAGTAACAACTGAAACAGAAAATGGGGGGAGAATGGTGAATGTGTGTTACACTGGCAAGCACAGCTGACAATAAAAGGGCTAAGATTAACCTAGAAATGCCTGTCAACTAATATAAAGGGGATAGAGTTCTCTGCTTTAAAAATCCCTGTTAGGTGGATGTAAACACAGTGTAGCCTTCAGCTTCTCCCAGAAGGAATAAACAATCCCCATCCTCTACGTGACCGGTTACTGTTTTCCAAGGTCTAAGCTGCCAAACCCACATTACCCTAAGCAATTCTCTTCTAGATCTACTCTCACACCTTCATGGCTTTTACCATTTTAAAAAGTAGGCACCTGCTCTCAGTTTAATACACTGTGTAACCACCCCCTTTGTACACAGGGAAGAAACAGCTTTCATTGATGTGACTGCTCTTTCCACAGTTCACACGCTCTGTTGCTAGCCTTTTACAACTGTCTGCTAGCAAGGAATGACTGTAGCATTGTAATACATGTCATCAGCAGATTAACTCTCGCCCAGTAATAAATCTGTGACTATCATATTCTCCCATCTCCTTAAAACAACATAATAAAGGCCTAATCACCACAATCACGATGAACTGACATCATGAGAATACAGAATAGGAAGGAAAGAACAATGTTTAGGAAACCAACTGTTAGAAACACCATTTCCTGTATTTAAGGAGAGTTTATGAGTTACAGTGTTAAACAACAAGTATTTCATATTAATCATTTTGAACTCCATTTCAATGGCATTTTATGGGAACTGGATGAGAAGAGACAGGAAAGGACTGGGGAAGAAAAAGGCAGCTCGAAGAGCAAGAGAGGTATTGCTCTGAAAAAATTCATAGCTTCCTATTTTCCAAGCAGCATACTAAGCAGGGGCATCTCAAAACACTCATGAAGTCCATGAACACAATCATTAATAACTACACCATCAGTGCCAGAAGTTTTGTCACATTAGGTATCTGAATTTCTTTCTGTATTTTGGTTTGGATTTAGCTGAACATCCAAACGCAGTTATCAAAACAAGAGAAGCCCCAGCACATGTTAGGGCTGAAACTATACTATGTTCACTGCAGCAAAAATAAAAAATAAAAATCAAATGAAATCAAAGCCTGCTGTATTCTAAGTTTTGAAATCCAGGGAATTACTAACCCAGCCAGGCATACTACACAAGAACTCTGACAGCAGTTTTCTTACACAGAGAAGTAAATAGTTGACCTCTACTCATTTTTTCCCTGTTAAAACAGTCCATCATAGATCAGAACTGTTGCAGGGCAAACGCACATGCACTGTGTTTTCTTTAATTTGGTGGGAGCAAAGTCCAGAAGAGTGCCTCTGCTAGTTCCCACGAGCTCTCCCTACTTACGGCAGTGACCCCTGTTACATAAACAGCGAGCAGAAACGCAGCTTCCCCGAGCCAACGAGCAGAGCCGCGACGACACACCGCCCGGAAAGCAGAACCTCCCAAAGAACCATTTATCTGGTCGATTATTCATCTACAATGAAGTACACAAAGGACAACCCAGAGCTACATGACAGAGCCAATGAGAAATACATCATCTATATGATGGTGCACTGATGTCACAGGAAAAAAAACGGGAAATTACTCCAATTCATGAAATCACCACATTGGCACCTTAAGCTTTTCCAGGCACAACTTGAAGTTTAGGTGGTTTGGGGCTTTTTGGGGTTTTTTTGGGGGGAAAGGGGTATCTCTCCCTTTTTTGTCTCTTGAAGACATACCAAGGAGGTACTGCCTTTTGTGTTCATCTTTATGCATGCAATGGTACATGTGAATCTCTGGTATCTGCACTCCTGCTAGGAACACTGCTCAGAGTCTGACAAAAAGAAAAATCTCAACACCACTAAATTTGACAGCTAATATACAAGAGCAAAGCTTTGCCCTAAAGAAACAAAGAGAACTTTTGCCATTTATTTCAATGTACTTCTGCTTAAGCTTCAGGAAGGAATGATTGAAAAATGAAATATAACCTTTCCTATTTATTTCATTATTTGGTTATACACTTGGGTATTTCATCTGCCTACACTGCTGAAAACCTTTTCAGACAGTTGTGGAGGAGATATTAACACAAAACCAGACTTTCTTCCAAGGTACTTTTTTTTTTTTCCCCCTCCTGCTTTTGAACTAACAAACCCAGCCTACCTCCTGCAAACACAGAAGTTAGCTAGTTTCAATCAATGCCAAATTTACAGTCAAGCAAGTATTTATAGCCATAAAAACTACTTGTTTGTGCAAGTGACACAGAACAAAAATTACTTTCTCCATTTAATTCCATAGTACTAAAGGCATTTTCTCCAACACTAGACATGAAGCAGATGAACCTGCTCCCTTGGCACCAGTCCTGGGCACAGACCACCAGATTTAATACATTTCACATCCAGAATGAGTGTCACAACACTACCACAGCCGTTAACTGCTGTGAAACTCGTCAACTGAAAAATGCTAATAGAAGCCATTTAGCAATGTCTTACCACAGTTGTTCAACATCATCTGCATTTTTTTAATTCATTCAGCAAACTGACTACGTGAATACCACATGATTATATCATCATCATATCAGCCAACACACAAGTCAGCCAAGTTCACATCCAAGATGACATACAGCCTAGATGCTCCATACCACGTCAGTCAGCATGCAGACACATCTCAGTGTGGAAACTTAAAACATTAACCCAACAACACAAAAAACCCCTCCATGCATACCATTCTACAGATGACAGCTCTCTCAGTTATTTATCATCCTCAGATTACGAAATATTCTTAGGATTTCTTAGTGCATTTCATTTCCAAAGAAAAAGTAATTGATGCAAGCCTTTGCATGTTATTCCCAGGATAGTCACTAGGAATCTAACGGATCCCAAAGGTGGATAAAGGGCAGAACTGACACAGTGTATCATGAGAAATGCAGTTTAAAGGCAACACAGGCATCTCATCCCAGAACAGCCTGGGCAGATCTCTGCTCTGGCAGGCAAGTTGTTAGCAGTCCCTCATGAAGAAAGGACCAAAAATGCCCTGAGTTTGGTCTGGGAGACACGTGGGAAGATCACCTGTACAAACAGATCATAGAGCAGAATGCTTGGGGCCATGGCCAGTCCGATTATAAGTATCTCCCAGAATGGAGATCTCTCAACCACTCTAGGCTCCTGTTTTGGTATTCAACCACCAATGGTGGTGAAGAGATTTGCCCTAAAAATCGAATCAAATTTTCCTGTGCATCAAGTTGTGCCCGTTGCACCATTTTATCAAAGTACATCATTGCACAGTCTGGCTTCATCCTCTCTGTACACTCTCATTAGATAGTTTCAGAGACAGCAACAAGATCTCAACTTGCTCAATGCCAAACGGACCCCACTCTTTCAGTCTCTTCTCCTGTGTCACATTGTCCAACACTTTCAGCATCTTGGCAGCCCTCCACTACCCTCACCAAGGTCCTTTTTTTTTCTACTGGAAAGCCCAACACTAGACACAGTACTCTAGCTGTTGTCTCACAAGCATCCAAACAGAGGAGAGAGACCACTTCTCTGACACACCTGCTACACTAGGATGAGGCTGGCCTTCAATGCAAGAAGGCATTGTGTACTCACTGCCCACCAGGACCCCAAGGCACTTTTCTGCTCTCCAGCCAGTTGTCCCCAGCCTGTACTGATGTGTGCAGTAATTTGCAGTGGCCTTTGCTGAACTCTGAGTTCCCAAAAGCCCACTATTCCAGCCAACAGGCCCCTCTGAGCATCAGCCCTGCCTTCCAGTGTGCTGGCTGCTCCCACCAGCTTGCTACGGGCTGTGACCTGCTGTGTTTACACTCTGTCCCATCATCCAGATCTTCAATAAAGATATTAAACAGTATAAGACTCAGTATCAATCCCCAAGGGCCAGCAGCTAACTGTCCCACTCATCAGAATCAGACAATGGACCCATGAATTTTCCCATCTGTCTTACCAGCTACTTATCCAGCCTCTATCTAAATAGTCTGGATGTATAGATACTATGGGAAGCCACGTCAAAGGCCTTGCCAAAGACACAGTATACAACAGCCACTCCATCTTTATCACAAAGCCAGTCATTCAACAAGGCAAGCAGCCCAATTTTCAATGAGCAGGACTAGGGCAGTAGGTCTTGTAACCGACTCCATCCCTAAAGCTGAGGGGAGTAACACAGCCTAAGCGTAGACACAAAATAACCCCACAGACCTGCACATACTCATGAAGGTATGGCTTCTCAAACTGAAACAGACCCCTGCTTGGAGCAGAGAGGGACCATTTAAGATGCAATTTTCTTGTTAGGCTCACCTCCAAAGTCTGAAGGAAGTCAAGTACACATCTTGAGCACTAGCAAATCAGGAATTTCTGCACATATGGCTTTTACAGCATGTCTCTTAGTGAAAGGCAGTAAAATGTGTCATGGGGGAAAAGAGGCCAAAGCCTGCAAGAAACAGCAGCATGGAACAGACTGCCCTGTAAGAAAATGAGAAATGTCCCCTGAAAACACCACAGAACCCAGCCAGGCTGGGCTCACGGTTAGGTGAATGACTTAAGGAGTGATGATGAAACAGCTATGTGAAAACAACCCCTACACCAAGCTGAGATCAGTACTCAGTATGTTTCTCAGCCAGAAAAGCAGGCCTAGAGCTCCTACTGACACCCTTGTGCCTAGGCTCAGACCAGGTGAGGGTACATGGCAGGCTTTCCACGGGGCAGAAGCGTACCTTGGACATGGCTGTGGCCCTCTCCACATGGCTCAAGCGAAAGGGAAGCAGACTGGGCTTTGCATCTCGCTGCCCTGTGCTGTGCAATGGTGCTGTGCAAGGGCTCCTCCAGTCCGTCTGTCCTATCCTATCCTGCCGCTCCTCGACCCAGCCTGCTGTACACACCCTGCCAAGAAAGCACCTCCTCCTCCCCACGCAGGCTCAGCTCTGCCCCAACAGTCAGTGGTTCCACAATAACATAGTAGAAGACCAAAGGGTAAGTAAGTAGAAGTTACAGCATGGAACCAAGACTGTCAGCAGACAGAAGTACCCAAAACACACTTATGGTTACTCCATGAGAAAATGAGGAGTGCTGTCCAGGTCAGAGAACTTGGCCCCAGTCCACTGCTAGGGTTAAGGATCCAGTTAGTGTATGATTAAGCCAGATACTACGAATGAGAGTGCGACTGACTAAAATAGGTCACCAAAACTAAACAGTCTTAAGGTTTTCGAAGTAATCACTAGGACTCAAGCTTGTCCTTAAGTGCAGTCTGAAATCAACGTTCAGATTAAATTAGGATGTATTAAGTTACATGCAACGCACTGTAAGAAAGTCAAGAGGTCGAGAGAAGAAAGAAAACTATTAAATTATTTAAAAAAACCCCAGAAACAGGCTCATCCTAAGGTTTGAGTTAAGAAATGACTTGTATGGGAAAAGAGTTACTACACAACTTTTTAGTTTGAAAGAGCTGCCCAAAACTAGTTCAGGACTTACTCATTCCTTCTTACCTTAGAGAAAGTAATACAATAAGCCATAACCAAAGTCAAAATTGAAGAGTTGACAAAACACACAGTTAAAAAAAACCAAAACACCACAACACAAAGTTACAGGCACAGATAAAGGTTTGACGTCAGCTCCTGAAACCGAGTCAATGAATTCATAAGTGATTTTTGTTTGTTTTTAGAAACTTGGGAATTTGTACTGATTTGAGATTAAAAGAAAATAAACCTCTGAAATCCACTGAGCAAGACATACTTACTGAAACATACTCCAGCTGTAAACAGATACACATTTCTCCACTGATTCAGGCAAATCACTACCAAGTGCAGTCTCTACCTTACGCAGTGTTTCTTATCTGTAGTTTTAAACACTCAGTATAAACTTTACATAGAGTTTTCTCAGTGTGTTAAGTAAGAAATGGGTTTGGTTTCAGACTGTGCTGTAAGATCAAAGGACATAAACACTTGAGGGGAGAGGCATGCTTACGCTGGTAGTTGCACATGAAGCAGGCCTGTGCCGCGATCATCCACTCGGCTCTGGTCTCGCAGAAGATAGCGATGTTAGTCTTTGGTTGCTGACCCAACACTGCCAGGCCGTTTCCAAAATTAACAGCTTTAACGTACACATCTTCATATGAAAGCCAGGTGTACTTGCCAAGGATGACCTAATGAGAGTAATAAACAGAATTTAGAAAACCAAAATCCTTAACACGTCCTGCTACATCTTTATCCATGTGAAGCAGCCACAGCTGTTTGAAGTAAAAGTTGCCCACATTCTCAAAGCAGTTCATCCCAGATAATGAAGAATATTCTTGCCAAAAGCTACAGGGACTGTGGAAGTTCCAACAGAATCGCTGCACTATCTCCACGTGCATTATCACCTCAGTTTCTCCCTTCACATTAGGAAAGCACATGATTCCCACTGTATTTCATGGCTTCAGAAGCCCTCAGAAAAGCCACAGTTATCTGACCCATGCACCTTCAGATTTTTTGTACAGGTTTGTTTTATTTTAAAGGGTGACAAGCACCAGTTAGTACAGCACATACTCTTATGTTTGCTTTCTGGGATATCTGGGCTGTGATTCTCCTATGCAAATATGATACAGAGGTGTTTGTTTTTATATTAAAAAAAAAAAACGAAACAGGAAAACTGGAATCCAGCCATCAGTACATAAATGGGTCCTCAGCCAGAAATTGTGAAATCCCTGTAGCTTTGTCTGTCCTGAAACAAACGTCAGGGGAAAGGGGAGTAACCTTTCTGTCCTTTTTTACTGCTAAACAGAAGTGGGACAGTAGACCAGACTGGAAATTACTGGCAAATCTCAGTACCAAAAAGCCATGTGGAAAAAGTGAGGCAATCTCACTTTTCTGCTATACGGGAAAGCTGGTGCATCTAAAACTGGACTTGAATTTAGAGCTCACAATCCAGCACAGATTTCTGTGTGTGCACTTGCACCTTGCAGTACTGTTTTCTCACAGAGTGATAGGCTTTTTTCTTTGATGACATCCTATAAATTTTCATATACAGATACAGTACAGAGGCAATATTCTGCACTGAAAATCCACACTAAAATTATTATACCTGCCTGTCAAGTTAAACAAGTTCCTTGACAATTTTGAAAACTAATTTTTACTGGTCAAGTACATCGAAAGTTCCTTTTGGCTACACAGCCTTAGAAATAAATACAAGCAAGCAATTAAAAAAGAAAACAAAAACACACTACAAAAGCAAATTTCTTCCTCCACTCCTGTTATCCAAGTTTCAATTATCAACTTCAACTAAATTTCAACCTTGTGGGCTGTAAAATCTAATAACTTCCTGGCATATAACTAATGAGTCTGTATTTCCACTTCCTTAATAAAATTAATTTCAAAACCTCCAACTTTAATAAAAAAATAGAATCTAATAGATTTATTATAACATTTTTCTAAGCATAAGTTCCCTACTGGGTACTGAGTTGTACCCACTACAGCTTTACGGCACCGCACTCATTAACCTACGTGTTTTGCAGGACTAAGCTTTTTAACTGGGAACAGGTAAAGCCATAGCTGCTTGGAAATGACACAAATGTCTTAATGGGTAAACATGATTCAGCAAATTCAAAAAAAATCATAGAATTGTAGGGGTTGGAAGAGACGTCGAGAGATCATCGGGTCCAACCCCCCTGCCAAAGCAGCTCCTCAGGACATATCACTCAGATAGGTGTCCAGGTGGGTCTTGAATATCTCCAGAGATGGAGACTCCACCACCTCCCTGGGCAGCCTGTCCCAGGGCTCCCTTACCCTCACTGGGGAAAAAGTTCTTCCACATGTTGGTGCAGAACTTCCTGTGCTCCAACTTGCAGCCATTGCCCCTTGTCCTGTCCCCACAGACCACTGAAAAGGGGCTGGCTGATTCCCCCTGCATCCCCTGCTTCAGATAATTATAAACATTAATTAGATCCCCCCTTAGTCTTCTCTTCTCAAGGCTGCACAGTCCCAGCTTACTCAGCCTTTCCTCATAGGGGAGATGCTCCAGGCCCTTAATCACCTTCGTAGCCCTCCTCTGGACTCTCTCCAGGAGATCCCTGTCCTTTTTATACCAAGGAACCCAGAACTGGACACAACACTCCAGGTAGGGCCTGACCAGGGCAGAGTAGAGGGGGAGGATCACCTTCTTTGACCTGCTGGCCACACTCCTCCGGATGCACACCAGGATCCCATTGGCTCTCTAAGCCACCGAGACACACTGCTGGCTCATGGCCAACATTTGCCAACAGTAGCAATACTCAGCAATTTCACTGAAAAATAAGCAGTTTGCACACAAATAGCTGCTCAGGTTTCCTGGTTTTATTTACAGAAGCTCAGCTTTGTTGGCAAATACAGAGCCAAAATCGTTACTGTCCCAGCTGTAACTGGCAAGAGAATTACAGTAGAATTGCTACCTGCCCATGCCCACAGCACTGTGGGGCAGAGGGCTCACACTGCCACTGCTGCTTATGGCTACAGCCCCCAAGGAGGAGGACCTGGGAGCTCCTCTCAGCCTCCACACACCTGGGAGTTTCTATCGGTTTCCACATTTCTGGTACGGAAAACTTTTGCTGCTTCCAAAGAAAATATGTACCTATTGCTGTCCATCCAGATTTCTCTAATTTGGAATTTTAATTCAAGTTTGGGACATTGCTCCTCCAAACACAGTCTTTTTGGCAGGCTTGGACATGCTCACAAGCTCATTAGTTGAAAATAATGTACAGAAATTAATTGGGCGACACCCTTTCCAGCAGTAGAGTGCTACTAACAGCCGTAAAGCATGGCCTCAGGGGTGCTGCTCTCAAATAATTCGACCTAAAATTGCAAGCAGGTTCTTGTTACTGTTTCTGGTGAGTTTGCCAACAGACAGGTTTTGGCAATTCCCATCCTTCGGTGCGTAATTCACAATGGTTGAAATGAGTAATATAGGTGGTAGGGGGACAGTTGGACTAGATGATCTTGGAGGCCTTAATGATTCTATGAAATAAAGGGTCAAGAATGGATCTGAGTAACACTTGTGAGTCTGGTTTTCTCCCTTTTTTCTTTTAATTTATGCTTATGGCTTTAAGTTTGATATCAAGTGGTGAAAGGCAGCTTACTGGTGCTTTCTTAAGGGGGTTAGAAAACCCACAGAAGGAAGCGTAGCACTGTGGTAATTCTATTTAGGGATACAGAAATACAGTTGAAAAACACTGATGCCTGCAAACGAAGGAGGAAAACCTTTTCTGATGCAGCTACTTTGAGTTTTACTTTTCCTACTGCCTTCCGTATACCTGAATTGCCATCTTCCCCTCTTCCCCATAGCCAGCCCCATCTCTGTTCCTGACGACACGCCGCCTCTGTCCGCATGTCCCGCTTGTGTCAACAGACACAGCTCAGGTTACAGTTTCTCTCCCGCTTCCCTGTGTTTGAGCACACCTTCAAATCCACCCCGGCTCCCCGCTACGGGGTTCCGAAGCAGGGTGCCTACCTGCGGGCAGCCGGTATGCACCACTGCCTCTGCCTCCGCAGCCTGCAGAGCTTATTTCTGCTAGCCAGGTACTCACAGGCGGGAAGAAACAGCCCAGGAGCGGGGCCGGGATGGCCGGCCGGCTGGCAGCGAGCGCCCCGCCCGCCCGCTCCCGGGCTCGCAGCCGGCGTTGCGCGGGAAGGTGCTGCCCTCTGCCGCGGGCCCGGCGCACCGACCGCAGCGCCACGTCACCGCTGCACTCCGGTTACGTCCTGGCCGCGGCGGGGCACGGCGCTGAGGTCGGTGCTGTGTCGGTATCCGGGACCCCAGCGAGGTATAAAGGCTCGTGCTGCACGGCGAGCGCTCCCCCAGCCTGGATTTTGGGACAAGCCACCCGCTTCGGGTGCCGACAAGGGCTGTGGCGCGGCGCGTCAGCCTAACGGCTGCCCACGGGTAGGCGCCCTACGTGGGAATCCTGCCGGGAAAGGCACCGAGGTGAAGGCCGGGATGGGCTTCAGGTGTACGTGAACACAAGGAAGGGTGCCGAGAGAAACCATAACCTGCGCCGTGTCTGTCAGCAGCAGCGTACGGTGTAAGAACAGGACCCAGACACAAGGTGCACAGAAGTGCCGCGGGCACACGTACAGCCAATAACCCACCTGCCCTCCGTTGCTCTTTGGGAACACCCTGAAAGCAGCTTAGGAGGCTTGAAGGGACCTGTCCACAGCTGTGAAACCAGCGATCAAAACAGCACGCAGCAAGTATGTCAACAATAACACAGCGCTGTGTGTTTGAAACGCCTGGGTTTGGCCCTTGTGACACAAAAACACAGGCTGCAGCTGTCCGGACACTTCTGAGCAACCCCACCTGAACGTATTTAGGCAGGACCCTCTGGTTTTCAACATCACAAGCTGCTCTCTCACTGCCCAAGGACTCAGCACGGCCAGAGCCTTCCCACAGCTCCACAGCGTCAGCTACAGCGCTTCCTGTGTGCGCACCGTGTCACAAGGGCTCTGGGTGCATCACCTCCCCCTACCAGAATCCTGTGTGGTTTTCCCCCCCAATGTGTCTTACTATGTTTCCACTAATTCTGCTCTTTGCTACAAATCTTTTAAAAAGCAAAACAAACCCTGAAAAAGCCCAAACAACCAAAGAACACACAGGAAGCAAAATCCACATACAAGCATACGTAAGAACATGACAGCAGAGCCTCTAAGATGATATAAAATAATCAACCATCAGAATAAATCTTGCCTTTTAAGCACCATAAAATTTAAGCTCTGCTTAAATTATTTTTTTCCCCCTATTACTTAATCTTTTAAGTATTTTCAACGTTATTTTGTCCTGACTTAAGCACGTATTTTATAAAATTAATACTAGGTATACTCTCCGATCCACTTAAAGGACACTACAGAAAGGAACAGGAAAACAAACTACATGTGAGGTGATATAAAATCCTACCAAGTAAACAGAAACAAGTATTTGTATTTGTTGACATCCATGAACTTTCTGCTCCTTTGGCAGCTACACAGGAATAAAACTTTTGAATACGATGAAAACTCAAGATGTTACAGGTTGTCTGAAACACCACTGCTCTCAAATTGATGCAGTACCTGATCTTAAAGATGTCAAATACCTAGCTTTAAATAATTTTAGCCAGAAATATGAGCACAATTAGTTCTTGTAAGAATCCGAAACTTGTATTTACTTTTTGAGATATATTTACCCTATTAATTAGTGAATCATTAATTAACCTAAACTAGCCCATTGCAATCTGAAGAGAGAAGCATCTTCTAAAAGGTAAGCACAGGGACTCCTGATTTACATTCAGATCTGCCCCTGACTTGCAGATGACCTCAGAAAACTGCATCAACCGCTCCTACCACTGTGCTCAATTTCTGAAGGGGGAAAAAATAATTAACAAGTTCTGCAATTCCTGAAAGGTACAGAAATTCTATCCATCTATATGTATCTAGCAATTAAAATTGTCACAGACTTTTTCCAGAAGTTGCACCAAATAAACCTCAACAAGCTGCCTGTATTAAAAGGAACCAGGCAATAAAAAGATGCAGGTTATGAAAGACATTCAATATCAACAAGGTACATTGTGAAATCTTCTGATTTTTGCCCACTTGCTAAAACACGTTATGAGGTATTAAGAAACACTGTATTCCTTAATGGGGGAAAAAATAAAATAAAGCAGATTTATGTGATAATGCCAAAACTGGGAACAAAATAATTTGAGGGCAAGTATGGCAACGGACCATAATGAACTGTTGTGTCAAGCTTAGACAAAATTACCTAACTTAAGTAATTTCCAAGTCTAAATACTTAGAAACAAGTAATTTAACTAGGTCAACCCCAACACTCTTCAGCATTCCAACATTCACAACACTCTGCTTGCATAACAGAAAAGGCTAAAACGCCTAAGTTCTTAAGCCTCACACTACTGATTATGTTTGAGAAACAGAGCACAGATCATGGGCAGCCAAGGTTCTCATCTATGCTCAGAAGCCACTTTGTACAACGTGAACTTTACATTTCTTTTTAGGGCAAGAGGGCAGCAAGACACGCATTGAGAACGATTTGGTGTATGCATTTCTCCCAGCATTTCCTTCACACTGAAAAACTAACTCCATAGCTGCAAGTTACACTAACAAGTAAAGCCTCTATGAAGTTTTTAACAGAACTGAACTTGCTATGTATTGTGATACTATCCAAATTCTGCTTTAATCATTGTATTCCTAGATCAGAAATAAAGCTAGCAGCATTTAATGATTACTTTATTTAATGAAGAAATAAGTTTTTCTTCTGCAGGAAAGATAATCTTAACTAAAAACTGTCTTTAGAGAGCATAGTTGACTTCTAATGCAGAAGTGCAGACCTTTAACACATATCCACACGTATGCCTGTATCCTGTTAATGGTATCTTGGGCTTGCTTCTTCAGGCAAAACTGCATTTTCAAAGGCCTCTGAACAAATGCAAAGCAGCAACTGACAACACAGGCCTGAACTTGGAAAGCTACAAAAAGTCAGTCCCTTGAAACAACAGTGTCCTATTGAAATGACATCTGGCCCCACACCGACAGAGTAATAGTTCACCTTAAAGGAAACTGAAAGACACACACACACACAAACAAGTCTTCTAAATCAAGTCTGTGCAATCCTTTCCCAAACAAGAATTTCATTTATGCCCTGAATTCACAGAGCAAAAGAGTAAATCCTTCATTTACAGGTAAGTTTACTGGAAGGCACATGTGAGCATAGGCATCTAGTAATTTTTCTATATTTATCTGATTGTAGTTGAGATTAACTCAAAGGGAGACCTTTTCATTTTTAATTCACCTAAAAGGAAAACTTTAAAGTCTGTTACATAATCAGCTAAATATAAAAACACCAAATACCTAAAGCATATTTGTGTTTTCTCTTTGGCTGAAACCCTAAAATATGGTACCTACTCAAGAATGCAGAAGGCAACTTTGTTTTCTTTTAAATGCCAAGTAATTAAAGATTTGGAATTAGATCATTTAACTCTTTTTGTGACTACTTACTCTAAGCAGAAAAGCTTTTTTTTCTCCCCCAATTTCCTTTACTAGACTAATAGTGTTGCACAGGAAAAATAAACACACTTTGAAAAAAATTCTGGAAGGCAAACTGCAGGAAGACTTACCTTTTTAAAAACTTTTCCTGATGGCTGGATTTCATCTTCCTCTTTTAGGATTTCACGTGTCCCCAAGAGTTTCTTGTCCTTAAATTTAGTTTTAGCATATTTGAAAACTTTGTCGAGTGTATCACACCCAGGATAGAGAACTGAAGCTAAGCAGTGCAGGCTGTTAACAGATCTGTATGCACCCCCGGGCTTGTTATTCACAGGTTTAGCTTTAACCTGCTTGGCTTTTGCTATAGCCTGCCTTGATCCTGAAAATATGTACCATGGAATGTATGTTACAAAGGAGTAGACCAAGATTATCAAGTTTATAAACTGTAGAAGAACAGGGTTGATGTTATGCTTCAACTTCATCTTGGCTGCTTGTGAAGTTTACAAGGGAAGGTTCGGAAACATGGATGGGTTAGACGGGGAATCCGAAAAGATCTGGAAAGACAGAAGAAAACGTTAGTGGGAACCTCTACAGTTGCTGACAAGGAGGTTATTTTCCAACACCTTATAATCCACATCAAAGTTTTATGCAGAAATTAGGCTAGAAGTCTTAACCCCTTACAGAAACAAAACAAGACACCGATAGATGAGAAAAGCTCTTCCCTGCCCATTGAACAGCCTGTAGGATTTACTGGTCCTGTTATTTCTCTGGACACTGCACAACGCACACACAGAACCTAAGGAGTCCAGGACCTGGGTTTTTAATTAAGTGACATGTGAATGGCATGTATTTATCTGAAAATGTTACATGATTATACAATTGGAAGGATTCTCTCCAACCACATTAGAACACCTCCCTGTGCATCTTCACTGGCAAAGCAGCCTTGTCGGCCTTTGACTGTAAATCACCAACCTCCACACAAGCCCTAAGAACACAAGTAATGCCACCGCTCTGTATGTGGGAACCCTGATCACCAAGTACAGTGAAACACCTTCCAAACACTACACAGACTGGGGACTGGGACGCCTACACAGAAGGAAACTGTAACCTTCCTTCATGAAGCCCCCTTTTCTCTCCCCCCAAGCTTTGCTGGTTCTTTTATTCCTAGAGACTTTCCATCAGTCCTGTGATTCAAGCCTCAGGACCCAGTATGCAATGGGCACACTTGTTATATAAACAAACATGACAGCAAGTTAACTAGTATTTAGTAAATACTGGAAAATGGCTTGGAAATATCGCCAAAATCCTAGCAACATCACTACGAAGTGATGTAACAGTTTCCAGGGTCCTTAATAGGATATTCACTTTGACTTTCTAAATTTAAAGCATCATTTATCTTTTTATCAGGAACACAATGGTGCAACTTTCTAATGTACTCCACTGCGGAGGCAAGAAATCACACTAAGAGACTGGGAAGCCAACAAAATAATTAAAATCATTACTTGTCATCATGGCTGAAGATTAATTTCTGCAATGGTGAATGAGTTACCACACAAAAATCCATACTTTGTGCATAAAAGCAAGATCATTGCATGTGTTCGGTCAGAAGGGGCCTTTAGGGCCATCCAGTCCAACCCCCCTGCAGTGAACAGGGGCATCTTCACTAGGTCAGGTCGCTCAGAGCCCCATCAAGCCTCACCCTGAATATCTCCAAACTGTAAATACACTGCACCCATTAACTTTTCAAAGGGACCAATACCACTGCATTGAAAGCAATACCACAAATCAAGCAACTAATAATGATGTGCACCTACGACCAAAAACTTTGATAACTATTTCTAAATGAAGTAGTTTTTCATTCCTAAAATACAGTGCCAATGCCATTATTCCCTGCTGATGTTGTACATTCATTGACTGTACATTCTCTCCTGGAGAGAGTCCAGAGAAGGGCTACGAAGATGATTAAGGGCCTGGAGCATCTCCCTGATGAGGAAAGGCTGAGTAAGTTGGGACTGTTCAGCCTTGAGAAGAGAAGACTAAGGGGGGACCTAATTAAAGTTTATAATTATCTGAAGCAGGGGATGCAGGGGGAATCAGCCAGCCCCTTTTCAGTGGTCTGTGGGGACAGGACAAGGGGCAATGGCTGCAAGTTGGAGCACAGGAAGTTCTGCACCAACATGTGGAAGAACTTTTTCCCAGTGAGGGTGAGGGAGCCTTGGGACAGGCTGCCCAGGGAGGTGGTGGAGTCTCCTTCTCTGGAGAGATTCAAGACCCATCTGGACGCCTATCTGAGTGGTATGTCCTAGGGAGCTGCTTTGGCAGGGGGTTGGACCCAATGATCTCTCGAGGTCCCTTCCAACCCCTACAATTCCATGATTCTATGACTATTTGAAAACCCTAATGAAAATAAATTCTAGCTGAAAAAGTAATGTTTAAATCATCTAAGATCCTCCAGTATAATGGAAAGAAACCTTATTTCAGGAATCTTAGATTTGTGGGTCCTTGTGAGACAGATCAACCCAATATCCTGCATTTGCAGGATGAGATTAATCCCATCTTTCTCTAAGCCATACCATTTCTTAAAACGCCGAGCAAAACTATTTCACCAGCAGCTCCTTCCCAAAGGAGCTGCTGCAGTCATTGTGAACACCGCATTGCTACAGGCAGCTTGAGGGAACCAAGCAACGTCCAGGTCCATCCCGAAAAGTGCCCAGTGACAAGCATTCAAACACAGCACAGGGGGTCCCCACTTTAGGGACCAAGCAGAGGGGGAAGGGATTTAAACCCTAAAATAAAACCTGGAAGTGTGCATGTTTTAATTTTCAGATTAAAGGCAAAAAAGTGATGGCAAATAAACAAAAAAAAAGCCTAAGTAGGCTAAAGGGCAGATTGAGTAACTGTTTGAAAAGCCTTGTGTTCTTAGGCTGTCACTGAAGGGTTCCTAACGGCATCAACCCTGTGCCAGCCAGTCAGTTACTGCACTCCAAAAATTCACGCTGTTGTTGATAGCAGTGTAGAACATGATGTTTTAAAGCAGAACCCAGCGTTCACACAGAAGTTCACCCTTCTTTCAAGAAGTTATACGTTGTACCGTAATTTTGACCGGCCCAATTCAGGGAGGCACTGCTTTTTTTCCTGCTTACAAAGCTGGAGAACAACTCTGGGTGCCTACAAAGTAGGAACAGAATTTAGCCACTGTTACACACAAAAATGAAGGCAGCTGTTTTAATACCTTTTGGAAAAATAATTCTCCAAAGACATTCCCTGTCTGACAACAACTGAGTCTGTCCAAAATTTTCTCCCTGGGATTCATAACTTTCCTTGGTTAGAGGGGTACAAAGCAGCAGCTTCCCATTTGATTTTGCATCATCCCAACAGCTATACTCCTACCTCGGAAGGAGAGGGGAACCTTTGCCACGCCAAGGTCTCATGTCAAGCTCTCCCTTCTGGCTTACCTGAAGACTTGCACATAACCCCCAAACCCAGAAACGTTTACTCTGAAGGGCAAATCATAAATTGCATTATGCCCACTGTGTCGTACGGGCTGCATCACAAGAAAGGGTCTCAACAGGACAGACTAAGGGTACTTTGGAACAGCACCCAGGCTCAGAAAAGTAAGTGTCCAGCTCTGGAACTAACCCAAATAAATTCCTCTCTACATCAAGGAAATTCCTAACAATTTCAGTTTCTCCTTCAGTAAAGCAGAGCTGTTACAAGCCATCTATAAAAAGCTGTAATCGTAATTACAGTTATAATTACCGTTGTAATTGGGAGTGGGAAAAGCACAGTCCCTTTTCAAACAAGCAAGAAAAATACATGCCAGCATTCTTCTTAGAAGGGCAGGTTCCACTGTCTTTGTGGGGCAGTAGTTCAAAAGAGCTGATCCCTGACTCAAGGGAAGTTTCCTGGTGGCAATGTAAAGGCTCCACCTCTTTCCTTGTGTGACTCAAGAGCACAAGATGCATTTTAACTCATGACTGAATTTGTGTGCTATGTTGCTAAAGAGAAAGCATCAGAGGAGAAGCACTGTTTCTGTTTAAAATGCCTCAATCCAGCAGATTCATCATTGATCATCATCTGCTGGGAAAGGCAAAGTCATCTGACTAGGTCACTAAGCATCCAATGAAAAAATGCCACAACATTTTGATGACAACGTAGAAGTAAAACTTAATCCTAACTTGAGACTCTTCCTCTTATTGCAAGCAAAGACACTGCAGCTGAACATGACAGTCCCGTTTTGGAGGGGTTTTGGGTTTCCATGTTTTTTTCTTTTTTAAATAAAAGTTCATTTAACCTCTCAAAAAAACCAAACCACCCCAGTTTAAGTTACATTATAAAACGAAAAGGTTGGTTTCATTAAAATAGTGTTTGCACACACATTTTTCTCTAAATATTAAAGGTTCAAAATAGCAATTGTTATAGTGATTTAAAAACCCAAAAATAAAATATTAATAGTAATCAACTTGCAGAAATAATCTGAAAATTAGTAATTTTAGCTAAATTTTCAAGGTTATTCAAATTTGAAAGGCTTGGAAGGGATGTACTGTGTGCTGTTTAGTACTCTGCCTTTCAAAAGTACCAAACAAAAACCCCTCTGACAGACTTTGGGAAACACTGTAACGGGACTTGAAAATTTAATTGAAACACAATTTGTGGTCACCTCATTCATTTTGGAAGTACATGACTGCTTTTGACCATAAAAAAGGGTAAAGTAAACCCAACAGTTTGAGGCAGAATACAAGAAGACAACAGGTTCCTAATTAGTTTAATAAAGTATTAGACTAAGACACAGCGAGGAAAGTCCAGTGCCTCTGCAATACCAGCACTTTGTTCTCAAGTAACTCCTGTTTAATCACTGGCAAATAAAAATACATGACATGTAAAAGCATCTGTAACCTAGTGGCGCAGTGTGCGGATGAGCTGTGAACACTCAGGTTCTTACAGAACAGCATCCATTCTGTTTTCACCTAAACCTGTTGGGTTTTCTGAGGAATCTGTCTTCAAGCCCTGACTGGTGATGCAGGAAAGATTGGCAGATTAAACCCTGGAGGAAAGAGCTGCTAGTTTATGCAAGAACACAACTTAAAAACTGTGTAAGCAAATGCTTCTGCACGCATATAATCACTGATTGGTTTGTATGTAATTGTTTCAAGAAACAGCTGAAGACAAAACCATACGTAAAGTGTGATACACTTTTTCAACAGCCATGAGAAGATGCAGTCAGCACAACTCATTCACCAGCTTGGAGAAGGAAACCGGCAGTTTTCAGCACTGACCCTGCTTAATACATAAGCAGTGATTTGGCCTGATACACTGCTTACACTAATACTGTAACTAAACCCTTTAGTTTTAGAAGAAAACTTTTGTTAATAAAAAAATCCTTAAAGGAATGTGTTTACTAATTGACCCACTTATTATAATTGCACTAAAATAAAAGCATGAGTTAACAAGAAAAAGAAACCTTATGCAAGTTCTCATTGTGGCAGGTACAGGTACAACAGCTGACACAAGGTGTTCCTGTCCCAGTTTACTCAAAAGGAGTTGTCACAGGCAACTGTGTGAAATTTAAAAGTGGAAAACCCCTTAGATATGGCCACGATAAAACACATACCCTGTTCTTTCACTTGTCTTTCATATTCAGTAAAGGAAACAATTTGCTCATCTAACACTGCAATGTGTCACCTCAGAGCCTAGGGCACTATATCCAAGGTAAATAAAGCCTATGGTAAGACACAGCAAAGGATCCATGGTCCGTACTCAAATACGATGGGAACAGCATTAGGTAAATCCAGGAGCTCCCTGGCTCCCCCCAGGTCCCAGCTTTTTTCAGTGTAATGCTGGTTCTACTATTTGGCATGGAAAAAATACACCTCTCTGCATACCTGTCCACACTGAGAATACGTTTCAACCCAGGTAATAAATATTCCCAAGCAACTTTTAAAGACTACATAAATCTGCAATCGATACATAACCTGGCTTTGCTTTACAGCCCATCAAGGTTTTATTTATTGCTCTTTGCAGAAGAGTCACTTAAAACCCTGTGCCAGCAACTCCCATTTAGAACACAGGGCAAGTGTAAACACTGTGTATCTATTACCTGTCTGCAAACACCATTATTTACAGAGCTATTGGGCTCTTCGGCAGATGATCTCTCCCAGGCAGCAGTCCCCACAGGCTGACTGTTTGCTGCCTGCGGGGAGTACCCACGGCTCGCACTGCCCCGCTCCTTGGCTTCGCATTTGCACAGGTACTACTGGAATAAAACTCAAACCCCAAGATTTCAAGACAGACACGCACACACAGAAGGATTTCAGTGAAGAATTTATAGTCACAGGAACACACATTAGACTTCTCTTATCAGTGGGTCTTGCAAAAAGAAATTGATTCTTCAATATTCAGAGAAAGGATAAAAAGGTTACTTACAGGGCTAGGCTTGAGAGAACAAAACAGCTGAGTATCTTCATGTGATGCCTGATATTTCCATTATAAAAACAATTTGAGTACTCAAGACAATGTATCAAAGCATGTAATAGAGTTTTAACTGTATTTGAAATTATCCTCTGCTAGTTTACATCTGGACCTAGAAAGCCACAAAGCAGGTTTTTTACCACACCTGGAATTTGCCATTACAGCTGCCAGTAAAAACATGTCTTTGTAAAATAAAAGCTCACTTGCTACATGTTGGCAGAGAGAGATCTAAAAAACAAAATTACTTACGGATTTATAAAACCCAAATACTTATAAAATTATCTATATAAAAACAGAAAAGAAAGTCAAGCATACAGAAGCAACAACCCATGCTTCACAAGGAAACTCCCTTGACTACAAAGTGAGGTAGAGCCTGAGGTGATGAGTGATGCTGAGGAAAAAATCCTAAATGCACAGGCACCTAAGCAGAATTTGTTTCACAATATGGATTTGCAACAGCTACATTTGAACCAGATGCTCCTCGCAGCTACAGTGTATTTTCACACGTTTCTTGAAACGGAGAAGCTGGAAATCACAACAAGCCTTACAGAGTGGTGAAAACAGTGCTTTTGTCCCCAGAGAAGAGCTGGTGCTCGGCACATTTTCCCAAACCTGAAGGAACTGCAGAGCAGGTGCAAGGTTCCACAGCAGCAAGCCTCTGCTCCCAACCACCCCCAGAAAGCTGCCGGCCTGGGACTGCTGTCAGGACCACGGTCACTCTCTGGGGCCAAGCTCCCTCCAAGTCATCCTGGTGGTACCCACTCCACCGAGCCCACTGGTTTCCATGCAAGTGCAAATGCTGTCCTTGTCCCCTGATTGTTTACTTGCCAGCCTTTCCACCCCTCCATGCCACCTTTCCCCAGGCTGGTGCCTTGGTCTCAGCATCACCTCCAGTGCAAGGGAGACCTTCCACATGCCTCTCAGTCATCCACAAAGCTCTTCACCAGGCAGAGCCGAAACCCTGTTCCAAAACAGACTGCCTTCATTGAGCCGAGTTGGGAACAGATCGGCACCTCTGCCCAAAAGGACCAACTGAGCTGTGGTACCTTCCTCAACACCTCTACCTGACCATGCTGGGCTTGTGGGTATTGAAAAGCCTTTGCCCCAGAAAGGTACAGGGGAACAGGATTACATGGTTTTAAGTCAGGCCTACTCAGCTAGAGGTTTTCATGACACTTTTTTCAAGCAGGCAGACCCAGAAGGAACATAATTCCCACATCTTCTCCAGTCCTGAGCAGGAGGTACCTGTCTCTCCCCAAGCACTGCCCTCCTCATCACTACACGTTGTGAACCGCTACTAGATTGCACAGAAGGAGGCACAGTAGAAGACCAAAATGACTACCCATTACAGCTGTTCTCTCAAAAGGACACAGATTTTCTGGATGTGGGGAGAGTGACTACTCTGCAAGCACACAGAGGCTAGTTTTGAACTACCTTGCTCAGATCACACTGAGCTTCCAGCCACGGTGGAACGAATACCGAGGCTCTTTCAACACTTTCCATCGCTGTGCTGGGAATCACAGGCTGGGCAAGCCGCTGCTGGAGCCACCTCAGCACTCCCACTCACACAGCTCACCCCAGGAGCCTTCAGCACACACAAATCCATCTCCCAGCTCCAGCCCTGACCGAGACTCAGGCACTTCTGCCCACAAGTGTGCCACCGAAAGCATGTGGGGGCACACACAGACCATCAAGACACGCACACCATGACCTGGAAAGAAAACAGTTTCCAAGGTTAAGCCTTTACAGATCCCTGGGGCAGCCAAGGTCGCTCATGAAGTGCATGGCCTGAGGGCATGGTTTCTGTTTGGCTCAAGCAGATTTAACCCTGGGTTGCTAATAAAAACAGACTGTTCATCTCCAAAATGTAATCCAGGTCCGTCCTCCCCTCCACTGCACACACACACGGTGCCTGTGTGGCTAGAGGCAAGGCAGATTAGCTTGCTGATCCAGCTTAAACCCTCTCCTTCCCAGGGAAAAAAGGTGGATTTTCCTTTGTATCAACTTTAGCACTTACTTGAGCCGAGGGTGAGTCACTGCAGGCACCTAAATCAACAGAAAATTAGCAGAAGAATAACTTCTTTTGTGGTGTTCTCTCAAACCCGGTAACTATGGATAGACAGGCATTATTAATGCCAGGGTAGAGAGGGCACACAGAGATGGAAGAGGGAAGGGAGGGAGTCTGGCAATCCAGCTATAAATCAAAACTCCACCTGGCTCTAGGAGAGCCAAGAAGAAAAGAGAGGGATACAGGAAAACGCCTCGTGACTTGGTCATCACCAGTACGCTGCGGGATCAGAGCAGAGCTGTGGTCTGGAGGATTAACCTTCTGCTCTCACTACTAATGATCTCACCACTTACTTTTTCTGGAGCTCACCCTTGGTAGATTCAAGCACTGCAGCCTAAATACCTTTAAACTCCGGGTGCAGGCTATTAGACATTCTTACAAATAACAAAGGGGTTTCATTTATGTCCTTTGCATCTCAATGCTGCATTTGTAAAATGATACTTGCAGCTCCTTAGGAGGGAGCAGAAGGCATGGTATTAGGATAAAAGCATACTTCTTAGATACAGAATTACACAAAACAAGTAGTCTTTTACCCTGAGAGACTCTCTACTACATTAACTAAGTCTTGAGACAAAGGAAATAGATTTATTAATTACCTAGAGAAGCTTGCAAAGCACTACCACTTTCTTTTCCTCACCTATACCAAAGGGAGAGGGGGGATCACACCTGGTCGTGGGAAACAAGAGGGGGACAAAAGCGGCAGCAGGGAACTCTATTAGATACAAGCAGCTGACATTTCTTGAGGGTAAAGACCCACTTGGTCTTAGATGGATCCTTGTATATCCAGCTATTTCTAAAAAGGCCATGGTAAGTGGGTGTTAAAAACTTCCATCTGCCATCACCCTCATGTAGGTACCTCCACTGTGCACTGCGGCCCACTCGTGTGAAAGACCACGGCTCCTGGAAGGAGACCATGAGGCTCATGTTTAGGAATCTGTCCTCTGCTTTCTAACAGAGGCAGTAATATTCATGAGGACCAGATTCTGCATCTTAGAAATGTTCTACTCAAAACATTTTGAAACAGCTTCTCCTTTAGTAAGTTTACAAATTAACTTATAGGAGGCAGCTTAAACATTTAAAGGGTTGAGGAATACATCTTCTAGTAATAAAAGTAATAAAACACAGCTCTAAGGTAACAACTGCTGTCCACAAACCTGAAAGCACTTCCCAAGAAGTTAACAACACTGTTACTGCCAATACAGGGAAAAAGAAAACCCTGTGTTAATATAATTATTCAAATTCATTCAACGAAGTACTGGCTGTGCCAGAAACACAATGCCGTCCTGCTACATCTTTGTCTCCCTTTCTTCCCACTATATAATACTGCTTCGTGGCAAACAAGTCATTTCAGGCAGTTTGATTTATCAGATACTGTCAATACAGTACTTCCATTCCTTCTCATAAGCAGTTATTAAAGCATTTAAGAGATTTATTTAATGCCAAGCTAAATTAAATATTTTCTCGCTCGTGCCAGAGTGTCCTGGTTTAGCCCCAGCTGGCAGCTAAGCACCACACAGCCACTTGCTCACTCCTCCCCTGCCTCCAGTGGGATGGGGAGGAAAATCACAAGAAAAGACAGTTTACTGGGACCACAAAGAAAAAGGAAAACAACAACAATACTAATAACTATATGCAAAGCAGGTGATGCACAGAGCAGTTTGCTCACCCTTGGGACCTAATGCTCAACCCGTCTGGAGCAACGATCCCTCCTCCCCTTATACACTGGCATGATGTCATATAAGGTATGGAATATCCATTTGGCTAGTCTGGGTCACCAGTCCCAGCTGATTTCCCTCCCAGCTTCCTGTCAAAGTTAACTCTCTCCCAGCCAAAACCCAGGACACAGAGAAACAATTACATTAGTGGATGAAGTACCTCGCTACTGGAGAAGACCTCAGAGTGACCCCGACATCTGGAAATTTACTGTCAAAGAGAGACATGAATCACAAACTTCCCAAGCACACTGTTAGATCTTTAAGCCACAGATACATATGAAACACAGAAGAGCACCTAAAGCACTACACAGAGAGCATGCAAAAGCCACACACAAAAATCAACCAGATGCTTCGTCATTACCCCCAGCCTCTGGCTACCGGAGCAGCAGAGTAACAGCCCAGTTGCTGCTGCCAGTGTATCACTCTCCAAGTCCCTACGCTCGTTTTCCAAGAGTTCAAGCCAATACTCCTGAGGACTTCCACTGGGAGGCAGACTCGGCTTTCCATCTGAGTGGAAGGGAGCCACCAGAGTGGTTTGATGTGCCATCTCCTGCTACAAAAAACAGCCCTAGATCAGCTTTCTAATTTCTGGGAAATCTGAAGCGCTGAAGGAGTGAACACATCTGCCTTGACTGTTTCTTTAAAAATCAAAGCAGAAATAGACGTTCTGTTGCTGTATATTCCATCTGGTTTGTGTGCTGTATTCTGGTCACATATTTGTCAGAGCAGAACAGTAATGTCTAACATAATGATACCAAATACTTTTAGCAGTAGAGGTGCTTCTGTCTTTTTCTTGAGCAGAAGCTATAGATACATAAAGATGTTATTTACTAGTGCGACAGCAGAAATTACCACCTATTATCCTATATTCAGTTTTTAAAATCATACCAGACAGACAGGTCCACAATATGTTTAAACCCATATATTGCCTTTGCCTTCTTTCTGTAACATTTATTCTTTATTTGACAGGCTTTTGTTAGGGACAACCTTAAGCCAGAACCTCTTTCAAGAGCAAGCAGGATATGAATACGATCAAGCAACAAAGCAAATGTGAGAGAACAAAATGATGATATAGGCTTCAGAAGAAAAAGTAAAAGGATTTATTCCAAGTCTTTAGAGAAGTTCCTCGCAAGAAAAACATCCGCCAGCTGAACAATACTTTCAAGAGGAATTTCACAATACATTTCGAAGGAATAAGGACATCCACAGCATGATCAAAGCTGTCCAAATGATCAAGTGGGATGCTCCACCACTTAATTTGAAAGGTTGTGCTGCTGACACTTTCAATACGCTTTCTCTTTTGAAGAATAAATACATTTTCAGGTTCCAATTTCTTGGGGTTTGGTGTGTTTGGTTTTTGTAAGCAACATTGTATCATTGTCTACAGAAATTTACTACCAGAAAAAAAAATTAATCAAAAAGTTCCCACAGGAACATCTTCTTTCCCCCTCCATACACTTCCCACTGTGGTGACAGCACCTCCAGAACAGGAGCAACCCCTCTCTGGCCAGAGATGGAAGCCACAAGTCCCTTGGAGGGCACCAGTACTTCTCCAAGGAAAGGCTTCTGCTCCCAAGCCCACATGCACCCCTCAGACTGCGTTTCGTAACGTTCCCTCTCCATGTGATGACAAGATCCCCCAGAGCAGGAAAGCAACAGGAGCAGAATTGGGACAAATCACAGACCCAGGAAGCGCTGCCTCAAGCCCACACTCGCAGACCTGTCAGGTGTTTCACAGCTCAGGATGTGAACCTCTCTGCAAGGACTAAGCAAGACACACTGAAAGCAGCATCTCTGTGTTTATACACTCGCTAGAGCGAAGATAACTCCTGGGGCTTTTCCTGAGCACCAATATAAAGGGAGAAATTAAATTCACTTGCTCACAGTTCTGTGAATATGCAATTTCCAAGTACACTTTTAGTAACTGTGCCACAGGTTATAAATCTATTCTCAGAAACAGCATGCAGTTCAACTACCTGTACCTGTACTTGAACTCCCACCTCCCAAACACACAGGCTTACAGATGATGACCCTCGACTCCTAAGCTGCTTCAACAGAAATACTGGAGCATACACACCCCAACTGTACTGCAATGCACATGAGCTGCCTTTATCCCAGGATTTTTCAGAACCTAACGCTAAAAAAAAGTACTTGGCTTATTCAAAAGGGCCCAAACCAACCCGTGATTTATAAGACATCAGGAATGCTGCACACACAATCAGTAAAAACAGGTCTTAAATGTTTCCTGTGGATATAAGCATGGCACTATAAACAAGCTGCCAAGAGGAATGCCACCTGGAAGCCACTGAGGAACTGCTTGCCTTCGTCACGGACGTGCAGTCCTGTCCTCTGTGAGGCCAAAGCTGCTGGCCAAATGGGCTCCTGAAGGAAGAGGAGCCACAGGAGCAGGCTTAAGCCTCATTCCCTCACCTATCTGTGGGCAGATATAGGTCTTTGCACTCAAAAAATACGGTGCTGACCCATGGGGTGTCAAGCAAAAGCTTAAGTTACAGAAAGGTCAGAAGGCTGTTCTACTACCAAACACTTTGTAAGGTTTTTACTTCTCTTGGCCACTCAGAAATACTAGAGATGCTGGGGAACACAAAAAGACACAGCAAAGGAAACAAATTCAGTTTTCTGAAGATCACCTTTGTATCTAGGGTTTGTATCTATGCTGCTTTGGGAAATTACTCCTTCATTCAAAATCTGGCACTGGGAGTTAGTTAACACCTTATAAGGGTGCCTATCCTGCTCATTTGAGCTATCATCAGATTTTCTCCCTTTAGAAGTAACAGAGTATCAGGACAAGCTCTGTCCTGCACCACACTGAACTGAGTATCATTTTCTTTATTATTCTCTCTTTCTGTACGCAAAGCACCCCAGAACCACTTACGAACACACCCAACAATTATGAAACAAATGCAAAACAAGGACTCATTAGATCAGAAGCCATTTTATTCTATGTGAAGAAGCATTAAAGAAGTGCGGCCCTCAGCTCCAAGTCCCTGTGTGTCATCCTTAAAAATAAAACTTAAAAGAAGGCAGGCATTGAAAAATCACAGGACAACATCCAGTGCACAGAGACACAGACTGGAGGGGATGCAGGTGAGGAGGAAACTAAGTCCACCCAGGAGAGGATTCAGGTTAGTAGTTCAGAATCAGTACACAAACACTATGTTGGTAGGTGGAGATCCTGGCAGAAGGGAATCCTGGTTTTCTCTTCGAGGGAATCAAATGCAACCTTATTATTGACCAAATTATTGAAGCAGAGTCTTCACCACTGTTTTTAAAACACAAACATTTACCTTTTTAAAAAAAAAAAAAAAAAAAAAGGTGCCACAGTACCAACAATATTTGCAGCAATTCTGTGACTGCCCTCAGGCAAAATTATTTTGCCTGTGCTGTATTAATCTAATCTGGCCATCTGTATAATTTAACAAATTGTAAGTCCAGAATAAGCTATTAAATATTTCTAGAAGAAAAACAGAAAATAAAGCGTTTCATCTGTTTCACGAGCCACTAACATTTCAAAACCCAAAAGAATAAACACAAAAGATTAAGCTAATGATGTAATTAAAGTTATATACAATTTTTTAAAATAGCCAGGCTAGCAGATCTCCTGGTTCTTTCACACCCCAGACCCAGTCACAGCTGCCTATGTGAACGTGCAAGTGCTAACACAAGATGTGGGGAGAATTTTCATTTGTAACAAAACTTATTTTATTTGTAAATGACAGATTTTTGAAAGCAAAAGTGGTCATAAGTTTCTTCACGTATATTTTAGTTTGTGTCCCTGACCAAAACCCCTCTCAACAGCTTTCACTACCCACCACCAACCAGCCCTGGCTCTGTGGCTAGGACATGCCCACGAGCTCACACCCTCTACGCCTGACTGGAAAGCAGATACGTGTCTCATTCCTGAAAGTACTCCAAGTTCTCCAGTTAAGCAATTTGGACAGATTGTAACAGAACAAGGCAACTACCTCCCTAAGCATCTTCTCCTACAGGTGGGGATGTTAAAATCTACAGTAGTCAGCACTGCAGAACTAGGAAATATTTTCCTAGACATCTGAAAGCTGTCCATAAGGAAAATTATTTCCCTACAGTAACAGAGTGCAGCAATACTTCATCAGAACAATTAAAAGGCAGCTATAAGTGACTGACAAGCCCTGGCAACAGAACTGCCAAGCTGCAAACACATCAAACCTACGTTTGGCTGCACAGCTCCATACCTGGCCATTGCTGGCACTGTCGTCTCCCTCCAACACCTGCCACCTTACCCCTCTGCTGCTCAGCACCCACCCACCTTACAAAATCTGCAGACAAAAAAAAGGAGTTGCATCTCTTTAACACAGCCATTTCCATCCTCCTGCTTCTCCTGTTCCCTTCTGCCTTTCTCTGTACCCACCCAGGTAAATCGCAGACTACAGACACCCGCTCACCAAACACAAACTACACAAACTTCTAACTTTGTAAAGCTAACCACAGATGCTCCACTTCCCACATCCTTCATAGCTTCTCACAGAACGAGCCCAAAAGCTTTGATTTTAACTATGATTTGGTGAAATAAGCACAGACCACAGGTCACTGTTTTGGAGACTACATTTTGCTGCTGCCTTAAAACTTTAGTTGGCAGAAACTGCCGCACATAAGAGTGTGTGATGCTGCGCTAACTGCTCTGAAGTCTTCTGGTCAGGAAGCAAAGAACCCTCACAAAACCTTCCTGTGGGTGATTGAGGAGTCTCACAAGCCTCAGTGTTCAGAGTAAAATGAAACATCTTCCATACCCTGTCCTGAACAGCAGCAAGGCAAAGGCAGAAAAGTCTTTACTCTATAGACACAGAAAAAAAACAGTCGTATATAGTTTTCAGCTCACAGTATCCTTACGAGTTTATTACAGGAGGAGAGGGTGTTGTACACGGACAGTAACGTAACATGGCAACTAGATGGGGAACTGGATCTGGCAGTGCAGCATCACCGCTTCCTGCTGCTTCACCTTCAACAAGTCACTTCTCATCTTTATTACCCATTTTCCCCTCTCAGGGCTCATACCCCTTTCATCTAGTAGATATAGTTCAGGGTAAAGATGATGAAGTACCTAAAAAAACCCCTCAGAGCTTTAGGCTGCCAACTTTGAAGCAGCATGGGAAAAGGTCTGCAGTTTGTTGTCGCTGCTACCCACTACCGACAGTGAGAACCCGCAAGTCAGCCACTTCCAGTAATCCTGTCTTCCCTGCTTTTCAGGAACGGCATTAAACCGAGGAGCCAGCCTGTCCCATTTCAGATATCGTAATTAGCCAGCACATCTCCATAATTAACAAGACTCATGAACACTGAAGGAAATACGACTTCCCAATGCACACATGGAGACAAACTGCTGCCACGTCCTCCTCCTGGGGATTACCGACACCGTCAGCACCCTGCTTTTCCGGGAGACCCTGGCTCACTTAGGGAACATGTAATTCCTTCCCATAGACCTGTAAAGGCTGTCCCAAGTTTTGAAACAGGCATTTGAATTTCAAAAAACTTCCTTTAGAAGGTAATGCAGAACAGGATTTGAGCTTCCTTCACAGCTGCACTTTTTTCCCTCCCTAGTCCTGGACTTTATAATTCAGGAGGTACTGTTAGGATATGGCCTTGTCTGGGTAGTATCCTTCAAAATCCTCAAAAGCATCTCCAAGCAGAGTACAGAAACCTTTGAGAGTCCTTCAGACATTACTACACGCAAACCCTGATGTAGATCAGGATCTTGGGATGAAGAGCTGTTCTTCCAACTCAAACTGCATAATTAAACAAATAAAGCCCTGCCATTTGAGAGCTGCTTAAGATTGACTCGAGTGCTTACTATATTCCTCCAAGTATGATGAGTAAACCTGCACTGCCAGACCACATGCAGTCCTAAATAAGCTGGCTCAGAAACTTCCACTGCGACTGCTCCGTGGGCACAAACTAGAGCCACAGGATATTCAGCTGGGAAAGGACCTCAGGGGGCCTCTGGTTCAACCTCCAGCTCACAGCAGAATCACCCATGGGATCACACCTGCTTTCTCAGGGCTTTACAAAGTTGGATTTTGAAAACCTCCGAGGAAAGAGGTTGCACAACCTCTCCAGACAGCAAGTCCTGCTGCGCAACCAACCTCAAAGTGAAAAATGCCTCAGACACAGACTTCTCTGCCTTCAATCCATGTCTGCTGTCTCTTCTCCTCCCACCACGGATGACTATGAAGACCCTGGCTTCACTTGAAAACCACCCCATGGGCACTGGCAGGGCCCCCCAAGCCTTATGTTCTCCACACTGAACAAACACAGTTCCTCCACCTCTCCTCACAAGGCAGAGGCTCACACCTCAAGACAACCTCAGCAGCTGAACCCACGCCAGTTTACCAACACATCCCCTGTCCCGGGGGCACCACAGTGTGACGCTGTGTTCCGGACGTGGTCAAACGGGCGCTGAGCGGAAGGGGATAATCACTCCACTTGACCTACTGGCTGTGCTCCCGTTAATACGGGGCACACAGCTGCCTCGTGCCTGCCATGCTGCCCACCGTGACCCCCAGGCCTGCTCAGAGAGCTGCTCCTCAGCCAGGCTGGGCCCAGGCTGCGCTGCTCCACGGAGTGACTGCTGCCAGCAAACCAAGCCAGGAAGCCCTCACCCTTAAATAGCTGGTTTAAACGGCAAATTTGCTTAGTAATCAGCAGCAGAAGAAATGGATGGAAATTGAAGCCAAGTCTTCTTAGTGTTAATACACCTTACTTAGTACTCCTAAGTCGCATCTTAGGGCCATATTCAGATGGCCTAAATTCCACATAAATCCTTCTGCCTCCTATTTCTTATTAGCAGGCTTTCAGGCAGCTACCCATCCAGCGTCTTACGTAAAATCTCCGAACTGCTCTCCAAAACCAGCCAGATTTCTCCACTGACTGAGAAAAGGGGCTTCAGTGGAATTCAGGCCACCCAAACTTAGTGTTTAAGATCTGGTGACGCTGCAGCATCAGACTGCGTTATTCCTCTGGTTTTGTCACCGTGGCAGTAAGCAGCAGCTTGTTTGACAGGACAGAGTTTAGTTTTTTCTTCTACTGGAAAATATATTTTTAAAGAAAATGTTGACTTCTAGATGATTTAGGATTTAATCTTTCTGCTGTCTTCTAGGTATTTATCCAATAGCTGGATCTCCTTGAACAAGGATGCTTTATCTACCACTCTCTTGCATTTTGTCCTGAGCCACATGTGTTGTCTTCTTCCAGGTATCTTGATAATTCACTGGTAAAAGTTCAGTCCTTAATATGACTGCGGCTCAAACTATTCAGTGGTCTACAAAAAGGAGAAATAAAAGCCCTATGCCAGTACTAAATATGGGCTTAGGGATCAATGGCTTAAATGCTCACCAGTTCAGCAAGAGCACACTGTGCTTTCAGCCAGGGATGAAGACACTTCCTCTAGTTCCTCAAAGGCTATTGCTTTTCCAACAAATATCACTCTGAATTTTTCAGACTTCAGGCTGAACCAGATCTCTTGACTTGAGAGCTTCTTTCTCCTAGACATTACAGTGTCATAAATGGAAAAGTTAACGCCTGTCAGCATTCTCAGGCCAACGTGCTCTACTCACTGGGGTTATGTAATAAGGATCCTCCAAGCAAGGCAGTAGGAGCAGACAAGGCAGGAACTACCCAGCAACACTTCCAAAAAGAGGAACCAGATTCAACAGACTGCAGTCTTGACACCTCACTCCAGGACACTACCAGTGCTTTTGTCAAAGCCCAGAGCACTCCACATGCACAGGTGTGGACAGCCTACCCTCACCAGCACCACAAGCCCGTTCTCTCAAACTACATCACAGTACACCGTGTCACACAGCTGTGAGATACAGAGAAACCACTGAGGCTGAGGTTTATTATTTTCACGACTAACCTGAGTGTAACAGGACACTTGGAGAGGGCACGACTTTCAGAACCAAACGACAGCTCACCAAGGAGCAGGCTATTTGGTAGGTGGGCTTCTCTGCAAGGGATGTTGCTGCCATTAGTAAGCAGCTTGTTTTCCTACCAGCCAAGGGGGACAGGATCCATCCCACAGCCTGAGCCAGTCATGTTTCAGAGGTCTTGACCGCAGACACCAGCAGATCTATCAGATTCACTCAGGTTTGTCAGACAGCCATATAAAACACGAAACTTGGACCTAATCCCTGTCTCTAAGGGCTAACAATAACAAACATGCTAACAACTACAAAAGACAATCAAGTCCTTCAGTCTCAATGTTTAGCTTCGACCATTCCTGAAGCACAAATTCACAGGACAAGGGGGAATTACCATGTTTAACAACATCTTTCCCTTAATGTTTCAAAGCACACAGGACAGGCAAGTGCAGTGATGTGCTTGCTCTCTCAGCTGGACCGGTGACCAGGAGCATAAAGACTCATGAGTGCATCCAGACGATTATCTTCCTCTTAGCACACAATCAAGACCCAATAACACATCTAACACTTCTGACTTCTACTTTTTACCTCCAGAAAAGTAGGAAAAAAGAAGAAAAAACCCACATGCCACAGTGAATTTGGGCACAATGAGAAGTTACACCTATTCCAGGGGAAAAAAACAAACTACTTACACAGCAGAAGGTAACCAGACAAAAATGCCATGACACCAAAGCTTTTTGGTTCATTTTGTGCTTTTTTTCCTTACACAAAGCTTAGAGTATAATAATATACGTCAACTCAAATACTCCTTAAGAACCGTGTAACACTCTGAGATGTTCTGAGTGAAAACATGTGCACTTAACAGGGGGTTTAAAGTGTTCAAAGCCATTAACCACTGAGTTTCCTCTGTCACAAACTCTCTGTTGATAACAGCACTTTCAAATGAGAGCGCGAGGCCATCTGAACACGGGCATTTCATGTTGGCTGTCAGCAAACTTCATAGGCCAAAGAAAGACCACCTCCAATCTGGTGCTTTGAACCTTCTGCCCTCAGAAGTTAGGTGCTGCTGGCTATATACAGCTACACAAGCACACGCTGTTTGAGGGGAGTCATCCCTTCCAGCAACAACAAACGCACCCCGAACCGAGCCAGCAGCGCCGGCGAGCGCCTGACGAGCCTTCCCACCCGCGCCTCGAGTCCGACGGCTCTCAGGGCTCCTGTCTGCGGGCAGATTGCGCGGGGCCCCGCAGGCCGGAGGAGCCACGAAGGGAGCGGGTACCCCGGCCCCGGGCCTCAAACGCCCCTGAAAACGTGAGCGGGGCCGGTGAGATGCGGCTGGCGGTGCCCAGCCGGAGCTCCGGCCGCGCGGGGCTCGCACACCGAGCCCCAGGACCAGGCGAGCGGCGCTCTCGGTACGGCCCCCGCGGCTGGGGGTAGGCACGGCGCGTTCCCCGCCACGCCGCCCCGGGCTTACCTGGCGGGGGGGGGGCGGGCAGCCCGCTCCCTCCCCCCGGCACGGCCAGCCCGGTGACTCACGGCGGAGCTTTCTCCACCTCCTCGGTACGTGCGAGCCCAAACACAAAGAACAGCCTAACAACCGCCCGCCCCAGCCGGCCAGCAGCCCCCCCCCCCCGCGCGGCCAGCAGCCACCTCGCAGGTGCCGGGAGGCCGACTGGCCGCCGCAGGGAGACGCGGCCCCTCACCGCACGGCGGGCCGCGGGCGGCCCTCGCCGCTCCCCCTCCCCTCTTCAGCGTCAGCACCGCCGCTGCTCGGCGGGCCGCTGCGCCCGCGCTCGCCGCCGCGGAGGCGGCGGAAGGCCGCGCCGCCCCCACCCGGGCCGCGGCCCCCCCGGGAGGCCCGTTCCTGCAGCCCGGCCCCACGACAGAGCCGGGCTCGCTCCCGGTGGCGCGGGGCCACGCGGCCACCCTCCCCCCCCCGCAGCCCCGCACTCACCGGCCGCCGGCACAGATGACGCCCGCGCTCGGCGCCCGCACGCTGCGGGCCGCTCCCGCCGCCGCGGCCCGAGTGCGCGCCCCCGGCCGCGCCGCGCCAGTGGCTGGGCTCAGCGACGGCTCGGCAGCCCGCCGCCGCCGGGCGCGCTCATCCCGCATGCGGCACAGCGCCTCCTGGTTGGCTGGAGCGGGGTGGCGTGCGGGGCCGGACCCCCGAGGAATGGCGGGGCGGGGCGGGCCCGACCGGGGTTACTACAGGTCACCCGCGGCGATGGGCGGGGCGGTGGGCGGGGCGGGGGCCGCTCCCGTGCCGGGCCGCGTCATCCGCGGGACCGGGCCGCGCATCGGCCGCGTTGCGCCTGCGCGGCTCCCGCTGCGGGTACAGCCGGGGGTCGGTACGGGGGCTGCGGGGCCACGGCGGTGGGAGGCACCGGGCTCCCCCTCCCTCAGCCTGGCTGCCGGTCGTCCCCGCCCATTACCTCTGCTCCGCCGTTAATTCTGCCGCTCGGCCAGGAGGTCCCGCAGTGGCGGGTACCGGCCCGGCCCACCGCGCCTGCGGCAGCGCTGCCCCTCCGCCCGCCTCGCCGCCTGGGCCGGTGCTCGGAGCCGCGAGGGGTCGGGGCTTCAAGCGAAGGCGTCCTTAGTGGCGGCTGACGTGGCTCGGTGCGGACAGAGCCCAACGGAGCCCGCTCGTTTCGCATCGGCCGTCGTCAGCGCTGGCGTCACCGGGCGCGAGCCGCGGTTAGCGCGCCGCGGGGCCCGGTTCCTCTTTGCCGGCGCCGGGTCGCCCTGCGCATCTCCCTTCGCAGCCCGAGGGCTGGGCCGAACCGGCCTTCGGAAGGAGCGGGCTGCTGGCGAAGGCACGGGAGGCAAAACCCGCAGATGGGGAGAAGGGCTCAAAGCCCGGGAGGAGAAAGGTTCCCTCGCAGCGCCTCGCCGTAGCTGTGCCTGCAGCCGTGTGCCCTCCTCGGCTGGGACGACCACGGTGTTCCCCCTGCACAGCCCGAACGCCTGGGCCAAGGGCCGTGCGGAGGGAAGCGGGCTGACCGCTGGCAGGCCCCGAGTCGCTTTGTGCCATTTATAAGCTCCGTAGCTGGCCACCCCAAGTCCTAGAATCATAGAATCATAGAATGGTCTGGGTTGGGAGGGACCCCAAGGATCATAGAGCTCCAACCCCCCTGCCACAGGCAGGGCCACCAACCTCCAGGCCTGGAGCTACACAAGGCTGCCCAGGGCCCCATCCAACCTGGCCTTGAACACCTCCAGGGACAGGGAGGACACACTGCATGCGTGTCCTTTCCTCTCACAGAGGGTGGCTGTAGATGTAAATGGCGCTTCTTCCTCCAAAGCATCATCCTCACAGTCCCCAAGTGGCAGGGAATATGTTGGCTCTTCCTAAGCCCAAGTTAGCGGCGTATGTAGTCTTATTCCAAAGAAACTCCATCAGTTTTTTCCTCAGTTACTGAAAAGCTTCCAAGTGCTTAGCCCTGGAACAGCACAGATGGCTGCTGCTGAGAAGCAGGAAAACGATATCCACAGGAGTTACCTGAGCTGTGGAGGTCCTGAGCAAAAGGGCTGCCAACTGAAATACGGGTAGAAGTGTGGAGAGGTTACATTTAAAACTTTCACACTCATTGGGAAAAAAATAATGAAGAATAAGCAGGAGAAGGAACTCATTTCTCTGAGATGGAAAATGTGGGCATTTCTGCAACAGGTGGGAACTCAGGAGGCTTTCTGGCAAAGGAATCTCTTGCATCGGCAGGGACAGAGTTAATGATACAGTACAAATATTAGCATGAGGAAAGGAGTCCTAGACTTCTGCCATGCAATCTTTCACATCTCATTCAAGGCAAGGAAGGGTCAGGATAGAACTACAAAAGCAACTTTACATACAGGAAGATGGGAGATAAAAGCACCGGACGGAGCAGAGCTCATCCGCTCAGCATCAGGTCTCATGTTGAGCTCCCTGTTCTCTTGTGTGCTGATCACCAGCAGCTGAGCAAAAGCCTGGCTTTGAAAAATGAATGGAATCTGCAGCTTGGAGTAAAACGTGCCCCTTAGGAAACTGCTAGATCTGAATACTATCAAGTTTTATGAGCAGGAGACTCCAATGAAACTTTTAACTCCAAATATGGATTTGTTGTAAAGTTTGTATTTCAGCCTCAGCTTTATTACAGGGTACTGTAATAAAGTGCATTGCTCTGCATGTTTTATGTTTGCCTAAACTCTTGTGGTATTTGAAGTCCAAAAGCCAGCAGTGTAACTAGCTGTATTTATTCCAGAGAGACTCAGCTATCGGCTGTACCCTTAATAGTCTTCAGGGTAAACAAGGAGCTCTTGAAGACATGACACACCGATGAGATGGTTTCAAAAAACTTGTAAGGCCTTTAGTCCTGGGGTCCCCCAGCTCTTTCTGACTTTGTCAGGGGTGGGATAACACTAGTTACCTGAACCAGCACTGCTCCCCTGTCAGTGAGGAGCTTGCAAGCCCAGTACAGACACCAAGCAGCTAAGTACTTCCATCACCCTGCAAATACCAACTGTCCAGGCCCACAGGGATCTCCCTGTGTGCTGGACCACAAGTCACATTCATCACAGCACGTTTGTTATGCCTCAGAAAGCTGTCCAGCCTTATACCTTAAGATAATGTAGATAGGAGTAAGCAAGCCATTCAACTAAAACAAAAAATACTGAGAACTAACTAGCACATCCTAACAGCTTTTTAATTCATCAGTATTTAAACTGATTTCCAAGCAGTTACAATGAAAAAGACTGAACTGCATTCAATCTGTTAGTCTATGATGACATTCACTAGATTTCCTCCCACAGTGTCTGCTGCTGGAGACGGTACCCCGGGCTGGATAGCCTCTTCCCAGGCAATCCCTCTGGCTCCTAATTCAGCTCAGCATCAGAGCTGAAAGATTATCTGGAGCCCACGCTGGTTAAGCAACTTCAAATTTAGAGACACCTGAGTTTTAAAAAACAAATCCATACTAATAAATCAGTATTTTCTTGAGCTTCTTTTCAGGTTCCTGTTGTTTAAACAGAGCATAGGCAAAGCTGTTCATGATAGTGGGGATTTTCCCCCATCTTTTCACTTAAATGTAGTTTTTAACGGAGCGGGGCTTTGGAAGATAGCGGTGTAATGTGTCAATTGCACCGCAACACTTCCCTCTTAAGACACTCGGCTGAGTATCCCATAAGGAAACCAAAGAACTTGGGGATCTGTAGCAGACACAGTAGTCACCTATAAGATGACTGATAGCCTGTGTTTAGAACTGGAAATTCAAATGGCACTAGAGGTGTACACTAGTGACCATGGGAGATGCTGACCTTTCCTATACGAGCTGTGCACAATGATAGGAAATAACAAGTTAAAGCAGTAGCTGATTTATATTTTAAATTAAAAGAGCACAATAGCACAATTAAAGGCAGGAAAGAAGTTATTGTATCACCCCAGAGCATTCCGGCAGGGAAGGAGTATCTGTGAAAACACTCGGCTCCCACTAGCCACATTCACAGATTCACAAATGCTTATCTGGTGCTGGTTGTTGTGGGGTTTTTTAATTTCCAGAAGGAAAAGCTCATTAACTATTTTCACTTTCCCTTGTAAAAAGTTTCAGGCATCCAGTCAAAGAGGGGGAATAAAAAACCAAACACTGCCATATGTTTTGATCAGCAACAGAGAATGAATAACAAGTAGTAAATAGCAGGGAAGCTTGCAAGTGATCTTATGAAAACACTGATTTGGAAGTACAGTCAACTGACTCACCAGGCAAGAGAACAGAAAGCCGATGTTATATTTGGCCAATTCTAGCTAACATCCAGGGGGAATTAATCAAAACAACCCCACAAGCCACGCAGAAAGGGGACAGCCTGTGAATGGGTAAATACGTGCGGAAGGTTGGCATTAATCTTTGATGAGCAGGCTGCTGCCTACTGATACCCAGGAAGGAGCCAGAAGGGGAAGAAACCAGCAGTGTGACAGAACAGATGTGAGAGCTTTTAGCTAAAAATCCCCCGAGGAGCACAAACAAAATTAAGGACTTTGGGAAGGTACATAGGGTTAAACTAAAGCCAAATCCACTTCTTACGTGAAATTAGGGAGAAGGTTAAAGGACTTGGGTTGGACAAAGCTTGTGGCCTGGATAGAATGTGTTTCATTGTAGCCTTTGTACTTGTGAAAAATAAATGACTCTATAATTAGAAAACTTTCTCCAAGACTCCTTAAATAATTGAACTCTACAAATTAATGCAATATTACTCTAAATCACATGAATTTTAACTAAAAGCAAGATAGTGTTTTTAAACTGCTTGCTTAGAATTTATTTTGCTTTAGCTACAAACAATAACCACTTCAACAAATGGACTCATTTCCCTCATCATTTTTAATTAAACAATCAAACTGGCATCATGACATTCTACTTCTAAAGATATCCTGGCACTTTGATTGCCCTCTTAAAATGTAGAGAGTGCTGAGCTAATGCTGAAGGGGCAGGGAGAGCCAGCTGTGATGCAGGTTCTTGGCAGAGAAACAGCCTGTGTTCCTGAAGTGATCCTTCCCAGAACTGGTAATTTTGGGAGGGGGGGGGGTGGATTGTAAGATGGGAAAACATTTCTAGAGCAAGCAGCATGAGGTTTCAATGCTCAATAGTCTCCCTGTACGCATCAGTATATTTGACTCATTTTTATCCATGAAGCTTTTTGTTTCCCAATAAAGGAACGAATGAGTAAGTTGCTAAGATTAAATTGGAAAGCAGCAAACTCCAGCAACGTGCCCCAAACTATTCATTATTTAGAAGAACATTTGGTGATACGGGCATGCCCAAAGCCGCTTTCTGCACAGAGAGATTGATGACGTTAATAATAAGGTGAACAAGGGTATAGAGTCAAATTTATCACCACTTGACACAGTTCAGCTTTGTTAAAAAGCCTGGGTACTTCTTTAAATTCCTCACTTGTGTTTTCTCATCTCACAGGCACACATTGCCAACCTACAGCAATAAATCAGAGCACCGTTCAGGTGTGAATAGTATGGTAACTCCTCAAACCTGGAATTTCCAGCTAGGGGAAAGCATGTAAGTGGGTTAGGATCTGTGAAACAAGCTGCGAGGCAGGCTCAGCACCACCGCCCCAGCCTGGAACCTCCAAGCCACAAGGAATCATGTCACCCATGGAAAATCAGAGGCAGGATTAAAAATAGGATTTATTTCTGCTCTTGAACCTTCTTGCTCAAAAGCCACCTGTCATTTTCTAGGCCAGTGAAACGTTACAGGGGAGCTGACAGCATCAAAGGCAGCCAAGGGGAATCAACAGCATCCAACAATGAACAGTGACTTGAGCCTGCAGAAAAAGAAGTGATCTCCGTGGGCTCCAAAGGCAGCCACATCCTGAGCGACCAGTGTCTTAATATTGCACTTTGATCATCAAATGGACCATAAAAACATCCCAGCCCTGGTCCCAGTTTGTGTCTGAGCCCTCCACACCACTTGTACACCAGCAGTCACCCTGGCCTGGCCCCCTGGCACCTCACTGTGCACCCACACATCACACCATGGACACAGAAGCTTTGGGCACGCTGCAGCCCCGTACCCCAACACCCCTGCCTGCCTTGGGCACAGCCCCAATTTACAACTGCTTCTTCATGAAAGCAGCACCCGCCCCAGAGCCCTTTTGCTTTTTAGACCACCACAGTAAGACCTGCCAGATTTGTCTGGATGATGCTGTGTCCATGAGAGAGGCAAGGCAAAGGCAAGAAGGCAAAGGCAAGGCAAGGCAAGGCAAGGCAAGGCAGGCAGGAAAGGAGGGACTTTCCCCAACAGATTTGTTCTCTTTGGCAATTCTGAATAAACCATCATGGTAAACAAGAACTGTCACAGACAGGGCTGGTACTTACAAACCCTGTGATGTGACAGCAAGTGGCTCAGATCTGAGAGCGGAGCAGGTGAACCCTGCAAAGGCTTCTGATATTTTCCTTTTAATTTCTTTGTTTGGCCAACCACTGTGCAACATTTCCATAAAGCAAAACCATTTTACAGTCTAAGACTTCAACCAGGAAAGAAAAAGTGGCCAAGGGGCAACAGAACAGAAGTTAAATCTGGCTTTGTGCATATCAGATGCTTGGGGTTGTTTGAGAAAACTGAGACAAACTGCTAAATATTCATGTCGTGATTGTCCTGAAACCAGGACAATCTGTCAGTTTGGGAAACACCATCACTTCAGTAGGTGTCTGACTGAACCAGACGTGTTCTGGGGAAAGGTCCCCGGTTTACCTGCCTGCTATGCCAACCGCCTTCCCGATGGAACTCCTCCCTCACATCTGCAATGGGCTTTTTTTGTTTCAAGAGGGTCTGAGGCTGTTTCACAGCTTCACAGAACAGGCCACGACTACCCCATCATATTGGTGTAGCATTAATGCCAACGTTCAAACCTGAGAATCCTCCCCACAGGAGGATTCTCAGCTGAGAAGCAGGAAAAGGGTGAACGAATGCGTTTGCTTTCTCTGGGATGCCAGGTGGAGACAAACAACACAGACGCTTCAGAGCAGACCTGATTTCAGAAACAAAGTTGTGACTAAGCACAACAGTACTGAATTAATTCCTACTGAATTTGGCCATATTGGAAATTAATTCAGAATTATGAAGGCAGGAGGGAAAGGACTTAGAGGCTTGCCTACGTCATGAAGAAAGCTGTGGAATTGTTCCAGTGATGGATGCATATGGTGCTGGTCCATTGGAAGGTGAAGCTCTAACTATGAAGAAGTTATTCCTGGAAGGTACAAAGGTGACTTCTGTATACAAGCAGGCAGTTGCACTGCCTATCTTGAGTTGTTTAAGAACTAGAAGTATAGTACATATTTCAGAAAGAGAAAGGTATTGCAGCAAGTCCCAGGTCTGGTGTGTAAAAATCCTTCTGTGACTCTCAGACACCAGGGTGCTGTCAGTCCATACACTCAGAGTCCAATTATTCAAAGGGCATTATGAACTCATACATTAAATCGATTTTGAACCCTAACACCTGCATCTGATTTTATTTTGGCAGAACAAATTGATCGTTTTAGCATCATTTTAGTCAGCAAAAATGAAGTTCATTGAACACATGTGGATTTCCTTTGCAGTGAAGCACAGCAACATGTCTGTGGAACTGTGCCAGTTCAGAAGACTGGCTTTCCAGTGTGTCCTGCAAAGAGGGAGCATCCCCTTTGCTGCTGCCAGAGACAGGGAAGGGAAACCACCCCCCTGATTTCACTGAGCCCCAACAGGGAATCCCTCAAAGGGGAATCCCTCAAAAGGTCCAGGACACAGCAGAGGAGCCCAGTGTTGTGGGGATGCTGACCACTGCCAGGCTAACTGAGGCTTGACACCCACACAGCCACAGTGCTTGTGCTGTGTGTCCCTTGCCCACCACACCGCTGGAGACCCTGCAGCTGCTCAGCCGCCAAGCAGAACACCTGAGACACGAGGGGGAAAGTGAGAACTATTTCCTTAAACCCTCGTTTTCTGACATTGCTACATGTGTAACAGCAGGGATTATTCAGGGGTTTATGTGTCTGTGGGTTCTTCTTGGCAACGCTGTGCAGAGTGTCAGCTCTGCTCAACTCTACACTGACACTGCTCCTCACGGATTGTGCCCGACAGCCCGTGCAACCCACTGCTTAAGGGAACCTCCCCTCTTCAAGTCACTCCTTGGTAACGAGAACTTGAGGGATGTGCTGCTTTCCTTCACAGCAGTCACTCTTGTGATTGAAAGTCCAGTATCAGAGACAGCAGACAATGAAATAGAACTTCTCTAGCCACTAGGTTTTACGTGCTTAATAATTACATGCTAAATAAAGTAAATGGAAAGTTCAATAATTCAGTATAAGCAACTGCAAAATTCAGTATGTTTTAGGGGTATCCTTCTGCATTACTAAGGAAAGGGATCAAAGGACCAAGAAAAATAAATTCTAACTCTAAATACTAATACACTTACATGCACTAACATCCCATTGTATACTACAGAAGCGGGTTAGAAACCACAGAGAGCATTACAAAGCCTGTGGAACTTCACACTCACAGCTACAAGTAAAACCAGAATATATACAGAGAATAAAAAGAAAATACACAGAATGTAAAGGCAGGAGGATTCAAGAGAAAGGTCTCATTCAAGGATTCACTGCTGAAGGTGCACTAATGACAGCATGGTTTTATAATCCTCCTACACCTTGGCACCATTCTGAAGCCACTCTAAGGCAGCATACGTAACCAAAGACAGCGGGATCTCTGGTGACTGGAGTGATACATTGCTCTGAGTTCAGCCCTGGGGAGCTCTGGCTCTGGGGAAAACAGGCGGGTGGTATCGGGAAGCACACAGCGCATTCGTCCTCCCCTGACACAGTAAAGGTCTAAGGATTAGCCAGAATAAGATTAATGCAGACAGTTCATCCGTGAGGAAGACTACAACCACGCTTGCTTAGCTGCACACACAGAGGACATCTGCAGACTGTGGTCTGCATCACTGCCAAGTGTTTGTTTCATCAGCTAGTGGATCGTATGCCTGCTCTTCAAAGCACTGCATTGTGTACCTCTTCGCTCCTCAACCTCTCAGGGCCACGAGCACTTCGCAAGTAGGATACATGCAAATGTGTATCAAATTAGAAACAGCAAACCCTTTGTGTGTGCAGTGAATATTTTTTTAGGGGCTGTTTCCCTAAATCTGTCCCTTCAGAGACTATTTGTGGGAGAAAATCATAATTAAAACAAGTTTGAAGCCATGAAAGGCGGGTCCAGCTAAAACATGAGCAGTATTTCCTCCTGAATACTGTATGCTGGACCTTTCTGGAGACAACCCATGCTAACAGTCCTAACCCCAGTCCAAATACCCATTACCTTTGGCAAGAAGACAGCAAACATGAATGTATCCTCTTAAACTCGAGATCACTCGACACAATACCTTTAGGGTTGGCCTTTGTTAGCCAGTTGGGTTACTGAGGCCACGTACCTCTTGGCCGGCAGCACCACAGCACGGGTGCTCGCAGGGACCTCCTGCAAACAGAAACACACACTGAGCTTTTGTGCTTAGGCCTGCCTGGGAAAAACTGAAGGCTTCTCAGTTTTTTAGCTGGTGATCCCCTAAGCCACTCACTGTAACATTTCTTAATCATACCTACACATTGCCTAGCGTTATTTGGGCTGGTTTTAAGGGCATTTTGTCTCACCTTTTTTTTCCCTTGAGACAGAAGCTTGGAATTTTAAATCACAGCCATTAGCACAGCTCACCGGGGTCATGTCCTCACATAACCTGTTTTGCTCCTGGGAGGCACTTCCAAGAGCTCAATTGCAGTATTCCTCCAGAACTGAATGTGAACACAGGCAACAGCATTACTCCCGCCTGTAGCAGAAGCTCCCTCTGTACTGTGGGAGGGTCTGGCAATAATCACTCCCTATGTAAACAAGTAGAAATGAAGGATGTTTTCTGGAGGCCTAAATAAAAGTTTTGGCAATTCCTTTAAACCTGAATGGATGCAACAACTCAGACCTGGTAAATAGTCATAATTCATGTAAGAGTCTATTTCATCCCTTACACTAAAGTAACACAAGCAATTTGTTTCGTAGTATGCTGATGTGTTAGGAATGTCTGCCGACTATGGGGCTGGTTTAGCACACAGTATTTCTAGGATAAATTGGAGCCCTATTTTTGTCAAGATTGCAAGTCATTAGTAGACAACCAGACCGACTCTAGTGATACTGTAATTAACAGTCATGTAAGTGTAACAGTGAACACTGACTGTAGGTACTGAAATTGTGGAATATCTCATCAATGTGTGGAATCTGGATGCCTTTAGGATATGATCAGAACTGTCATTAGCTGTCATTTGTCTTGTTCCTGCCAAGGCAAAGGAGGCAAACCATTGAGAACTAATATTAACTCAGAAACTTATTCTAAAAAGCTTTCAACTCTCTCTATTACCTCCTTTCTTGCACAAGGTTTTGTAACAACTTTTAAGTTTCATCTGACTATCTCAAAGAACAAAACTCCTGGAGGAAAAAAAAAAAAAGATGCTTAAACTGATCCATCATTATTTCTATCCTTAACAGTTCACAACACCAGTTTGTGAAGCCCTTGATACTTTTTTAATACTCCATCCATCTGCTCTGCAGTGCGCAGCACTGAAGGTAAGAGTCGACACCACAGCCCTGGCACCATGGGAAGAGCAGTTACTTTTTAAGCAAGGAAAAAAATGCAGCTCACAGTTTTAGTTTAGCAGTTGATTAATAATTATTCTGCAAATAAACAAAGAATTGTGCAGTGTGGAGCAGATTACACCCCATCGCACTTGTTTAACAGTTTGATATGGTATTTAAGAATATCTTTTGTCTGGAGGAATACTAAGAAGCCACGCTCTAAAAAGCACCAAACGATCTCCCAACCTGCTGCACAGCACCACTCCCAAAGCGCTGCCAGCCCTCACAGCCAGCCTCTGGTTTCCCTACGTTTCTCTTACCTGAGTCAAGTACAAAAAAAAACTAGTCTTCACCTAAAAAACCCAACCACCCAGCAAACAAGACACCAGTGCTTGTGTAAACAAAGCCTGAAATCTTGGCAGGTCCCGAATGCCAGGGCTGCCACCTTACATTTGCTATTAACATGGTTTGGATTTTTTGTGGCGTGAGTAAAGACTTCAAAATCCAGTTAGGGTTAGAGCATGGCTTTCAAGACACCTACTGCCCACAGAGCCCAGCTTTGGATTTTGGAAATGCCTGTAGCTCTGATACCCTGGGAACTGGCTAACACAAGTCCCGAAGAAGTCGGGACAGAGCAGCCCAGCTGTGCCCAGCTGTGCCAGCAGGCCAGAGGGCTGCCACTAGCATTTCCAGAAGGTGTTACATTTCCACAACGGCTCTTTTAAAAATGCACAACAAAGCAGGGGAAGGAGAGGCCAATGCACAGGTAATCCTCCTGTTGAATTGTCCCCAAAAATTCCCATTTTTCCCTTCCTGCAAGACCCCTAGTCCTCATGCACAGCTTCACCTGGAGCTGCCTGCTCCTAGGACATAACTCACATGCTCTGACTTGGCTGCCATAACCCCACTGCCCCCATCACCTTCGCCCTTCATCACTCCTTGTGGTACATGCTACACAGCCCGTGATCTTACTGCAGCTGCCTTAGACTAGGATCAAAGTTTAGAGGCTGGCAATTGAGCGTAGGGAGGCTCCAGCCACGAGGAAAAGGCCTTTGCATATTTGAAAAACCACACACATACTTCTGCTGCCAAGTAGCTAAAAACATAGTTATGGTCAGACACATGATGATGAGTAACAAGGACATGGATTACTAGTTCTCGAGTGCACGGAGCTGTGCTCACGCCACCCGAAATGCTGACAGCGCCAGGATTCACCACTTGCTTTTAGTGACACCTCCCCCTACCTGCTTTTGGTGACACCTCCCCCTACCTGCTTTTGGTTTCCCATCACAAGCTACACTTTCAAACTGTGACACTAAGAGGCAGTTGTGTCTGTCCCGAACTGGCAAGCAAGAGGTTACCTGCAGAAAGCCGGATGTATCTTTAAGACAATGGAAAGCCCTACACCTGTATCCCATCTCATGGGCGCTGCTTGAGGTAACAGCCTCTCTTGGTAACAGGGTTAATGACCAGGGCTGCATTCCCTGCCCCTTAGCTTGGCTAACTGGTGGCTGACCATGCTGGAACAGACAAGGGAGGGGAGTCACAGACTGCATCCAGCTCTCCAGCTCTCAGTGGTTCAGAGCAGCTCTTGCTCCTGGTTATCGTTCAGTCCTTCAAGGGGTGACAGAAGAAGACAGGACAGTGGGCCTTTGATGTCATTCTTGGTGTAATTCCAGAGTGTGCAGCTGGTGTTGGCAGAAGGACACATCTCATGGGGGTCAGTGGAAGCACGGCTGCTCCCCAAAGCCAGTTGTTTTAAGTCACATCTAAACAAGGAATTATCACTGAAAGCCAGCCCTTCTCTGGCACAGCAGCTCCAATTAGATGCAATACTTGGTAACTATAAACTAAAATCTCATCCCTCTTGCTTGGGCCGGACTCATTGGCTCCAGCAGGTGTTGGCTGCATCAAAGAACATGCAGCCCAGCAATAGGTATGTGGGTTGGGACCTGGGAGGGTGGCGTGCCCGTGCTCCTCTGCCTGTGTAACTGGGTACCAGCCCCGGAGCCAGAATACTCATGTGATGTGCTGCTCTGTGTGTGAACTGCCAATGTCCCTGACTGTGGGGGTGGCCGACTCTGTGCCATCTCCCATGCCACCCACCTGGCAGCACCTCACTTTCTGGCGGTGGTGATCTGCACTCTCTCTAGCTCATCCTGCGAGCGAAGATCACCACAGCCCCCAACAGAGGCTGTCACTGGACTCCTCATGCTTCACAGCCTGCCCCACACATGCTCATTCCCCCAGCGCTCTGCGTACCTGGCACTTTCAGCGGTATTTGCTGCTCAGCCCTCATGCATTTAGTGGCAGTGTATCCACACCAGGAGTTCGCGTCAGGCACGCTGCTGTAGTCAAAGCAGAGGCTAGAAGCCTATGGCAGGCGTGGTCTTAGCAGCACGGAGAGGTTTGCAGTAGGGAAACCAAACCAAACCAAACTGCTGGTAACACACTGGTGGGTTTTTTTCTACAAAGCTTTTATGTGGCTTCTTTTAATCCACCGCTGTGTCACCTACACAGTGTTATTCACCTATGTACCAAACAGACTGACATGTTATTTCCTACCAACCGAATCCCAGCATCTGTGTGTTTGCGAGGCCTAGCTCAGGAAACCTCTTGCTGGTCTGTACAGCTGAGCACCAGCCCAGGGCTCTGGCAGAGGTCTGTGCTGTGGTCACCACCAGACTAAAGCAGCGTGTGGACACCCTTCCCCCCTGTAAGACAGAGCATTGCTATTGACACTTCCCCCCACAGCCACGTACCTCTGGAGTCCAGGTGGGTGCGGATCGAGGGCTGAAGCTCACATCTTATCCACAGCCAGGTGCTTCCTCGCAGCTTTACCAGCCCACATCTCGGGCTGTGGCTCCATGGAGCATCTCGCCCAGCAAAGCCCCACTTCTTGCCACTGTGCCTCAACCCAGGTCAGTCCCTCCAGCTCACTCTGGGCAGATTTCAGAAATGATTCACTTGAGGAAATACAAAGAATGGAGCTTCCCCTGGGGAAGAGGCATGAGCAGCAGGTGAGCAGCGAGAATACCAGCAGCCTGCCGTCACAGCCTGGCACTGTCATTACCTCACATTGCATAGAATTAAGGCTGCGATGTAGCATCGCTGAGTTAATTTGTTTACTCCTCATTCACCTGCTTTTATTGGAGGGGAATGATCTGAAAGGAGTTGAAATCACAGCACCGAGTCGCTGCATTCAACTACCTGCAGGCTCCGGCTGTGAAGTCAGGTTCCAGATTTGACCTCCTCAGTGTGGAAAGGAGAAGACTCCAGCCCAGACTTCTCTCTAGTTCTTTATGCCTGTTTCTTCAGTTGCCAAGATCTGTTTGAAATGATGAATCAGGGAACTTTCGAGGCATCTGACCAGAACAGAAACCCAGGTGAACTTTGCATATAGACATCTGGAAAGATTTCCCTTCATTTCATCAGCATTGCTGCACTAAGCACAGTGCTGCTGAGAACCCAGGTGTGCACCTCGTATAGAACAGTGGAGGCAGCCAAGGACTGGTGGTGGGAGTGCTGAGGGAGCTGATGCACCTTTAAAGCATCAAGTCCTTTCCTCCCATATTCGTTTGGCCTGGGGCATAATAGACCAAGGGCAGTCCTCAGACTGCTTCACACACCAGCGAGGCAGACTTCAAGTACTTTACCAGAGAGCTGCAAAAGCTCATGAGAACAAAAGCCATCACTCAAAATTTCTAAGTGCTGTTAGGAGTGGAAATTTGTTGCAGGAATTGTATCATTTCACTGCACAAACGTACACACATACCTGTTCATGGAGCTGCTTATTTACTCATTCATTAACTGCACTAAAAATGTACCCCTGTACCTTTCGGGCTGAGGGGAGAGGTGAAGCCCTGCAGAGGGTCAGCTGGTGGGGTTTTAATTAGTTCTGGCAACCAGGCTACAGCTCGGGACAGTGCCCAAGAGCGCAGGTTTCGCTTGCGATCGAGAGGGCAACTTGGAACAGAGGAGGAATCGAATGTCCCCTGCACAGTCAGGCCTGAAGAGGGAACTCACAGGTGGCCACGGTGGAGCCCAGGAGCTGGGGACAGTTGTATGTCACACTCCGATTCTTTTCTCTTTTTATTCTTTTTAATGTGAGTGATTAAAAATACAGCTGCCCACCTGCACCCCCCGGTGCCAGCTGGCTTTGCCTTCTGCTGGCTTTGCCTTCTCCCCAACTACATAAAGCCAACCAGTGTCTGCAGCCCCGAGCCCACTGCCTGTCACTGTCCCTGTTCTCCCTCCCCCGACTCTGAGCCACAGGGCACTGCGGTGGGACATGGCCACACAAAAGCAGGCTAGATGCCCTCGTAGATCCCTCACGCTGGGGAGGCCATGCCTGACCACTCCTCAACCAGCATGGGACAGAGCAGCCCTCCCAATGCATAGACAGGGTCAGGGATGGCATCAAGCTGAACAGGGATTGCAAGAAAACCCACAACATCGCACCCCACAGCCTCACCTTGCAGGAGCATCCTAAATCACCACACAGAGCTGCAGTTACGCCCTTTGGCAAATTCCTCTCTGCCATAAGCAGAGAAGCTGCATTTATATCAGGCACCACGAGGGTTCTGCAACACAAGACTCAAGAATGAGATCTCTTTCAGTGCAAGGGTGCACAAAGCACAACGGCATGGGATTGGCAATTTCACGTGGAGCGAGGTGATTTCACGCTCTGCTCTATTGTCTCCAGCCCTGACCATCTTGCCCTGTGAAATCCTGCACAGCAGACACAGTGGTATAGTCAAGCAGTAGTGGAAGCACATCCTTCCAATGCTGAAAAGGACACATCACATACAGCACTAACAATTTGTATAGTAATGTCATGTAAATATCAGCCACGTCAGAATCACTATCCAGCTGCCACTGTGAAGAACTGCAGACATACAAGGTAACAAATGGGTTTAAGAACAGGGATTTCCATGCAGGTACCCAGATCAGTGACCTGTTCCCCAAAGGTTTGGAGCGCCAGGCTCTCACCGTACAAAACCAGGTGAAAAGATTCTTATAGAAGACAGACAGGCTTAGGATTCCAGACAGTAGAACAATGAGTTGAACTCCAAGGTGACTTTATGCTGTTACATTCATGCTTTAGGTTTTGCTCTTTCAAGTGCAGATCATTTTCTTATACGCTTTGGTTTTTACTAGCAGTTTCCCTACAAATAATGTGCCCCTTTCATTTTTCCATCTCTTATAGAAGAGATCAGTTGTGGAGTTTATACCAGCCTCTCAAACACAAATTATTGTCTAAAGGAGAAATCTAGGAACTCTCCCTGCTTTGATGCTTAAAAAAGAAGACCTAAGTTGGTAACAGTCTCACGTACTAGTTTTACCTCCACTGACAGTGTGCCCAGACTAAGATAAGGACCTCACCCACCAGTGGTTGTCTTCAGAGGGAGATGAGGTGCTCCTGGGACATATTTCCATGTACTTCTGGGGATGGATGCCCTACAGGCACCAAGCAAAGTCCAGAACCTGAGGATAGCGGCTGGGGGAATTAACACCTCTGCACTGGCATTTTATTCCAGCACAGAGATGCACACCCAAACTGAATTTCCCAGTTGTAATGGTAAGAACTAGTTTAAGTTATGATTTGTGTGAGTCAGCACTGTAAATCTGGAGGAGTAAATTCCTCAGCATGGCTCTGCTCCCCACCTGGGAATGGCACAGGACTGGAAGGGGCCATTTCTTCCCAGGAGTTGGGATTCAGCGAGGCCTGTGGGTCCCAGAGCCCACACTGCTTTGCAATGCCCCCATGGGACATTGAGCACGCCCTGATGCCTCACAAATGGCAACGGATGTTTGGGCTTGGCTGTGTGCATTTCCCTTCTCCCTCTCACTGTCACTTGCAGCCGAAATTTCAGCTTCATTTTGCCCTCCCCAGCTCCCCAGCACACTCTGCCCACCTTGCAGAGCCTCTGCACTGCCATATACAGGATGTGCTGCCATTCAAAGGCCAAAAGTTGCTAAAGAGCTTATGCAAGTTAATTACTGTGCCTGTTTAATCCCACGTAATGCAGATTAGCGCTGTCGGCTACCGTTGGGAGCGCAGTTGATGTAACAGGCTGGGAAACTGCTCTCTGCACGAGCGTCACACGCGCTTGGAGGCAGGAGATGCCCATCAGCGCCGGGAACAGGAACCTCTCCCGCTGCTCCGCCGTGGCTGTCAGGACGTAGGAAGCGGACACAAAAGCTAGATGAGACAGGCAGGTTTAGGGAAGGCACCGCACCCCTTGCTTTGACCCCTTGCCCCACTTCTGCACGCTCAGGTGAAAAACGTGGAAGAAGAGTCCCAAGAAAGACAGCCTTTCCTTCAGGACATGAGCTGGAATGACATCACCCCGCTGGCTGCAGTGTTCATACTGCGCCCCAGATCCCAATACAGCTTTCCATCCAAATGAATTCCAGCAGACCGAAGCAAGCCGCACAGTTTGAGCAGCCAGCCCTCCCGACAGGCAGGAGACAAGGGAAAGGTGAACAGCTTCTGGGAACTGCAGCTTCTCGCAACTCTCATCCCGCCTAATTAGATTTATCTACAGCCAAGAGCCAGGCAAAGCGTCCTTTGGCTTCAACGTGCGTTTGCATGGGGCCTGCTTACGCCCCAAGAGAGTGCAGATGCGGTGTGCTCAGATGGGTAACTCCAGAAATTAATGGCATGTAGTATTTCAGGGTTTCCAACAATGCTTTTCCTGTTCTGGAGGGGACAACGCTGCCGGTTATCTCCATTCGTAAGCAGCAGCCAGGACCACAGCGTTTCACACGACACCACTGGTAACCCAGCTATGGTGATAACGCCCAGTTCCTCCCCCCAAGCATTATATGACAGTTAAGCAAAAATTTTCCACTGCAGCAGATTTTATGGCCAAATTACAGCCTTTTCTCTCACTGCTTTGCAGCTGAGACGGTTTTGTCCGATGGAGGCAATAGCGACAGCAGAGGTAATACGGCTGTCTGCTGCTGGCTGAGAGTCACAGCATGAGATACTAAACATCCATATTTTAAAGCCTTTCTTACTCTATGCAACTTGTAGATGCAGTAAAATTGAATCACTATTAGATAAAAAGTAATTGAATATAGATCACATCACTAGGTTGTTGTGGGGTTTTTTTAACATTAGAAATCTAGACATTTGTGTTCTGAAAAATGACGCGTAGCGAGGAAAACAGACGTGACATTAAAAGATGAACAAGTGTCTGGAAATTTCTACCTTGCACAGCACGCTTTGGCTGGAGCCCCAGGGCATGGGGATGCACAGAAGTTTCCTCGACCCGCGGCCACCTACCTCAGGCTGAAGCTCAGGTTGCCTTCAAACCTCCCAGCTGGGACCCCCATGCACAGTGTCGCAGCGATGCTCTCCCGGGAGGCTGCTCACAGGTGAATGTGCACAAGTCTTGGTGGCAGCCAGAGACATTCCTACCTACACCTGCCTCTTCCTCACACCACTGCCAGTTGCTGCCAGCTGGAGAGTCAGTGATGGCTGAGGTGAGATGCCAGGCAGAGATCTGGACAGGCATCTTGTCCTACCGGCTCTGCTAAGGGAGTGCTGACGTCCATCGGGAAGCTGGGGCAGGCAGCAGAGGGGTGACATCTCAGCCACCACGACAAGACCTGTTTCAGTACCAGTCACCCCACTCCTGTCTGCTTGTCCCCAAGGACAGCGTGAACCCCAAGAGGCGGGGGGTGGGTGTTACCTCTGACTTGGCAGGAGGAGAAGGCAGCCAACATATCGACTGGTCTTCCGCTGAGCCATGCACCTCACGCAGCACTGGAACAGACAGGAGGAAAAAACATCCCATGGAGGCAACATGGCAAGTACAGGGTGGCAGAGCAGGCCTTAGGAGAGAGGCTCAAAGGATGAACACACTGAAAAATAAACCCTGCTCTGGCAGAAACACATTTCCAGCGTGAGAATGTTGCATATTTTTTCACCAGATCTCTTTTTCTTTTTGCTGAAGATCAAAAAGCGACGACGTGTTTCAAACAGCTTCCAGTGCAGCAACAGTTGTTTTACCTGGGGATTTTTTTTTGCTTTCCCTCATCCTCCCAGCCTCAGGTATAAAAACAACAAGCTAGAGAGTCAGAGAGGGACAGAAATTTTTCAGGCAAAACACTGAGCCAGAAGGAAAAATGACGGAGGCAGATGAGGTAGCAGCAGGGAATGGATGCATTCGGGCAGCACACCTTCCTCAGCACCGGAATGAGCCAGTCAGCACGTTCAACTCTGCCCCAGGCAGAGGCAGCAACTCGCCCCCTCCACTGTTCCCTCTCATCACCCGGCCTCGGCTTCCTGCTCTGGAAGGGAGGAGGAACAGGATTCACTCCGCAGCCCACACTGCAGCCTGGCAGGGGATCCCCGGGGAACCACTTCATCCCGCTTGGGCAGCGTGAGCAAGTACAGGCCAAAACCGCCATAGGGGACAGAAAGGCCAGCGCACCCCACGCTCTCCTGGCCTTTGGCCCGAGGACTGGTCGGTGGCTGTTCTCAGCACCCCGCAGGCTTCACCTGGGACTCTCCTGAGCAGGTTGAGCCCAAGATTCGGTGCCGGTTGCAGAATCTGCTCGATGCCGTTTGGAGAGCCGCAAAGCTGGGCCCTCCGGGGGAGCCTGGCTTCCCCGCCTCGGCTCCGGCGGGCGCAGGGCTTCGCTTCCCGCAGTGAGCGGACCCACAAAGCCCGGCCTTGCCCGCACCTCTCGGTACGGGACCTGCCCCGGGCAGGGACCTGCCCCTACCCCGGGCTGCCCGAACCACGCCGAGGAGCTCCCAGGCCTGCGGAGGCACGGCCGTGCGGGCGGCAAGCGCTGGCGTGTGGCGGGGCGAAGGCAGCCGTGACGCCGCGATGAGAGGCATCCCGCCGTAACTCGCCGCCTGCGCAGGGGGCTGCCGGTGAGCCCGCACACGCCCCGCACACACCCCGCACACGCTACAGAGGCCGCCGGCGCTGCTGCATCCATCCCCCGCCCCGTCCCGCTCTCGTCCCGGTACCGGGCGCGGCGCGGTGGCGCCACCTAGCGGCGAGGCCGGGCGGTGACGCGGCCCACGGACAGGTCTGGCCGGGGATCCCTCCCGGGGCCCGTTCCCGTGGGGAGGGGGCGCCGTGGGGCTCGCCGAGCCCCCTCCGGCGACTCCGAGCTGGACCTCCCCCGCTCTGGGCCGCCCCAGGCGGGACGCGGCGGCGTTCCCGAGCGAAGCCACAGCCACGCGTGAGCTCAGCCTTCCAGCTCCGGGACCCCCCGCTTACCCTGCCCCCGGCGGGCAGGAGGCACCGGGGGGCAGCTGCTCGCTTTGAGAGCTAAAAATGAGCGTTATGTTGGTTACACGCAGCGAATCCCTGGAGAAACGGCACAGATCCGAGCAACCGACCCACCGGCCGGGCTGCAGCGGGGCAGGTTCAGATTAGACATCAGGAAACACCTCTTCAACAGAAGGGTTACCAGGGAGGGGACTGAGTCACCCACCCTGGATGTACTTAACAGACAGGTAGATGAGGTGCTCAGGGATGTGGGTTAGTAGAGGACAGGTATGGTTGGACTCGATGATCTCTAAGGTCTTTTCCAACCTAGTGATTCTGTTTTAGTGGAGGCTCTTACTCCAGTGCATTTAAAAGCACATACCGCTCCGCTTAAGACTCTGCCCTAAGCTACTTGTTTCCCAGGGAGAACACTGCAACCCCTGTCTTTACAGGGGAGCCTCTGCTCTGCCTGCTTTTCCATCACAAACCCATTCTCTCCCTTTCTATACTGCTCGCTGGCTGCAGAAGGGGAAGGTTACACCGCTGCGCCAGCCCAGCGCGGCGACTGCCAGCTTCTCCCAACCTGTTTATTAAATTTCATCACCGCCGTTCAGAAAGCAACGGGGAGGAAACAGCTGAACACCAGTCACACACACAGAGGGTGTTACTTGGCTCACGGTTGTAGCTGTTACTGCTGCCCCAGGCGGAAAAGCACCGGGGTCAGAGGTCAGGCACACTGAGCGTACAAAGGCAGCAAGTACTCCTTGGTCTTGGCACAGGTCAAGGGAACAGACCCCTTCCTCCTTGAGCTGCAAAAGGCTCAGGCCGCTCAGGAAACTCGCTGTTAGGGTATGGAAGGCACCCCATAAAGGATATGGTTCCTCACCTTATTTTAATCACGTTTTTTTAGATGGGTGTATCTCTCCAGCATGTAACCACATTAAACAAATTTCCTCCTTTTCCTCCTCTCTTCCACATCTACAGCTCCCCTCACACCCTGCTGAACTGAGACACAACAAGGGGCTGCTGTCTGCAATACAGGCAGTGCTCCAGCAGCTCAGCCAGCATGAAACCAGTACTGACCAGAAGAAACATTAGCTGAAAAACCAACCATGTCTCTCAGGCCGCCCAGTTCCCTTTGGAGTCAGCTACCTGCGTACGGAGGGAACATCACTTACCTACTGCAAGCAGTCGTCGCTGGGACTGGGGTAGCTGCAGCACTTCAGGAAGTGTGAAGAGTTGGTTGCTCTCCATTCCGTGTTTCTCTCCATTTCTTGGTTTACAGGCACGATTTCCTTCTTTTTAGCATTTCAGCAAAACCAGGATGGGGTGTCGATCCATCGATAAACCATGACACATCTCCTGCTTGCACATACGCAGGTGTGATGAGGCTACTCCAAAGCAATTCAAGACCACTTTCCTTTTAAATCCATTCCCCCCCTTTATAGAATACAGAGGTGCAACATGGGATCGTCCCACAAAGAATTAAAGAGTAACAAAGCGCAATTGGCCTTTCCCAGGCTTGGTAATTCATACCTGGCCACGTCGTTAATGATGATGACAAACATTGTCATACTTGCAAGAACCCCCCCCTGCAGATCACTGGTTTAAGGTGGCTGGTTTTCCTCATTCCATCAGACAAGCACAACGCTTTTTCCACTCCCAGCAGCTATTTATTTCCCCCGTTCGTAGCACTGAGCCTTTGTCCTTTCCACACTAAAGCTACTACTGCTTGGACTCCTTCATGCAAATTTCACTTAAAATCCAAAAACTTATGCTAAAACTTGAGTTGAATCCAACTCCAAAAGCTCCTTTGTCACCAGTTTCTCAGTCACCATCCACTCTGCTGTGCTCCAGCTTCCCTGCTGCACACCCTTCACATTCTGTTCCTGGCCGTGAGATGATGCTGCAGCCCAGCCCAGCCCAGCCCAGCCCTGCCCTGCCCTGCCCCACCATGGACAAGGACCACTTTTCCCCTGATCCTCTGGGACCACCAGCAGGAACCTGGCTTCAGGTGAGCCCTTAGGAGACTGCAGCAAGCAGTCCTTACCCCCATGTTTCTCTGCACATTGTGACTTCAGCCTTGTAGCTCAGCTGTGAGCTCAGTTGGGCTCTGGAGGTCCGAGGGATGAAGCCCTTCCCCATTAGCAGGGATGTATATCCAAATCCCAGCCAACACAAGCACATGTTGGTACAGACCTTTATTATCTCACACCTCCTCGCCACAGCCGTCATGGACACAACTGACATTCATGTTTCACAGGTACCACAAAGAGTTACAAAGTGTAAAACGCTCTGTAGGTCACAAAGTAAAAATTCTTGACGATTGATGTATAAAGACTTTCTGCAAAGGGAATTTGGCAGAGATGTTCACCCCTGAGGGAACAGGCAGGCGCTGGCAGCTGGAACACACTGGCCAGGCAGCGTTTGCCTGGTGTGGAGACTGAGCACCCTCCTGTTGACTGGCACCCTTGGGGTTACCTCTGACAGGAAAAGGCACAAGGAGAAACACCCCACCAAGTGAGGATGTCCCGCCAGAAGTCTGAGAACTACCCCCTTCCTCCGACCACAGCCGGGGCAGTGGGTGTCACCACTCCTGCTGGGACCTGCTCCTGCTCTGCAAGCACGAACTGCAACCCAAGACAGCACTGATACTTACTCTGCTGAACATGGGAACCTGCAGCAGCGGCAGGATCGGTGCCTGCACCAGCCACAACTGCTCTACAGCTTCCAGGGCTCTAGATTTGAGGCTCAGTACTGCAGGGCTGTTTCACAAAGCCACGCACTCACACAGAGGGAAAGGTTTTAGATGACACCGTGCCCATCAGGTCTAGAGACTGCTATTCTATTTTAAATTCCTCCTAGATACACTAGGCAATTTGTTAATAAAAGGTAGTTTGGAAGGACTGTTACCAGCAGAAGTTACCAAGCAACAACATCTATTTAAGTGGCTTGGAGATCGTGTTTTCTTTTCTTCTCCATCTTCCGGTGTTACAGAGCCATGAAAATTTCAGTAGTCAGAGTAACACAATCCCTGCCTGCTCGGCCTGCCCCAGCTATGGATGGCATTCAGAGCCCAGAAATAATGCCCTCAAGGAATTCAGAGGTAAGCCTGTTCCTTGGGTACCCTCTGGACCTGGTATTGCGCCGAAATCAGTACCTGCATATTCCCTAAAAGTGTGGGCTACTTTGATCAACAGTCCCTTGTTAGTTCCTATCCTCAACCCAACACTTTTAAGTTTACATCCTGAGTGCCTCTATCATTAGGATAATGGGTAAAGAGCAGGCTGAGAATGAGAGGACATACCTCATTAGAGCCGATGATCTAGGAGAGAACAATCTGACACAGACTCCAAATTCTTCTTTCATGAATAATCAGCACGACTCACCAGGGCAGGCAGCCAAATAACAAATCCAAAGGAAATTTCTCACAGCTGACTAAGCAAAAATGACTACTCAGGGCTCATCACTTACTACCGTCCTCAGGACCCTAAAGACCTCCTCCCAGTTATCAACCCTGCTGTAACTGACCTCCCCAGATGCATGCCCTTCCAAGATCTGAAGGCCAAATCCTGATCTTAAACTTGTGTTAAACATCCAGAGTCACAAAGCTTTCTCTTCTCAAGCCCTCCTTCTAAATCCTGTTCTGCTGAACAATAAGCCACCACTCAATATTCTGTATGCATACATAGTCCTTCAGAGTTCTTAACCCAGGGAAAGATGGACACAGCGTGAGGAATTAGGTTGTCTACACCATGATGATCATCAGGCAGCAAAAACATGAGAAGGGAGAGCAAGCACATGTAGCAGCAAGAAAGCTCAAGCAGAGTAGAGGTCAACTGTGGGCACATGGACAGCAGTCTGCCAGGGAGGAGTGGGGTCTTCTTCAGGCATCATGAATTCCAGCCACAGCTCCCAGGAAGACCTCTGTCACCCTAGAGAAAACAAGGGCAGGATCCACCGTTCAGAGCTGGTCCCCTCTGACTGGTGGGTAGGCACTAGAAGGAACAGCCCTCCTAAGCAAAGCAACCTGTTGCTGGAAGGGTTTTGGAGCACATCAGATTGCTGTTCACCTGCTCTGTCTGGCAAATATCTCCTTGGCTTTGGTTCATCAGGAGTCCATTCCTCAGGAGCCATGATACTTCCATACTTTTCTCTCCAGAGATTTATTTTTTTCCCCAAATCCCCAGCTGCATTTCTCCTGAGGTGACTGCAGCCCAGCAAGCACACGTGTCTAGTGCCTGTGTGGAACCAGTGCTGCTGTTCCCAGGGTACGCCAGTGCCGAACTGACCTGGCTGCAGTCACTCCCCGCTGCCCACCAAGCCACATGTCCTGTCAGAGCACCTAACTGGTGTAAAATTCAGGCACCAGGACTGGTTAAAGAAACCAGATACTCTTGAATAAAGCCAAATCTGCAAATTCCACATGCAGATACTTAGAAATACACTTAGAAATGCAATAATTTGTCTTGCAAAAAATGCAATAATATACCATAATTCTCATCACACGCCCCACCAGCTCAGAGACCCAGGTATTTCAACTAAGAGGATACACCTTCCTACAAGTGTAGGCACTTGGCCTGAATGCAAAGCATCCTCATAACCTGCTGCACCCCAGAGCTGTGCTGGCACTGCCTCGGCACTGCTTTGCATGTGCTTCCATTCCACACATCTACTAGCGGAAAAGAAAAAGAAAGAGGCACTTATCAGGTACATTTCCCTTGGTGAAGCATCAGAACTAGACTGAACAAACTGGGCTCTCCTTCCTTCCAGGGAAGTACTTGGCATCCGATCATTTTAACTTTGCACGAGAGGAAAAGTTCAGGTGATTCCCCCACTGGCTTCCTCACTGCACCTCTCCTGTCCTGTGCTTGTCATCTCCTCTGAGGCTGGAACTACAAAACCAAGCTGCTGCTTCTTCCAAACTGGCAATCCAAAGCACAGCTTGTCCAAAAAAGAGAGTCCCATCACTCAGTGCTTCCCAAGACCCAGCATGTACATGCACCCAGAACACGCTGTTCTTCCTCCTTTGCTCTGCTCCATGGTTTGGACAGACCACTTTCGGCGATAGCCTGTTCAGGGCAGAAAGCTCCTATTTATTCTTGAATCCACATGTAAATGCCCTGTATGTTTTCAATTATTACACCTTCATTGCTGTGGAAGAGCAGCAGGGGCTCAGGTGTTCAGAGAACAGCCCGATGACATGTTTGATACACGCCGGTAAGTCTCTCAACTTCTAGTCACAGACTTCTCGGGTTTTGGCTTCTCACGCTGGAGCCACGTCCTCTGCTCAAGCTGTGGTTCGGCACCATGGTGGCAAGAACATCTGTGCTGAGTCTCTCACTAGTATCTCTGGTATGGATGAACCTAAAAGGACAACTCAAAACAGCACTGGCTTCGAGGCTTACACCCTAAGGATTATTCCCCCCCCCCCAAGAGTAAGATAAAAACCAATAAATCATCTAATAATCCCCTCTCAACATTATTCCTTACACAAGGATAATTACAGATTGCAAAATACAGATTGCAAGAAAGACATCTTTCAGCATACACTGGTTTTTTTTCCCCGTGAGGTCTGGAATTACAAATTGTAATTTGCTACTCAAAGATGAGAGATTTGTGCTCGGGGATCCCATAATTTCTTTTGTGTTCTTCAAACAATTTTCTCAGTTCCTGTAGGTACAACGCATGTAGCTGTTCAATCTCTTCAGCAGTGGGGTTCAAGTTCCGTTTTACAGGGATGGGGCTTCCCACTGTAAATCAAGCACAGCAGCAGCATTAGCTTCGCTGACATCTCCCTCCTGCAACAGCTCCACCACACCTCCCTGCGAGGTGGCAGAACCCCAGTGCTGCCCTGATCCTGCCTTTCACAAACCCGAGCCCCAGGTCTGGCTCCTTCCTTTTGCTCAAGTTCAGACCAAATGAACTTAAGCCTCCCATCATTCCAGGTTGGCAGCAAAAGAGTAAGGGGGTTAAGTTCTAACTCGAAGGAGCAGTTTACACTTCAATATGCAATCCCATGGCCACGTGCTCTCTTGCACCTGGGGCAGTACAGCACAAGCTCAAAACAGCGTTTAAAAACTGTAGCTTCTCGCTGTGGGCTGTTCTGCATCATCACTAAAGGCATCCAGGGTGAGGGAGATGCCCAAGAGGGCAGAGCTGTCCTCAACCACACAGCCACACGGACAGGGCTGAAGGAAATGCAGGTATCCTCCAATTTATTCCCAACTGGTGTTGCTACACCAGCACCAGGAATGTTGTGGGCGACCGCAGCCTAGAGAGGGGTAGCACATAAAACCCCCAAACCCTGTGAGGGGTCTCTAAGCCTCGTGCTGCCCAGGGGTATCACTCCAGCTGAAGCATTCTCCAGGCGTGAGGCACTGTGCAAGGCCTGCTACCTGCTCTGTCGAGTGAGAGCAAGAGGGAGCATGGGAGGTAATTCCACAGAAGTCCAGAGGGCAGCCTCCTCCTCCACAAAAAGCTATGGCTAAAAAGCCTGCAATATGCTAAGAGAAGCTTCCCACGATCTCAGTCTTCCTTGTGTTGTTCAATCACTACAGATTTTGACAGCTGTTCTTGCACTGGAGGCACCGAGAGCTTAACAGGCCTGACTGAGATTACAGAGGAAGTCTGGAGAAGAGCAGAAAGCACCCAGGAGCTTTTAGAGAGGCACCTGAAAATCCCTTTCAACAGATGTTGCCACCTCAAATTGGATGGTGTTGACTAAAGGGAAGGGAAATCTAGCCAGAACCACAAAGGGCCTGACTTGGCACCTTCCTGCGGCAGGTTTGGCTGCCAACAGCTCTCACCCTACACAGTGCTGAAACTCTGACTTTACGTAGCCAGGGGTGGGAGCCCAGCCCTGGATTGGACAATACCTTATGGGGAGTGAAATCAATGCACTTCCCACACAGGATTTCCAGAAGCACAACTGGAAACACCAAAGCACCCCCCTCAGCGCTTCTGCAGCAGTCTCTTCTCTGAAGAGTGGAGACTTCTTGTGGAAACTGCACTCATCTCCCTGATTTTCTGTGCAGCTCTAAGCAACCTGCCTAGTGTGGGATTTCATAGTAGACTCTATTTCTGAAAAGCTGTAATAGTTTAAGAAAAACAAAAGTACTTCACTCATCAAGCCAAAACCACTCAGACTCCGTGGATCTTGGCTTTGCTGACTTGCATCCCCTTGCTTCTTGGACCCATGGCTCCTGAACCAGGAGGAAAATACCCAGCCATGCTGTCAGCACAGCTAACTGGCTGGGGTGGAGCTCAGCATGTCCCTGCAGCTTTCAGGAGCAGAGGTAACACTTTCCAAGCCGTGTTGAGCCACACCAAGATCTCCCTCAAGAATGCAGGGACACCAGAGGTAAGGGATTTCTCCAGATCAAACAAACTCTGTTGCAAGACTCTGGTCTTGCTGATTTGACACACTCCCACACTTTAGCCATGGACCACCTCTGTCCTTGCAGTAAATATTACAGTGATGAAGATTTTCCTCAAAGTGAAAGACGCTTCAAGCTTCACCACTCTCTGTGTCATCAGCCCAAGGAAAAACTGCAGAAAATATATTGTCCTTGTTCTAATTCTTTGAAAGCTTTTTGGCTTTAAAACAAGTGACATTTTTAGCCTGCCTGTGCACAATGTGGGCTTTAAAAATTAAATCTAGGCGCTGATAAGATACAGATCTGCATGAAATTTAACATAAACAGCTGCATGTTTGTCTTAAATATTTTAATTTGATCCATACTAAATATGAAATCATCCATCCATTAAATGAGAAGCCTTCTTAAGCATCCCTTGTGGAATACCAGAAAAGCTGAAGTTGCTTTTCTGTGGGAACAGGCTTCATTAGTTGACTCGGCTCAGAACATAGGAATTATTTATCCAAAATAGAGAGACAGATAACGATTCCCTTCGCATGATGCCCAGCACAGCTTCTTTTTTTTTAAAGGAGTGGTTGTCAGTAGCACTTATTAAAGCCATTTAAAAGAAAAAAAAGAAATATATAGGCATCCATTCTTACACTTGAGTCAGAGTAGACAACCAGGGACAAAGGCTTTTGGGGAGAAAAAACCTCTCTTCCAAACTGCCTGTCGACATGACGTGCATGCTCTCGACTGGACATGAACAGATCTGTCCACGGGGAAAAAACCCAAAAGGGACAGAAGCACCCTTGGGAGCAGCAATGCCATCTAAGCCACAGCCTGCTGAAGGGTGGTGGCAGAGCTGACACAGGGTGCCCTCTCCCTTCCCTCCTCCATCTCGCCCTGTCCCAGGGAGCACTCAGGTCTGCACCAGCTCCTTCCAGAAGCCTTGCTCTGGAGCACCACCACAGTGCCCGTGCACCAGCTGAAACACCCACACACTGCTGCTCTGCAGGGCTACAAAATGAAGGTAGCAGGAGTCTTACAAAGCTGCAGAATCCACAGCAATGGCTGCAGATTTGCAGCAGCCCTCTGGTACAGGCTGGGTAACCTCTTAGGTTTCCTTGAGGATTGCTTAGGATAGAAGCCCATGAAAAAGTGCAAATGGAAAATAAGATTTGGCCCGGTACAAAAAAGGGAAAAGGGAGGAAAGAATTTTATCCCCTCTTTAAATTGGGGAAAGATGGGAATTTAAGGGGAAAAAAATAAAGGGAATATTTATTTTAAACCTCAAATTCTTGCTTCAGATGCACAATAACCAATCATTTTTCTTTGAACAGAACTATAAATTAACAGAGGTATCAGTAGCACACGAGCATTTTTAAACCTTTGCAAAAGCATTAGAAGTGGCACAGGGAACTTACCAACAGTATGAATAGGTTGCCTGTAAGGTATTAAGCCAAAACTGTACTGAAATATTCCTCTGGCATGGAACAGTGGTAGAGCAAAGCCCATTATCTTTTGCAGCTTCTCCTGTACGTTTCTCAGCCATGAACCTCTGGGGTTTGCCACTTGCTTGAATAGTTCATTTTCACCAAAGGAAAACACCGGGACCAGATGAGCCCTGTAAGACAATGACCACACTGAGACTCCCACAGCAGCCTGCGGTTCACATCAGCAGCGTGGAAACAGTTTCACAATAACCAGCACAGAAAGCTTTGGCAGCTCCAGGCTTCATCAGTAACAGGCATTCAACTCTTCCCATATGCAGCTGCTGTGGGATTTTGGGGGGAGGGGGGAGCAGTTTTGGGTGTTTTTAAAAATCGATTGTCACGTAACTAGCAGCTCGCTTTGGGGCTGTGTTTAGCTGGTTACTACCTGTCACAGCTGTTCATAAAAATGAATTATTGTATATGTCATAATTATGATCTTATCCCCCATGATTTCAGCACGTCCACCCTCCTTCCTGTGCACTGTGCTCTCTCCTCTGGCAAGCCAAGAAGCCTCCTGCTAACCTTGTAATGCTCCCAGCTGGGCAGCATCAAAGCCAGGCCTTGGCTCTCCTCTGCCTTTTGACCCGAGTGATGCCCACGCTTGATTTCAGCACAGAGGCCATGAGGAAAAGCAGACATCCTCAGAGGGACGAGCGCAGTGCCAAATCCCTCTGCTGTCCGACTCGCAGTGAAATCCCGCTTCCGCCAGGCTTCTAAAGCCCCAGCCTTAATCCACTGCTACCAGAGGTCAGATCCTACCCACAGAAATGATACTGATTCACTTGGCTCCTTCACAGCCAAATGAATTCTCATTCAGTTCATTAATTGGCTTGGGAGGAAAGGCACTGACTAGCTCCTGGGCAAACTACTTGTGCTGATGGAATCAGTGCAGTTGTCTCCAAGAGGCAAAACCACCCCTGTATTTACACCCTCAATTGCAGTATGCTTTTTGATTCATGCTTAGTTTCATTAAATAGTATTCTACACAGTCTAAAGAGAAATCAGGTAATTTCTCTAATCTTTAAAAGTCTCTGAAGGATACAGGGGTGTGTTTTTCTGCTTTACTTAAGTCCAAGCTGCTAGATCATAGCTCCATTCAGCCCATGCTATCTTTGAGAAGAACCTTGCTGTAAACCAGCAGCATTGCCATAATACTGTCAGGATGAACTACTGCAGGGCTCTGAGCACCTGAGGATGCACTGAGGAGGGAGCTGGCTGCAAAGTACTGTGGACAATCAAAAGTCACCTGTATGGACAAAACAACTGCTTCTACCGCTTCTCAAGCCATGGGGCCCCCAAAGATTGTAATTTCAACTCGCTTCTGCTCAAAGTATGAGTGTACATCACCCAGCCACCTGTAAAGGAAGCACTAGAATGCCTGGTACATACTGTCCCTATGTAAATACTCCATTTTTACTACAACACTACAACAAACAGGAACATCTTGTGGTGCAATAGCACTCTGAGACTGTGGGATTTGTTTTAATCTGGTGAAGGCTTTTGCAAGATGCTATGTAGGAGGTTGAGACAGAGAATAAGTAACTTTGGATTGTGAAACTAAAGATAAGTTACCTGATTCATCATTTGCTTCATGTCTTTAGGATTTCTTCACTTCATATCAGATACCTGTACTACCTTGGACCAAAGTGTCTTTTCCAGAAGCATGGGGGACATTTGCTGACATAGTCAGACCACATTTGACAAGTTCCTGGCTGAGGAACCACAGCTTCTCTGTGCTGGCAGTGCAGGAGCCCAGGTCAGAGAGCACAGGTCTCTGCATTGCCCTTTCCTCCCTTGCTATTCGATGGTGCAGACCACAAGCACCAGAACCACAGGGGCACTGATGGCAGCTGCTTCTCCTCATCTGCCTCCCGCAAGCCCTTTCATTTCCACAGGAGCTGGAAGCTTATTTCACATGTTGTAAACTGTTAGAAACTAAATGTTGAAACCAGAAGCAGTTACTGGATGCAGAGTCTTAGGGCAAGAGCTGAGGACTGCCAACAGTGCTGCAAGAACGGCAGCAGCTGGAGTCACACCTCCCTGCTGCCCACTGCCACACAGAAAGGAAGTCAGGATTCCTGCGCTTCACGTGGTTTCTCCTGCCAGCACTCAGTCCCAGGACCTCCTGTGTGATTTAGTCTGTGTGACCCTGCTCTGGCAGCTGTGTTGGACTAGCTGATCTTTTGAGGTCCCTTCCAACCCCTAAGGTTCAGTGATTCTGTGCCTTGCAGCCTGGAGGTGAAGGTGACCACGTGTGAGGTGTAGGTGTCAGGTCACTGGGCAGAGACAGGTGTTACAACCCACCAGGAGGGCTCTAGACAACTACACCTCTTTCTTAAAGAGGAGGACCATCATTTGAAACAAAGGGCTTCATAAGGGAAGAAGTGGCCGTTCCTGTGTTTTGCAAGTGCCCTGATCTTGTTGTTGTGCATTGGGGGTGCTTTTGAAATACAAGCCATGAGAGGCACAGGTGTATCTAGTTTCTCAATCCAAATCAGTGTAGATGAGAGATAAACACCAACCTTTGTGATCTGACATTTATGGAGATGCTAAAAAAGAATCCCAAACTCAAAAAAAAAACCCCAAACCCAACCAAAAAAACCAAACCAACTCTCTGCCCCCCAACCCTTCCAACCCCCATCATTCTGTGATATAATCCTGGGAGCTGTTCACAAAGCTGAGCAGGACAAGTCTTTGGCTCCAATATTTCTGGTATACGAGACACCTAGCCCAGTCCAGCACACACATAGTGCTTAATACTGGGTAAATCACTCAAAAGATATTAATACCATCTCTGTTAAGTTACATGCTGATGACTGACTGTTTAATTGTTAAAATAAGTTACTACTTGATATTTTCACCAAAAATTTCCAGGAACTTACTTCTGCAAATAGCAGCCTTCAAAAGAAAGTCTCTAGAATAAAGGTGAAAACAAATCTTCCTTGGCCACAATTTGCAGTGATTTAATAAAACAGGGCCTAGCTTCCTAACATATTTTGTTTGCTTAAGTTAAGAACATTCTGTGGAATTGTAACTTCAATTCAGAAAACAGAATGCCAGCTCCACTCAGCAACAACAGGCTAGGTTTACTAATATTGTTTCATAATTCTTACTCTTTGCTAGTGCAAAAAACGCCAAGCGAAACAAAACACCAAGATATGCTAATAACACCTACTGCTCACAAATTATGAAAGTCAAAGGGAGCTTTCAACACTCCCAGATTGGATCTAGGTGGACAGACTGGCTCCTATGCCAGACAACTGCACGTTCTTAGACAAGTAACTCTTTCAAATACTAATTAGATAAGTTCACTATGTATATTATGAACTATACTTAAGAATCAATTTGTATTCAAAGTGTGCTCACTACAGCAGCCCGGTCAGGACACCTACCCATGTTTCAAGGCCATTTTAATGAAGCCCTTGCGCTTGAGGATGTTCAGGGTTAGACTTCCAGGGTGTGCATTCAGAGACTCCTCTGCTCCTCCGATCACAATGATGGATGCGTGACCCCCTCCTTGGTTATTCAGCACGTATGAGACGCTGTCCTTGGATGCAGAAACCATTCCTTCAGGAGCAAACATTTCAAGAGTGACCACTGGAACTTAATGTACCAGTACAATGGAACTTAAGAAGTATTTTTAAATGTCTAAATGATGTTTCAAAATCGTTGCAGCACAGGACAGGGTTCAAAGATTTGGGTCCAACCCTCTCATTCTGCAATACATGTGGTCTTAGGTAAGTCCTTTGATTTCACACTGAGGAGTTAAATTGCTTATCACAGGAGTTTTGAGATCTTCAGGGAAGAGTGTGCTCTTCTGCCAGCTTAACACCCCTCAGAGAGTCTGTGCCCAGGAACAGAAGAGTCGAATGGCAGCACATACTGCAGAGAGGCAGCAGCTAAAGCCATACAGCAGGTGCATATAAACACAGGCACAGAGGGCTTAGCAGAATGAATAGAGGGCTTGTTAACTCAAACATGTATCTTCAGTGCCAAGCTGATCTCCTTTGCTATGAAGCAGCAGCTCCATCTAAGGCAATGGCACGACAGCAGCAGAAGCACAAAAGGCTCGCTTGTGCCATTCCCAATGACTGCATCAGCTCATTCTCTAGGAACCAGGACCTGGCACTCATCAATCTATTTAGGCTAAAACGGAGCCTTCCTGGTACTCCTGCTGATTCTGATACCTCTGATCAGGGGCACACTGTTGTACAAGCCTTTAACATGGACTTAGGCCTTGCTCTGAACTTGGTGCTTTGGAAAATCCCCTTTCAGACAGATTTCCAGGTAACCCCTTCCAGAGTTCCTTTATGCCATAAGTTTTACTTCAAAGGCCCACAGTGGTACCATTTACCCAGAGGCCACATTAAATTACAGCATGTCAAATTAATATAGTCTAAGTGACAATCTAGAGATCAAGCCTAGTTTGCATTGTTCTGAGTTTTCACAAAGACATGATGCTTTTTCGATACTAAACAAGGACTTCATCCCCTGGTACCACTTGCTTTTCTTCCTATCAGGGACATTACAACCTAGATTATGAAAATCTCCCAGAAGGGGAAGATTATTAATCTAGTTTTGAGAGCTGGCCACCAATAGGAATAGATTGCTACTGGAGCAAACTCAGACCTCAGTAAAAATCTACTTCCCTTTGCCCTGTATGTCTTTATAGTCACTCTTACTCTGAAAAATGCAGCTGAGGCTCCTTGTTCACCAGTCGGCATGCCTTTCCTCTGGAAGGGAAAACAGGCACCCCAGTCTTTCCATGGGACAAGTCCCCTCCCTGCTGAGGCAGAGACATCAGCCTGTGTGCAGGGCCCTGGTCCCCACAGCAGTTCAGCGGTGCTGCAACTGCTCTTCCACATCTTGACAGCTGCAACCTGGCAGGCTTTGGGGATAGAGAGCAAGAGACTGGGGGGATGAAACATGCCAGAAGCATGGCTTCCAGTACACAGAAGATTTTGCAAGTGTTTTATGATTTGACTGATAACCTGTATTATATTAAAGGTCCTCTCTGGTTTATCAGCTACATACCTGTACTGTTCTATAGCATGCTCTTCACTGGAGTTTTTTTTACCTGCTAGATGAGAAACATGTTCCTATGGGTCAAGATGCAAAAAACATGTAAAGCTGACTCCCAAGATAGGCAATGTTTAAAATTGTCCTCTTCCACCACTGCCAATCCTGTAACTTTGCAGAATCCCCTCAGAAATGGCCTTTGCCTGGAAGGGCACTCTCAGGTATGCTGAAGCGGATATGCAATTCTGATGTTAATCTGAACAACATCCTAGGCACACTTCTACAAACACAGCAGTTGAGTAGCTTATCTGAGATCACAGTGTCTGTGTTGCAGGCAGGAATCAGTCTCCCAAACCTAGCCTTGTGCACCAGACTATACTTACTCAAATGCTCTAGCATTGTACTTACTCAAATGCTTTAACGGATTTAAGAACTCCTGTATTAAGCCACGGGGGGTGGGGGGAACACGAGTCCTGAATTCACTCTACATTCTTCTGCTCCCCAAACTTAATTGCTTGTTATTGTTAACTTTTATTACTGCAATATCAGTCATAAATATCACCCCTTTATGACAAGTGCTACTCAGAACAGAGGAAAAAAGGCTCCTGTCTTTACAGTTCACATCTCCATTAAAATTATATGGATTTGCAAAATGGGACCCTGGCCAGAAGCAGGTATTTAACTTTTGACTAGAAAGATACTTGCAATGAGTAGGACTAAGCCCTTGAGGGAAGACAGGATCTTCAATTGTTCTACAAGTGTCTGTGCAATGATTAAATAATGTTATAAATTAATATGCCCCTCTGTTCTTGCAAAGAGCTGATACAGCAGCCCTGTCTTACAGTTCAAGGGAAAACCAGAACTGTTTTCTGAAAGCATAAAAGGCAACTTGTTTTGCAACAACAGTTCATCATAAACCAGAGGTTTATTTCAGCACCAACACTGATCCTTCAGGAGTGACATTACTTACCGTTTACAGGTACAGGAATACCTTTTACACTTGAAGCAGAGGCTGTAACACGGAGCAACAGCCAAACGCTCTGCTTTTACCTACCCGCGCTCATTATGTATTCTCTGAAGAAGGGGCAGCCGAACCAGATAGGCATGATATGGAGATATGGAGTAAGCCCAGGAAATAGATCTGTGAAACTTGTACCAGTGCAAAAGTTTCCAAAGGCTCCAGCTACCAGGACCCCATGAGGGTGAAAGCCGAGTAAGTAGTTGTGATTTGGGTTCAGATCTGTAGTTTTTATAAGCTGAAAAACAGAGGCAGTGGAGGACATTATAATACTCAGCTCAGAAGGATTCTCAAAACCAGTAAGTGTGGAGATTGTACATTGTCAGGACACAGAACTGATGACAATTCATTTCCTTCTGAGCACTTTAAACTCCTGTCCCATTTCACAGTGGAACAAAGTTTAAATAAATGCATCTCAGGGTTATCATGCCTAACAACTACTGCACCAAGGCACTATCTTGTGACCCAAGAATCCAAGTAGAAAATCAGCCCCTGCCCCTTTTTGTCACTAAATCTCGGACTTCCCATGTTTAAAAAGAAGTGAAGTTCCCCCTGGAGTAACTGCTGGAATTTTACCACAGTCTTAGATGTTTTTCCACGCTTGTAGCTATCCAAACTGTCTCTGTTCCAATGTTTACAGTTCTCAGGTGAGAAATCTTTTACTCACCTGAATAGGAAAGTATTCCCGAAAGTACTTCCAAATAGTCCAGTTCCTGACCCACTGGTACCGCCTGCCCCCTGTGCATGGGGTTTCCCAGTCGAGGTAGAGCCATACCAGGTATGGAATAGCAAGGAACCAGAAGTTTCCCAGGAGCAGGAGCACAAAGAATCCACAGCAAAACTCTGCTGCAAGAGACAAAAAAGGAAACCACAGGAAGCATTAATCACACCTGTCTCCTTTTAAGACCTCAAATTCCCAGCCCAGATATTTTTATTATGGATGCTACTCAAAATGCACACAAATTTAAGTTAGTTCATGGTTTGTGAATGTTGTTACAAGGGTGCATCCCCTCGGTCTGTATTTTTTACTCTACTGCACAACGGGACAAATGAGCCTAAGATGATGCTGGTTTACTTTAATAAAACAAAGCCATGAGCTAAGGACCAACACAGTTGTCTTCTCCCCATGGTAAGAGTGAACACTAATCTCTAGTAGGGAGCATCTGGTTTACCTAAGACTGAATAAAAGGAGATGACAAGAGCTAACAAAGCTGCAACGCTCCAGTGAGCAAGAAGGGAGGAAAACTGGGGAAGGAACAATGGGAAAGGGAGCCACAGCAAGATCGCTTTTCTAACGAGAGTGGTGCTGGGTAATCATTTTCCTTTACTATTCCTTAAATTCTCTATCTGTAATACAGGATAGTAGACCTCTATTCCCTGTGAAAAGTGCTCTGGAGATGCAGTAGGTAAGACCAAAACATTAAGAGGCACCACTTCAGCCTCTAAACACACCCCTTTAGTGGGAGCTTGCCACTGGCATGGGAACACAGCAGCAGTGTAAGTCCTGATACTTTTACCTGGTGACATGGTCTAGTGTTGGACCTAGTAAGGCTGGACAGATAGTTGGACTCAATGATCTTGAAGGTCTTTTCCAACCATAACCATTCCATAAATCCATACTATCAGACCCAGGTTAGTAAGAACTAACATCCTACCACCAGGTGGAGGCTGGTGACAGGCGGTGTCCCCCAGGGGTCTGTCTTGGGACCAGTGCTCTTTAACATCTTCATCAAGGACATGGATGATGGAATTGAGAGCACCCTCAGCAAGTTTGCGGATGACACCAAGCTGAGTGGTGTGGTCGACACCCCAGAAGGAAAGGAAGCCATCCAGAGGGATCTTGACAGGCTGGAAAGATGGGCCCAGGTGAACCTAATGAGGTTCAACACTGCGAAGCGTAAGGCCTTGCGCTTGGGCAGGAAGAATCCCAGACACAGATACAGACTGGGAGAAGAGCTCCTGCAGAGTAGCCCTGCTGAGAAGGACTTGGGGATTCTGGTGGATGAGAAACTTAACATGAGTCAGCAGTGGCTCTTGCAGCTCGCAAGGCCAATGGTATCCTGGGCTCCATTAGAAGAGGGTGGCAGCAGGGACAGGGTGGGGATTGTCCCTCTCTGCTCTGCCCTTGTGAGGCCCCATCTGGAGTCCTGTGTCCAGAGCTAGGGCCCCCAATACAAGAAAGATGTGGAACTGTTGGAGAGGGTTCAGAGGAGCCACGAAGATGATTAGAGGGCTGGAGCACCTCCCCTACAAAGAGAGGCTGAGGGAGCTGGGCTTGTTCAGCCTGGAGAAGAGAAGGCTGTGGGGCGACCTCATTGCAGCCTTCCAGTACCTGAAGGGAGCTTATAGGCAGGAGGGGATTCAACCTTTTAAAAGGATAGACAATGGCAGGACAACAAGGAATGGATTAAAACTAAAGGAAGGAAGGTTTAGATTAGATATTAGGGGGAAGTTTTTTACAGAAAGAGTGGTGAGGTGCTGGAACAGGCTGCCCAGAGAAGCAGTGGACGCCCTGTCCCTTGGGGTGTTCAAGGCCAGGTTGGATGGGGCCCTGGGCAACCTTGTGTAGCTCCAGGCCTGGAGGTTGGTGTCCCTGCCTGTGGCAGGGGTTTGGAGCTCTGTGATCCTTGGGGCCCCTTCCAACCCAGACCATTCTATGATTCTATGATTCTACCACAACAATACATGGGAAGTAAATTGTAGACAATTCAAAAAGCCACAAGTTGTTTGATTAAACAAATGTGTCACTCTGGGGCTCAACCCTGAAATAATTATTCAGGGAAACCCTATGGGAACATCACTGCTGCAGGACTTGCAGAGCTCTGCACTCTTGCAGCAAGGTAACCAGCTCTGGCTGGGCTGAAGCGCAGCACGGCAGTACCTGCTGCTCTCATCACACCCTGCGGCAGCCTGCTCACTCCAATGCCTCCGGAGTCATTCAGTGGGTGCTGGATTCCAGGTCTGCAAGGGAGCCAGGGCTTCAGCATCCTGTCTTTGTACAATGGCAAGCAAAACACCACCCAGTCCTCAACAGCAGAACTGTATGGAACAGGAGCTTTTTGGCGTTATTTAAAGCAGAATTAGTACTTTTGCTGTCCCACAATTGACTGGCTTTCAGAAGGGCAATATCCTGTTATGTCCTGATAGGAGTTACCCAGTGAAACATCCTAAGCCCAATACCTAAGCAAATGGAGCAGAGTGAAAGCACACAAGAAGTACATCAGGCAATAATTTGGCTAACACAACAAAAGTATCACCAGAATTGAAAACTCTGCAATAAGCAGGCAGGCTGACAGTGAAACTACTCATCCTAGTTAAGATCAGCTTCATTCAAGAGAGAGATTACTTGGGCACTGAAAACACAAAAGAGGTCCCTATACCAAGCAGGCTTTGAGCTGCTGAAATTCAGAGCTTGACTTGGCCCGGGGGCACTGCTGTGTTTCCTCCAAGCCCAATACTTACTTTTTTCCAAACTTCTGCCAACTTTCCCTCATGCCTGGTCTGTGCTCTCAGAGTAGAAATGGATATATTGTTCCGGGGTCACTGAGAACTACTGCAGAACCCAGAAGCAGACAGAGCAAGCAAAGATGCTGGTTAGAGTAAGTAGGAAAGACAGGGATGAATATTCCCATTTCTAGCAAGCAATGAGCAGAAAAACAAGGAATTGCATTTGCTCCAAGTGAAACAACCATAAACAAAACCAGAAGCAGGATCAAATCTACTGTTTCAAAGGATATTCCATTCTTTAGTACCATCAGTAGAGAAGCTCATCGCTTCCTGCTTAGACAGACAGCCCTGGTTTGGCACAGAGAAGCACCTCTAGAAAAATACCGCAACTAACTGAGGCCCACAGACCTCCAAACTCAACGTGGGAAGCTCCCCAAACCTGCAGCAACTTCTAGGGACCATCATTAATGCAGGACAGTAACACAGGTGAAAGATGACACCAAATTCCCCTGCTCCAGAGGGAAACCTCACTGGGAATCCTGTAGCAGCAGCTCTTCAAAACAGGGCACAGGAACACTGCGAGGGAAAAGCCATTGCCCGTTCTCTGAGAAAGAGATCCTGAATGACAGACATTTCTAAGCATGCCAATCTAGACCAGAGGCCAAGGTTCACAGTCTAAGTCTGAATTAGTATGAGAAGCTTTTTTAATTGCCATAAACCAATTAATTTCAAGTTGTTATGCAAAAAATCTGTAGGCATTTCTATTTCCTACCCTTCCTTTCAGAAGCACTTCTGGCTCAGTGCAGGATCACAAGGCTTTTTACTATCAGCTTCCTAGGCAAACAGCTGAAAGGTGCTTTGGATCAAAGCATCCTAGCTGTGAGAGCTAATTAAATCAGTGGTGGTAAGCGCCAGATAGCACTGTTAAATACAATGCAGACACACATGCCTGAGATCAACAAGCTCACTGCTTTGCTTTAGCTAGAACACGTTCCTACGTGCATGTCAGGTACGGGGAGATAAGCGTGCTGTCGGCACTTCCTAAGGGGAGCTCAGCATCTTGTAGGATAAGGCTGATTTATTACTGCATTTGCAATGAGACATGGAAAGCAAATTCCTTTTTACCCTACCTCCTTATTATTTCAATGCATTAGCAGTCTGAAAGATGAGTTAAACACTGATGACTCAAAACAATGAGCCTGTAACACAAAACCAGTGTATTCCCCTTCCAAGAAGACAGTGAGTAAATAAATGGTATCCACTTTACATAAATTCACAAACGAATTCCAGGCAAAAGGTAAATAACTTGGAATTTGTCACTCTACTGTATCATTGCCTCTTGGATGTAGCTCCAGTATACACTGTAAGCACAATTTTTTTTGCTTGAACTTGAATTAAAGCTTTGAAAGGACATCTCTGTGGTGTAGTGGAACAGTGGGGGGAAGAGGGAAATAAGATGGAAAGACAAATCACTGCCATGAGATCCTGAACACCTGTCTGGTTTCCCAGTCAATCTGGCAAGTCCCTTTTACTCCATTTCCCTGTTTACAATGTGGATACTCATCTGTTGCAAGAAACAAAAGAAAAATATTTATATATAGTGTTGGCTAGCAGCACTGGCAGCCATCCTGCCCAGTGATGTTCAAACACCTGATGTTTCACTCATTAAATGGGCCCCAAGTTCACAGCAGTGGGCACCAAATGCATAACATAGTTGAATACCACAGAGAGAGGAAGCAGGAAACCGGCACATTGGGTGGGGAAATAAGGGTGATATCAGCAATCAGGAGCTCTGAATGCATTTTCAGTTACTAAGGAGTCAAAAATGTTTGAGTAACATCTGCTGTGAGGGCCACCAGATATAGTATCATCCACTAGAAGCATTACTGGATGATGCTCGTAGTTCACATGGCTCAGCTTTAGGTAGTCCTGTGAGGTGCAGAGTTGGACTCACTGATCCTTATGGGTCCCTTCAAACTTCAGATAAGCCTATGATGCTACTCTCAGAGCCGTCACAGAACATGGTTGGCCAGTGCAGGTGTATCGTAGGCGGCCAGGGCACCCACCTCAATCCAACAAGCACTACTTGTAGTAGCTCACAAAGCCAAGCAAAGGGGCTTGCACTGCTTTGGAACGGAACGTTGGAGGGAACACACAAGGAGAACTGCACAATGAGGTTTTTGTCCCTAATGAACATTTGCTCCTCTCTAGAATCCCTTAAGGTACTGCTGATAAGTTGGTTTTGGCGTTAAAAACCCCCTAGGCTTCCCCTGCTTAATGGATTCCTTCATTAGGGAAAAACAAAGTAAAACCTGCTTTAATTTCTGGAAATACTTTCTAAATTATTCATAAGTGGCAGAGAAGGGGATAGAAATGTAAATGCAATAACACAGCAAATGGACTCCCAACAGTCCCACCAAAGGAAGACCTGAGACCACAGGCAGCACCTGAGCAAGGCAATCTGCCAAGGCAACAGTGAGGAAGTCCATGCCTCTGCAGCTCTTATGTATAAAGTGTCCTTTTGAAGAAAACGAAGTCATAACATCAGTACTATCCTCTTTAGATCCTGCTAGTCTGTGTAACTCTGTCACTATACAGGTTTCCACCAGAACCAGGGGAATTTGCTGCCACTTTCTACCCACGTCAGGTACAGATTCCCCAGCAAGAATTACATCCCTATCAGAGAACAGACTGGAACTTTATTTAAACCAACTGCATGGGAAAATTGTTAAAGTCCACATGAATTTGGCAGGCACCTCCAGGACGGAGGTAGCAAGGATATCATCAGCATTTGTTGCCTGTGTACCACCAGTCTTCTGCAGGGGAGAGCCCTACTCGGCTTACTGGTCGCAACAGGGAGTCCCAGTCACAAGGCTACCTGAGCACTCCTACCAAAGGAGCTGCATTTCAACACTGCGATGATAACAGTGCAAACCCTCAGATGCCAAAGTTTGGGAACTGGTTTATAGGCTTGTTGACTCTGAAATTGGGTTCCAGTTCCCAAGCCAGCAGACCTCCATTGACAAATACTGATAAACCAGAGATAGGGAGCATTAGGCACTATTGACTTGCAGATAGAGTGGTCTGGATCCTGTAAATCCCCGAGTTACTAATTACCAAAGCCCGATGCAGCATGCCAGACACTGCCTACGTATTTCCTGCTTCCTTTACTTCTCCTTGGCCATGCCCCACCAGCAGCAGGTTGCTGAGCCAGGGCCCCTGGCCTGACACAGCACAGGCATTTTACTGCTCTTGTTCTTACCAGATACAAATGCACACAGAGAGGGGGCTGAATCCCCTCCCCAAGATGCAGGGAACGTAGGTCGCATTCCTAGAAATACTAGTCAGTCAAGCACCAGCAAACACCCTGTTATTGTCTGCGATCACACAGCAGTCCCTGCCCATGGGCCCACAGTAAGCTGCAGGGATAGATGAGCACACACAGACAGAAACAAGCAGCAATTCCAGCCAGCCTGCTAGGAAAGGCTTCTAGAGCTTACTCGAGTTTTCTTGGGTATCAAAAGAGAGGTTTTTTAAAAAGCCCTTTGAGGAAGAATGAGACCATTTTAGTTAGCCAGGTACAGCTGATGAATTACATCAGCACCAGGTAACAAAACATCTTGACATGCTTGGGGAAAAGTTTGGTATTTGCTTTAATACATTACACTGACACTTGCTTTCCCAATACTTAGGTCACTTATTATTCCAGCAGCAATATTTTACTCTGTAGCAAATGTTTCATCATTTCTATTCTTTTGGGGAAGCCAGATCCACAACTCAGAACTGTCTCCAGCCAGCTCCAATTAACAGGGTGCTTCATCCGACATGCACTGAAGTTTAATCACTAGAGAACAGGATGTACTTTAATATACACCAATGTCTTTAGCCTATTATTTTGTGGCCTCATGCATATTAAAGTATACATCTTCTTATGTACTGATTTTGTATAATTAAGTGTTTTGCAAATAAACAGAGGGGTGCATACACAACAGTCACTTCCTAGGCCCTCAGTAAGGAGACCCCCACACCACAGCTGGACCTAGAAAGTGTGCCACAGGAGATGCACCATTCTCCCCTACCACCACCTTGTCTCAAAACAAAATCCTTGTCCCAGGGTTAAACTTCCTCATTTCCAGCTCTCCCTGTCTGGACCAAGACACCACGACCCCACACAAGTCCCCTAAATCTGCATGTGATTTTGTACATGCTCAAATGCCACTATCCCTTTTCACATCAAGTTAGCAGAGGACCTCACCCACTCACCTTCTACCTTTGTTTTCTCCAAACACTGTAATTTGATTTGTGTACATTAGAGAGGAAGGAAAACAAAAAGGTTGAATTGCCCACAGAGCAGCAGTTAAAACAAATCTCATTGATTTTTCTTTGTTTAAATTGTTTTGTCTTGAAAGGAACCTTTTTGATCTACCTACCACCTCCTGACCACCTCCTAACCCCGTCCTCAGACGCACAGTCCTGAGGCACACTGCTGACCCTGCTGCAGGCTTACATACCACCAGAAGCCACACAACAGAGGTTGCACAGGATGGTGTCCAGGTGGGTGTTGAATCTCTCCAGAGAAAGAGATAGCTGGTTTTATTTTATCAATAAAACTTTCCAGTAAGGCTGACCCGATGATTTGCCTCACTCAAAAGTTGCCTAGTTTGTCTTTATCCCATTTACTTCTGTTGTTAAGCTTATAAATCTTTTTGACTGAATTGATTAAAACCACAGATTTCAAGCTAAACACTAGTGGCGCCTGTTGCATTTATGAACAGTGCCCATGTTGTTTGTGTGTATGTACCATCAGACTTACAGCACAGAAAAGGGGGCGATGTGACCTCTTTGTTCTTGCCCCCAGCCGGTCCAGCAACGCTTTGAGGCTTGGAGATTTCATTTCCCCAGGTGATGTTCTGCCTGGGGCTGGGCTGGGCAGGGGCACAGAGAGCTCTCAAGCAGCACACAGCTTCAGAGGCGGGCACGACATGGGTGCTGTGCGAGCCCTGGAGCAGGGCCAGAGCTGCCCCTGGACTCTCAGGTCTTGGCCAAGCTGATGAACCTCTAACAGGAATTACAAGCACAAAACTACATCTATCGAAATTATCTGTTTCAGCTTTTTTTTTTTTCTCCAAAGTAGGTATTCCAAAATTGCAAAGCTTCATCTATTTGCTGTTTCAGCAAAGAAACGATAATGGCTTGAAATTATGCTTCAGCCTGAAGCTGTTTTGGATTTCTGCTTACCATGGCAAGGAACAGCATCATTTTAGCATTTCCTGTTTTGCAGTTTTCATAGTTTTAGTTTCCTAGATTCCAGGCTGGTACCACTCTTCTTTTAAAAGGCAGAATCCCATTTAAAAGACTTCTCCTTTTCATGGAGCTTTACGACACCGGTTCAGCCTGCTGCATTTAGAGCACAGTAAGAAAGGAAACCACATGGCAGCTTCTGCTGGCACAGGGTGGGAAACTCTTAGATGGACATTTCTCTTGCCTAATCCAGATCACAGTATTTCAGAACTCTTCTTTGCCTCTGTTGTCGTGCTCCTGGACAACTAACAGAGCCAGTGCTACAGTGAAAACTTGCCTGTTCTCTCCTGGAGGGCGAACTTTGGCAGCTTGCAGCACAGAGCAGGGAAGCACAAGACCTTACACCCAGAATTTTAAAGAGGTGCCTTTTGTATGTAATGAAATTCTGTGCACATCTGTACAGCTTTTTGAGGCAGAGGCGCGTTTGTGCTGCCTACACTGTACAGGAGAAGCCATGTATCTGTAGTGCAGACCCAGCCCAGGCTGGGACACTGTGCAAAGCAGCAGAACTTTCTTGTTTATACATCACTCCTGCAGCTGTTGCCTCAGTATTTGTTGACTGATTTGCTCTTTTGACAAGCAGTGATGAGATTCACCATCTTCAGCAACTATTGCATACAGGTATTTTGGGCCAACTTACAACTAGCCTCTAGCCACAGCAGCACAAGGGCACTTTCCATCACCAACTCCACAGCCTCACAAAAAACACACAGCATTACAAGGCAACCCTGGACAGCAAGGGGCAAAGCCAGCACAGCAAGCTTCAAACGTTAAATTCAGCTACTCTCCAGGCTCCCAGCCAGGAAGATAACCCCAATGCTTGATTTTCAGAGCCTTCCACCCAAGTCACATTATGGGTTCCCAGTTGTAACAGACTCACTTTCCCCTCACTGCTCTGTGTGCCAACTCACGTTTTCACATCTCACTCCCCAGATTTAGAGGATACCATTGCCCAACTGAACTTGTGTCTTTCAGGGCACTGATTTTCAGAGTTCTTGCATCCATGATCCCTCTTGGCCCATTTTATTAAGCTGTAGCACCTCACCACATGCCTGCACGGGCAGCTTTAGCAACTGAGCCAGTACCCTATTTACTCTCAGCTCTAAACAGAATCCCCATAATATGAATCATTACTTATCACATGATGTTATCTGTTTGTGTTTTCACATGCAGGTATCTTTGCATAAGACTGAATCTGCAGACGATCTTGCTTGGTATAAACTGGATCCAGCAATACACTGACCCCCAAACACCACCTACCCCTCCAAGCCATCCTGTGATGAATTCACACAGCATGTCACTTGTACTGGGGCATGATTTGAAAGTGTCACTTTTGAATTCAAGAAGTTACACACAAACAACGTTGCCACACTTAGTCTGATCAGCAGGGAAAAAAAGAAAACAAACTGGAAAATGCAGCTGTAATGGCAACCCAGAACATCAGAAACCAACGTGGCCATTTAGGATTCAGCCATCTGCATTTTCCTGGAGCTAAGTGAGACTTTTTGGCCAGATCACTCTGACTATCCTATGACTGAAAGGGTACACCCACAAAATGTCAAGGTCACCTTGGGTAGCTGCAAAGATAAATATCCCCAGGAAAGAAGCAGCAGATTATTATTATCATTAGAATCAAGTTTTCCAAAGTTTTAACATTCTTCCAAACAGATTTCGATCACACACACCACTACATGTTACCAGCCACAGGACCACCCCCTTGTTGATCTTCCTTGACATTTACTCCCAGGCAGCACCAGCTGCAGAAGGCAGCTGCCTACTTCTCAGACCACACTGCAGCAAGAGTGGGTTTTCTGCAGCCCAGTCACTTCTAGTAAGCAAAGGAGGACGTAATTTTCTGCAGCAGTATTGTTACCAACCAGGCTAGGATAAAAATCGCTTCCTTCCACTCCAACTAAACTTCCACTGTATTATCATTAGACAGGAATAATGGGATATGCCAAGATCTAATTCAATAAGATACAATTAAAGGCACAGGCTACATACAATGCAGCCACAAACATGAACTGTTTATAGTCCAACCACATACAGTTTAGATGCAACATAAACCAGTCAAGTGCTAAGGATAAACCTGTGCAGGTGCTTCATACCCTCCATTCTTCCCCCACATACCCAAGCCATTCACACGTGGGCTAACAACCTAAAACCAACTGCCTGAAAGACAGCTCAGCACCACCTGAATGATACCAAATCTGCAAGACGCACACAGAAGACATGCACACAGATTCCTTCCTTCCTGCAAGCCCTAAAGCCTAGATCACAAAACATTCCAGCATTTCCAGCAGCACACAGGTAACCAGTCACTCCACACCTCAGAACAGTGTTGTCCCACACAGGCTACTCAGTAACCGCTTGACAATTTACACAATCCATGGATCTGGTCCCGGGGAGTTGCGGCTTGGCTTTACCTTATCAAGTGACTCATTTTATCAAGTTCAAGATAACAACCCATGAGAGTAAGATTTGCACTGTGAATAGATGTTTAGTGATAGGTGCCTATTAAGGTCTTAGGAAGATTCACTATAGAGGAATGACCAGCGGGAGAAGTTCACCAAGTAAAACTGTCAGGAACACTTCCCTACAGCAAGCGAGGACACTTTTCACAGGTTTATGGAAGTGGCTGTATTTAAGTCAGTTCATCATCAACCCTTAGTAACTTTTCTCACCTGGTTAAATGAGGATTTTATTCAACTACAGTTCATGGGAGTTATTTTACAAAACCAGCAAGGAAAACAGCCACAGCCGTGTACCAGCCTTTACAGTCACGTTCAATAAAAAGCTGTTAGCTGTCAAGAAACGTAGTGGGCACCTCTATGAGAAGATGCAGTAAGCTTTGTAAGATCATATTTGAAAGAGAACCCTCAGAAAGCAGCAGGCCCCCAAAAGATGAGCAAAAGCCATCCAAAGTTTTCAGGGAGGAGAACGGCCAAGCCTGGAGGTGTCATGGGCTTGCCCACCCAGGGACAGCCGGGACCCACTCCCTGCTCAGCTGCCTCATCTCCCACGTGGAGCCAGAGGCTGACACAGACCGAGAGATGCCCACGGCTGACACTCCTCAAGGAAAACACCCGACTCTCTCCCCTCTCTCTGCGGGACAAGGGCAGGAAGGCAGAAGGCAGTTACCCAGCAGGAGGAAGGAGAAGATCCACTGCAACACGGCGACTGTCTGGATCCTCCTCTTTAGGGGGACGTTGATGGGGGCAAACTCGACCTTCATGCTGACGGCGGAGAGCAGCGCGGGGAGGCACGGACCCGCCGGTCCCGCTCCCAGCCCGCCGCACCTGCCCGCCGCCGCGCCGCTCTGCCGCCCGCAGCCGCGGCCCCCGGCTTGCGGCGCAGGGACGCGCCCCCTCCCGCCGCCGGCGCTGCCCACGGCCGCGGGGCGGCAGCGGGGCCCGGGCGCGGCCCCAGCAGGCGGGGACCAGGAGGCGGCCGCTCCGGTGCGGCCCGCCCCAGGCACCTTCCTCCCCCGCGCCGCGGGGAAACCCGATCCCAATCCCGACCCAGAGGCGGGCAGAGCCCGGGCGCGTCCCCGAAGGCGCGGCGCGGCTCCCGCAGCGCTGCCCCGGCTCCGAGCCGCCAGACACCGCGCGCACCTGCCCGCGCTTCAAATAAACGACACCAGGCAGCAGGGGCGGAGGCACCGCGGCTTTATTAGTCCGAGCTGCGAGCCCGAGGGGCCGAGCCGCCCAGCGGAAACCCGCCTCGCACCCAGACCGGCCCCGCAGCCGCCCGGCGGGCTGGGACCTCCTCGCCTCAGAGCGAGCGGCCCCGCAGCCGCCCGGCGGGCTGGGACCTCCTCGCCTCAGAGCGAGCGGCCCCGCAGCCGCCCGGCGGGCTGGGACCTCCTCGCCTCAGAGCGAGCGGCCCCGCAGCCGCCCGGCGGGCTGGGACCTCCTCGCCTCAGAGCGAGCGGCCCCGCAGCCGCCCGGCGGGCTGGGACCTCCTCGCCTCAGAGCGAGCGGCCCCGCAGCCGCCCGGCGGGCTGGGACCTCCTCGCCTCAGAGCGAGCGGCCCCGCAGCCGCCCGGCGGGCTGGGACCTCCTCGCCTCAGAGCGAGCGGCCCCGCAGCCGCTCGACGGGCTGGGACCTCCTCGCCTCAGAGCGAGCGGCCCCGCAGCCGCCCGGCGGGCTGGGACCTCCTCGCCTCAGAGCGAGCGGCCCCAGAGCCGCCCGGCGGGCTGGGACCTCCTCGCCTCAGAGCGAGGGGCCACGCAGCCGCTCGACGGGCTGTCCCCCAACACAGACACACGCCTGGCCGCCCCCCACCCCCCCCCACCCCGCCACGCCTCAGCCCGCGGGCGAGGCTCTCGGAGCGGAGGAGCTCGCGAACTCCGGCGCGGGCTCCAGGTCGCGCCGCACGCCTTTAACGCGCCCGCCTCTCCCTTACACGCCGCCCGCCGGCGCCGAGCCCGCGGTGCCAGCGGCGGGTGCCCTAAAGAAACAACCCGCTACGAAGACCGAGCCGCACCAAGCGCTGAAGCGCTGCCCGGCCGCGCTCGCCTCACCGCGGGCCAGGGAAGGGCCGCAGCCCCCGCGGGCCGGCACGGCCCCTCACGCCGATTGCACCGGCCGCCTCACGCTGCTGACAGGGCGCGAGGATTCCCAGCCCAACGGGATGACGTCTGCGGCGTAGCCGGCCACCGCGCTGCCGGTACTGGGCGGCGTTGCCCACCGCCTACCTGGGGGCGAGAGGCGGGCGGAGCCGCTCCGCAGGCTCCCGACCAAGCTGTGTCTGCACCCTCGCTCCGCGGAGCGAGCGAACCTGCCGGCGCGAGCCGGTGGAAAGGCTGGCGTCCTTCAGGCAGCCCGGCGGAGGCGCGGCGGGGTCCTGACAGGAGGTCGCGCAGGCGCGGTGCGGGCCAGCCGGGGGCCGCCATGCCGACTGTCAGCGTGAAGCGCGACCTGCTCTTCCAGGCGCTGGGCAGGACCTACAGTGAGTGGCGCGGCGGGACGGGGCCGCCGCTCGCCTCACGCCGCCTCCCGGGCGGCCGGCCCGGCCCGCGCCCCGCGGGGTGCCGCCCGCAGCGCCCGCTGCATGGAGAGTCCCGGGCACTCCGCGGGTGCGGTTCCGGAGGTGGCTGCGGCCCTGCTGGGCAGCTGCCTCCCATCACCGCGGCCGCGGGGCCACGACCGGCCGCGGCGCCGTCTGACGGCTGCCCGCCCTGGCCAGACCCGCGGGCGATGCGGCTGTCCGGCCGCCCACTGGCAGCTCCCCGCGCTCCGAACCGCCCCGGGGAAGCCCGGGCTCCAGCCCACCCCCGGTGCCGGTCAGGGGCGCTCCCCGGCCGCCTGCTTCTCCCGATCCCGCCAGGAGGAGCCGTGCGGCGGCCCCGGACCTCGCCGCCCTTGCGCGGTTGGAGTGCCAGGCCCGCGGGACAACCGCCCGGCTGCCAGTTGCGGCTTGTGGGGGGGAGGTTCACCGGGTGAATGAAAAGGGAGAGGGGGGAGGCGGCAGCGGGCCAGCCGAGCGGTTCACGCCGTGTTCTCACCCAGCCCTTCCCCCCCGCCTTTCAGAGTTACGGCTTCAGCACCGTTGGCGCTGCTGACTGGGGGACGGGCACTGGTTTGTCTGGCCCACACGGGTCGGTGGGCTCGTCAGGCATCGGCGCACATCTTCCCTTTCACGTCAGGGATGTGTTACTCAGCGCAGTTGGCCCAACCTCTGTTCAACAAGCTGCCTGGTTAAAAAAGCAGCTGCCAGCAGAAGCTGATCAGTTACTCCTGTTTTCGTTATCTGGTCAGGCCAGCATTACTCTGACAAACTGGGCTGTGGGGCTGGCAGTGAAGCCAGGCTCTGAAGCTCAGGAGCCGTGGCTGTAAGAATAACATGCCAATAAATGCATTATGTACTAAATCCCCTGCTATTCAGGTGCAGATACCAGCAACATTCTTTATATTGCTTTTACTATTTTTTTATTTTTTTTCCAAAATAGCATTTGTTATCTTATTTGGAAACATTCAAATCAAATAAAAAAATTACTTTCAAAGTCAGGTCTGCTTAGTAACCAAAATTCCCTTTCCTTCTTCACAGCTGATGAAGAATTTGATGAGCTTTGCTTTGAGTTTGGTTTGGAGCTCGATGAAATTGTGAGTAACATTTTATTTGTTACTTTTTCAGTAGCTGTAGCCTACTGCCAGCATTTGTATTCAGTAAGAGTTTGTGCTGCCTTATTTCCAGCATATTCACTGGTACAGTGTTGGTCGATGCCCTCTAGCATGTACCAAGAAAATGTCTAGGCAAGGTTTGGAAGATACCACGCTCCAGGTATCTTCCAAAAGCAGCGTGGACAAGACTTGAAGGTCCCCTTGACCTATACACAATCTTTCAGCAGTACTGCAGCAGTCTTTTCATCCTGAAATATCCTCATGCATCTCCATACCCCGCAGGACAGAATACGTAACACATACCTTAAGGTTCTTCTTATAAAATACCGCTGTAACAGACTTTGTTTGGAGTCCAAAAGGAAAACATACAAAAAATACCATCTTGGAGGTAAGAGGCCCCAAGATGGCACATTCCCTGCTTCATGGAGGCCGTCAGTCTGTGCTGTTTGGTCTTCAGCCTCTGGCTCCAATTCTTTTAGTAATGTAAATACAGCCACAGACCATGTATTAAACATGTTTTACCAGATGTTTGGCTCAGCCTTGTATGCATTTTTCTGTGTGATCCACAAAAATGTATTTGTCCTGGACATTGTTACCTAGAGTTGTAACTAATTTATATTTAAAGTTAAGGTTTACATTCCATACTTGGGAAAATTTGCTGCCCCTGTTAACTGTGTCTGTGTAAATATTGGTTAAGTAGACCTGTTTTGGTTTTGCTTTTTAATTGGAATTAATTGATCATTTAATGATTGTTAAAAGACATCTGAATGTCCAATGTTGCACTTAATTTTGTAATAGACTTGATATGACAAGTCATTTGCCGATCTACTGCCAAAAACAAGGTCTTGGTTCTCAACTGGGATCTGCTAACCTTGCTTCTGTAATCTCTTTTTCTAAAAGTTTGAATTCTGATAGTGATTTTTTCTTTTGGTACACTGCATTACAATCTCTGAATCTGAGAAAGCTTTAGATGTTATGTCATTTCTCCTATTCAGTGCGTCCCTTGCTGTATAAATCCAAATTACAACTCAGAGCTTTTAATGAATACAATTTTTCCTATTACATGATCTCACTATCATACTCCTGTCAATGTTAAGTTACTTCAGGTTAAAAAGACATTTTTTCTGCTTCATTTCAGACATCTGAGAAAGAAATCATAACCAAAGAAAAAGGTGAAGGGAAAGCAAAGGGCGCATCTGACACCGTTCTCTATAAAATTGATGTTCCTGCCAACCGTTATGATCTCCTGTGCCTGGAAGGGCTGGTCCGAGGACTGCAGGTCTTTAAGGAAAGGTAACACAGAGCTGTGGGATTCGTGTGGGATTTGTTATTTGTTGCATACAAGTCCATTTCTGGCCAATAACCAAACTTGCCACTGGCTTGGATTTTGAGTATGACTGATTCCTTAGACATTCCTGTTGTATATTTTTAAAAGACTAGACTAGGATGTTACTGGGTTTTAGATCTGTCCTAAAAAATTTTCAACTGCTGGTTTGTCTGAGATTTATCCTCTGTACAGAACACCTGCAGAGGAACTTCCTCTATAGTAAATACCAAAACAAATAGTTTATTTAACTTTTCTGCTATGACTTTATCTCCTTGAGTCCTTCCTTTCTCATTCAGTAATCTGCTTACCATCCCATAGAAAACCAGTTCTAAACAGCTAATTCACATGCTGGGAGCCAGGAAATGTTACTGGAGAAATTCCTTCTCAGAAAGCGTGGTTGGGCGTTGGGACGGGTTGCCCAGTGGTGGAGTCACCATCCCTCAGGGTGTTTAAGGAAAGGTTGGGTGAGGTACCTGGGGATGTGGTTTAGTAAGTAATAGAGGTGGACTAGATGATCTGGAGGTCTGTTGCAGAATGGCTTGAGAAGCAAGGCCACGAGCCTCTGGAGCAGTTGTTCAAGCAGCCGCCTGTGTAGCTCAGTAAGACCAGGCCCCACACTGTCTCGGTGAGAACAGAAGGGTCAACAGTCGGTCAGCATATTCTTGTGTATCGTGCAGCAAGGCCATAAGATGTGGGAGCAGGAGGAGTGATAAGGACTGAGAAAGAGACATGATTCCCAGGCTGCAAGATGGGTGGAGTGTGTAAATGTAACCTCTAGTTAAGAGCCAATTAGAATACAAGTATAACACATGGTAGGAATAGTATAAAAGGAAGTGTGTGCTTGCAATGAAGTTGAAGTGCTTTATCAATCACATTGATTGGCAGCATTCTTCCCTCTCACTGCGTCAGAGGTCGTTTCCAACCTCAATGATTCTGAGATTTCTAAAATTTCCTGAATTTGGGGAGCTTATTTTCGTTCAGTTACAGACATTTTTGGTTTTATTCCAGGATAAATCTCCCTAGGTACGAAAAGATAATACCAGCTCCAGGTGAAGGTCAGAAGCTGATTATCACTGAAGAGGTAAAAGTGTTTGCTGCACCTTTGTTAATTTGTTGGGAGTTTTGTGAACCAGCAAGATAGGTGTCTGTACCAATTTCCTGCAAGCAGGGAGACTAGAAATCATATTTGCAAAACAAGAGCTGAAGCGATTTAAGTACCACTACTTGTTATTTACTTTTAGGGAAGGGAAGAGGGAGGAGCACTAGATAAATTATTTTGGGTGAACCTAGGAGAAGATCAAATCAAAGCTTCAGATGTTCACATTGTATTGACCTCTGTGCCGTTACACAGTGTTTTGGAAACCTCCGTGTCTCTAGCAGACCTGGAGATTTGGGGATTTTCTAGCAGACCTTTGGGATTTTGGTGCCCTTCTATTAATTTTCTTTTGGATTACTACCTTACAAAAGAGGATTTTATGAAGAAAAGCATACATTTAATCAGTTGTAGTGTAGTATATTCTGTGTACTTGAAATGTATAATGTGTTGGTGTTGTCAATTGCAGACTGTCCAAGTCCGTCCTCATGCTGTAGCTGCAGTCCTTCGTAATATAACTTTCACCAAGGAACGTTATGATAGTTTCATTGACCTCCAAGAAAAACTGCACCAAAACATTTGCAGGTTAGTGCTTAAATTAGTGTATAGTGCCCGTGTGTTTGATTTTATCATGTTAAGACTGCAGATCTGTATTGCAGGGAGGCACTAGATTTATATTTATGCTAGGGAGAATCTTTTATAGCAGCTGTCTTGAGCCTTCCTGTTTCCTTGCCTGATCCTGCCCACTCTCAATAATATTATTCCCAACACAAATAGCTGTTAGAGCCTCTGCAACAGTTGAAAAAGAAATGTTTAGCAGCAGTCCTGTTGGATTTGCCTTTGACCATTAGGTGTGGTGTCAACATTGGTTAAAATGTTATTTGTGAAATCAAGTTCTCAAAATCGTCCTTCTACTTTTTCAGGAAGTTCTGTGAACACACTGGAGTAGAGAGCATCATGAGATACTATCTCAAAGGAACTCCAAATATCAGTAGTAAAATCATCATTTTGCCTTCTTTCTTTCTTTCTTTCTTTCCAGGAAGAGAGCGCTAGTAGCAATAGGTACCCATGACTTGGACACCATATCTGGTCCATTTACTTTTACAGCTAAAGCTCCTTCTAAAATTAAATTCAAGCCCTTGAATCAAACCCAGGAGTACACAGCTTCACAGATTATGGATCTGTATAGGGTAAGTGAGAGTTTTCAGACTTGTTGCATTAAATGCCAGAAGATAAATCTCCATGGCCCAACACCTCTCATAGCCTTGTTATTAAGAGTTGTCCTTACAAATAAAACAGCTGTCTTCTGTACCTTCAGCCAGTGAGCATTCCATGTTTTGCTTATTAATGAGAAATTCATGGTTATACTTTATTGTCCATGAAAGATACATCATGGTGTTTTGTGGCTAAGCACAACCCTCTGGTTTATCAATGTGAAGGCTGCTTTTCATGATGTTCTTAACAGTACTGTAGAAGGGTTGTATATTTATCTGCACTGCTTAGATAACTCAGTGTACAAAACGAAGGAAAGCTTGGGGTGAATAATACCAGATTTTTTAATATTACTTTGATTTGGCTGATTTACTTGGGGAATATGTTAAATTTTTTACCTAGCTACTTATTGGGCAAGTGTAGCTGTGTAAAAGGCTCAAGGTAATTTTGGCACTGCTCTTGGCCCAGCATCTTGATGAAAACAGGTAAATACTAGGAAAAGATTTTGTCAGGTCTAATTTTACAGTGTTTATTTGTGCCACTTTAACTGTCAGCATTTGAAAATGATACTGTTATCATCATCACTGCTACAAAATCAGCCCTGCTGGAGCACATGTCTGGTCAGAGATGGATAAATTCTCAATGCTCTGACGAAAGATGAGTAAGGGCCTGGGAGCAAGAGGTATCAGAGACACTAAACGTAAATCGTGGGTTTGTTACAGCTTATACATATGTCACTGGAACAGATGTACATTTTGAATCAAATTTAAGCATAAATATACCCAGTGATTTACAATTAGAAGTATTTTATCACTTCTGAGGAAAGTTCCTGTAAACTAAGGATGTGTGCTCGTGGGATTGGCAGTGAAAGGTCTGCTGAGGTGAACAAGTGCACTGTTTGGACAGCATGGCCTGTGCATTATTGAGAGACTCCTTAAAGAAATAATTTTTAGAACTTCTGAAAAAAAATCCCCAACCCAAAGTTCAAGTTCTCTCATTTCCAAGCTTTCCTGCTTCTGAGAGCAAACAGCTTTTGCTAGGCAGTACCTAGACCTGAGCCCAATCCTTCCTTCTTTCAAAACTCCCATTAATTTCTCAGCAAAGGCTTGTGGCACTATGGAAGTTCACACGTGAGGTAATGTGAAACTCAGGCTGTGCTTTGTTTCTGCAGACTGACAGCCACCTTCGGCACTATTTACACCTCATTGAAAACAAACCACTCTATCCTGTCATTTACGACAGCAACGGAGTTGTTCTGTCCATGCCACCCATCATCAATGGTAAGATAACTTAGGAGTAGCTTATACCACTGCTGACATTCCATGTGTGAGCCAGGGCGACTGACAGAAACACTGATGTGTCGTTCATAATTCCATATAGTTGTCTTTCCTTCTTTCTGTTTAAAGGCAGCCAAATGTTTTGCTCCTTCCATAGGCTGCTAGCATTCCTCTTTTCTCATCCTCATCAAGAAGATGTCAAGGTCCCGCTGCAAACCTCTGCATTTGGCTTCCCATACCCTTCTGCAACTCAGGAAAGGTTCCTTGAGACCTTTGTTAGGAAAGCTTTTTTTCTGTTGTTTTTTGGTACACAAACAGTGCTCAGGAGACATTTAACTAAAGGAAACACATAACAAATTTTGTAAGCTGCTATCTGTAACAGTCAGCTTTGTACTCCATTTTGTGTGGTCATAGTAGGGAATTTATCTCCTACGTCTTATGCCTGGTGTCTTTATCAGCAGTGTGAACCAGTACATGTGGCTCCTTTCACTATCACACAAGTGATTCCAAAAGACTTTAATGTTTAAAAAGAAGAAAATTTCTTGTGTTATTTCTAAACATGGGTTACCTCTGAATGCAAACAAAACTGGGGGGGATTTTTGAGAACCATGTTTACTGAGGTCAGTTAGTGGCACAGCAAAAATTATTCCTTTAACAGATATTTCAGTATCTGTTTATTTAGGTCAAGAATCAGTAACTTTTCCTATACTGATCAATAAAATCTGCAGTGATAATCTCTTTGGATATATTTTTCCTAATTCATCTTATCCATATCTTGAACAGCTAACCCAGATCTTCTTAAAAGGCAGATCAGACTCTGTGCCAGGGACTTGTAAGAACCACTGTTCTGAACCACAGATGGTGTCAACCACTGTGTCTGATTAGGCTCATTCTTTATTTGGGATGCTCCACGTATAGGCACTAATATCATTTACATATTGTCAGTGAAATAAAGCTTCAGTTAAATTCAATACCTGTCTCTATTTTAAAGAACAGTATTTGAGAGAAGCTTCCAGGTTAAAGGTACTTTTTAAACAGATAATGAAATGTAAACACCTGTATTAGGTTTTTTTCATTATCTACAAACACACTTAACTGAAAGGTTGTATTTGCTTTGACATGAGTCCAGAAATGCTGAATACATTCTACCCCCAAAGGGGTGCAGCACAGCATCACAGGCAAGGGAATACAAAATCCCTCAGTCTTAAGACTTTCAGCACACCTAACTCTCAGTCCAGCCATGGCCCAGTTTCTCAGGTAGGAAACTGAAACACAGCAGCTGCATGACTTGCTCTGGGTCAAAGGAATCGAGAACGCCTATGTGCACCCAAGTGTGTGCTTCCCCCAGCCCCTGTGGGGCATCTGCTTTACTGAACAGTGCAAAGGAAGGTGAGTACAGATGAACCCCTAGTAGGGCCTGAATCACTACCCCAGACAAGCCCGTAGTGTGCCAGCAGAGAGTGTTGAGACATCTTGGTTATTCACACAACTTTTTAAAAACTATTTAATTCCTGTACAAGGCTGCCTTCTTGGGCCATCACACGTGTTACTGAAGCCAGGAAAAAGGAGATGCTCTGGAGGTGCAGAACCACTTTGCAGACAGCAGATGGCCACTGTTCTGCTAGTTTGCTTTTTCAGGTGGATACAGAGATACCTGTAGATTAGTGTATCTCTCAATGTAAAGCATAACCTAGCCAGTGAGTCTGGTCTGCCTTTCCTCTTTTTTGATTCATAAATTTTAAAACAGAAAGAGCTGCTGTTCTGGTAAGAATTGTGAATGTTGGTGCAGTAAACAGTGGTTTTTTAAGCTGCAGAAGATGACAGTGATCTTGAATCACAAAAGGAGTTAGTATCTGTGTCATTGTAAGAAAAGTAGTAATGTTTGTTAACATGTTGTTGTCTTCCCATGTTTTAGGAGATCATACAAAAATAAACTTAAACACCAGAAATGTGTTTGTTGAATGCACAGGCACAGATATCACAAAGGTAAATGAATTCTTCCTGGTTTTGATATATTGCAATAGCTTTGTTTTCATTCTGAGTGGTAAGGCTGCAATACAGAGGCTGACAGTAGCCAGACATGTACTTTAGGGAGCCAACCTCCTATTGCAGGAGGGCAGGATAAGTTGAGGACTATGTGGAATTACCTGAACACAGTTTTAGGCTTGCTCTATAGACAATGTTGTATTTTTATTGGATTTTGGTTTTACTATGTCTTTGCATTGACACCAAGTGTTCAGTTTGTATGGGAAGTAATTTAGGTAAATTAGGGGCTCTGTGGTTGAGCACTTTTCTGAAGCTCTGGAAAGCAGTCCAATGCACTAAGGCTGTCTGTTTAGCCAGAATTCTCTTTGTAAAGAATTGTTTTGTCTCCTACTTAAAATTTGGGCTGAGGGAAGGAAGACAACACTTTTTCTTCTTAGTTATCTTTTTCAAGCAGGGATGCTGTGCAAGCAGTTGTCAAACTGAAGCCTTTCTATATGCAAATCCTGTAACTCAGAGCTGCAGCATGAAAGCCTGGCAGTTATAATTGCTGGTTCTCCAGTACAGGTTGTGCTTTCATTGATAGTTTCCCTTAAGTGTGTATCTTGACATTGAGGAGCAGGAATGCTTTTAACCTACCCTACTACATAATGATATGTTAACATAAATTAAGTTGCATGTAGGGGAGTGTCTTTTAAGAAGCCAATAAATAACTGCTTCATGCTACTGCTTGCCTTGATAGTAACAATAAAAATAGTGTTACCCCATTTACATGAAGGAAGTTATAGTGTGAGGCATCAAAAAACCCAACCCTTGTAGATTGAGAAGGTGATCTGAATCTCATTATTATGTTCTGTTATTAAATATTATAAAATATTAACAGTAAACCCAAAGATTTTGCAGATGACATAATTTGATAAAGAATGCACAGTCCTTCAGCCTCTATATTCTCTCTTGAACTTCACTGAAATGATTAATTAGACTAAAGGTTGGGAATACGCCGTTCCAACTGGTAATAAAGACCCTGTGTATCTTTGGAACAGAATTAACCAACATGTAGAAATGCTTCAGAACCTTAAAGATTTCAAGTTTTTGCATAAATGTCTTTGCAGCAGAAGAATATTTTTTAAAATTCAATCTCGCCTTCTAGACTGTTCTGATTTTGATTATTATTACATAGAATAGAAAAAAAGAGAGTGAGAGACAAGATTTCCCCCCTCCCCCCTTTTTTCCTAAGATATTTTATCTGCTTCAGCACAAATAGATGGCAGATTTCAATGTCATTCTTCTCTTTATTTTGTAGGCAAAAATCGTTCTTGATGTTATAGTCACGATGTTTAGTGAATATTGTGAGAAGCCATTCACGTGAGTATAAATCTCCAGGCAGAGACACATTACATCTGAGCCACATGTGAAAGCTGATTTTACTTCTGTGTCTCTGTCTCTCTCAGTGTGGAAGCAGTAGAAGTTGTTTATCCCAATGGGAAGACCCACATCTATCCGGTAAGCGTAATGTTGTGAGATCTCAGCATCCTCAGGGAAAGGATTTTGTTTACCCAAAGCCTGATAAGAGTGACACTGTCTGCTTTTGCTGCAGAGGTGTTATATCCTGGTTCTGAAGTACAGTGTAAAAACTCAGCTGGGCACTCTCTGTGTGTTAGTGAGACTGGGCCTTCTCTAAGCCCAGGGAAAATAACTCCAGCTTCCCCTTATCTACGTGTAACCGCAGTGCCTAGGGACATGGTTTAGTGCCAGTATGGGTAGGTTAGTTAACGGTTGGACTTGATGACCTGAAAGGTCCCTTCCAACCAAGACAACTCTATAATCTGGGAAACTCATTCTGAAGCTCTGCTAATTTATTTATGACAAGGCTCAGAGCAGCCTCACTGTCATCACCTGATGCTCCAAGCAGAGGGGTAAGGTTTAAAGTTACAAGGGGTGACTGCTATGGTGGCTTAGAGTTCATGTGATACAGACTTTTTCAGGAACAAGTAGAGATTGCAATCAAAGGTCATAATCTGTGTCTAAAGCCTTTAAAACCTACGTGCTCCAAATCAGGAAAAATGAATGCAGGCAGGGCTCCTTCAGGCTGAAACCAGTGGATGGCTGAAGTCAGCCTCAGCATAACTTATTTATCAGATCTGCAAACTTTAATATCCTTCAGTTAAAACAACCTTCTAGCACTGGATTTGTCAGTCTTCCACTATAGAAAGGTCTGTAAGTCAGGATGTTGGTTTGAAGTGCAAGTTTTCCTGCATTCAGAGTCCCAGAGGCAGACCTCTCTGCAGCAATAGACTCTTACTTTTTTGTTCTCTTAATAAATACAAAGAAAGCAATTTCTTCTGTTTCCTGAAGACAGACAGAGATCTGGTTGAGTTATAAAATCAGATGTGTCAACCAAGTACAATATTCTTAGAGGTAAGGAAACTTATTTTTACTGAGAGTTTTTCTGGTGGTATTTTAACTTTTGCTTTTAGCAGTGTCAGCTTTAATCAACAGAGGAAGGACCTAGAATCCTGAAAAGATAGCAAACAAAAGAGAAATCTGCAGTAGCCAAAGTAGCTTCCATAAATACAATAGAGCAAAAAATCCCCCAAGTTTTAGATGTTAAGGTTTTTAAGGATTTATGTATCTAGAAGTTTAGAAACATCTAAGTAAATACATACAAAATAACTTTCCTAAATATGTTGTAAACTGAGTCAAATACCATTAGATACTTCTGTGCCAGTACGGAAATAAACAGTTTTCTTTCCTTTTCCTCTTAAAGTCATTTGATCTGTATTAGACCCTGAGATCTCATGCATGACCAGTCACTGCTTTAGGGCTTTGACTGGGATGAACCGGTGACTAGAAACTTTCAGCAACTCTGTTACTTGCATATATCAGAGAGTAGCGGAAGCCTCAGTAACAGGGATTTCACGCTGCATTCAACCTTCTAGCTTAACTGAGAACAGCTTTTGCATCACATACTGTATGTTTTCAAGAATCCTGTTACCTTAAAATACTGTTTAGCTTAATATTCCACACTTGTCTTCCATGAATGTCATTTTAGTATCGTAATTAGAAGCTAGGTTACTAAGATGTCAAAATTGAATCCTCTTAGCTAGAAATTTAGGGTGTTGTGTATGCTGAAAATCTTTGTCTTTATTTTTAGGAACTGGCTTACCGAAAAGAGAAGGTGAAACCTGAACTCATTAACAAGAAAATAGGAATCAGGTGTGGTATTGCAAACAGAAATACAGTTTTGCTTATGAAAAAGGCCCTAGAAAACATTGATTATTGAATTGCTTTAAAAATGTTTACACTGTGTGGTTTTGGTTTGGTGGGGGTTTTTAATTTATCAAAAATTTTGAGGTTCCCTTGTGTAATTCGATTAACTCTGCAAGACTTCTTGCCCAACTTTCAAGGAAAGTGATTGATTCTTTATGGCCTCACACAACTGGTATGAAGTAAAGAAAAGTAACTGCCTTGAGAGCCAGAGTCGGTGCTGGCCCTGCTTGCTTTAAAAAGCCAGTCGATACAGTGCAAGATCCATATATTACTCCTCTCTTGTTTTGTTTCAGTGAAACTCCATCAAGCCTGGCAAAGCTGCTGACTAGGATGTGCTTGAAGTCACACGTCGTAGGGAATGGGAACAGCCTAGAGATTGAAATCCCTCCTACCAGAGCGGACATTATCCATGCATGTGATATCATAGAAGATGCAGCAATAGCTTATGGTTATAACAACATTCAGATGACTATTCCGAAAACGTACACCATAGCTAATCAAGTAAGATTGCCCCTTCAAATAAACGCTCTGTTGTCAGTAAATGACTAGTGCATGCCAGAAGGGCTTTGGGGAAAACAGAACCTAGGAATTAAATATTTTGACATGCTTTGCCTTGAGAAGTATTTACCATGGGTAGGATACAAAACAGATGCCCCACTGATTTGAATAAGTCCAAGACCAGTGGTTGCTGGGACTTGAAAAAAGACAGGGTTTAAGTAAGGAGCCCCGTATTAAATCTCTAATTGGGAGATTCATTTCCTCAGGCAAACCTAAAAGGCAGCTGGCTGACGCTTTCAAAAATTTTAAGTGCCCAAGCATAGTACCTCCCTCGTGAATTCACCGTAACCTAACAGGCAGAATCACCCCAGGAAAGAAGAGGAAAGTGGTTTTAGATGGAAGTTGAAAACTTTTGTTTGTTTGTTTCATTTTAGCTCCCCCTCAATAAGCTCACAGAACTTCTGAGACTGGACTTGGCAGCTGCTGGATTCACAGAAGCACTCACTTTTGCCCTGGTATATTATATTGATTTCCTATTTTTCTTAGTTGCATGTTAGAACAGCCCTGCAGCCAAAACTGCAGAGGATGGTCTGAGGATATGTTGCTCTATAAATGTACCAGTATTATCCATTAGTGTTTTGGCAGATGATTGTTTGCTAGTGCTTTGGAATTACAGTGTATTTTTTGAGTTTGTAGGTCAGAGGAATTGAATGAGTCACTGTTAATGTGGCATGTAGAGATAAAAATAGCTGCCAAACTAATGTTTTTAGTTTAACTATAGGATGAAATCTTAAGACAACAAACCTCTCTTGAGATTGCTCACCAGATGAGAAATTCATCATAGATAATCAGGAAAACAAACATCAAAATAAATACTATTGTGGTGGGTATTACTGCAGCTTACAGATTACCCTGCTTCAGTTTGTCTCTTTTTAGTATTGTCACTTGCCCACAATTCCTTGCATTAGACACCAAGCTGATATGTAGCTATTCAGTAAGCAAACAGTTCATTTTAAGAATTCCTGTAGAAAAGTTATAATGCATACTAAGGGCAGAGAAGTTCCTCTGTAAACTTCACCACAGGTGGGGATTTTTGCATGGAAGAATAAATGAAAATACAGTAATTGTTATCACTGGTTTCAGATAGTATCCATGTTACTTTTTGTAGCCATGCCAATAGTTTCACCAAGAAAGCAGGAGCTGTGCCACTGCAGTACCAAGAGCTGGCACAATTTCTAATACTGGAATTTTGCAGCAGGATTGTTTTGTTGAAGCTGTTCAGTAGGACACACCAGCTGTATCATGGCCAGTTGTTCATACCCCTTTGCCATAGTTGTGAACTGGATCAGAGAATGTGACCTGCTATTTTAAGAATAATGAAATGAAAGGACATCCCCAGGCTCTCCAAGTGTTTATGGTAACCATCCATATGTGCAGATTGGCACAGCCAGCTATTGAAGATATGCTACACATTTTAGAAAACCCTTTCCCTTGTGAGAGCTGCTCACAGCCTGTGCTTTGGAGTGCAGTTTGTGGTCGTTAGCATATGGGGAGCCACCATCACACATTCTGTTAAAACCTTTTCCTGAGCTTAAAACTTACTAGGTGGCTGGAAGCACACATCCCTGAAAGTACAGAATTACCTCCTCTTAGGAGGTAATTATCTGATCACAGATTGGGTTTTGTTGTCTTAAAGATTTTAGGATACAGTGATGCAGGCTCCTACAACACAGCCCAAATTACACTTCTACACACACATTTGAAAAAGGAAGGTATCACAAGCAAGGCTGGTAATCCAAATTGGTTGAATAAAACTTTAACACCTTCAGATTTCATGGAGCTTGAGAAGCAAAATTTGGACTAATTCTGAAGTCTGAAATAGTTTTTGTTATTACCTCACTTAAGAAACCAGGACAGTGACTACAATTACTTCCTGCAGTGCTAGTGTTTGACAGATACTCAGCACCACGTCGGCAATGGCACATGTCATGGTCAAGCTTTTACAGATTTGCCTCATTCATTAATAATTTTTTTTTCAGCACTGAATAGGTAATATCCTTAAAATCTTTGACTACATTACATCACTACACCTGAGGACTGTTAGGAGCTGCAAGCACAGATCTTTGTAAGATCACACAGTGCATCGTGTTCCCACATTACATATTGGTGTTCCTGCTGCAGTATGACAACACCCTCAGTCTCCAGCTGTGTCACCAGCACTTTATCAGAACACCAGTGTGAGGCCTGTGCCTGTGGCAAATAGCATTTAGGCTACAACACTCTGTAGCCTGGTGTTATGTGACAAACACTGCTTACGTATTTCTGCATACAGCCTGTTTCTTGGCTTGAGCCCCAAGTTTCACTGTACACAATGGCATTCCTTTTTGTGAGGAGCTCCAATTTAGTGAAAATGCATTTGGTTAAATCACAGTAATGTGCTGTAGTTCAGATGCACATCTGAAAACTGTTTCACACAGTTTTCTCCTCTTATGGCCAGCATTCATTTTTAGATGGATTGAATTTTTTTAAGTCAATAGTCCACTTTTTCAGATGGTATCATTTCCTCACATTTGGTCTATCAACACACTTTCCAGACAATTGCCAGTGCATAGGGGATGCTTGTGGGAGACTGCAGTATACCTTGAAATACTCATGCTTAGTCTGCTCTGGGTTTCTTTAATACATTAATAAAGCTATAAATTCTAGAAATCTGTAGTGTGGATCTTATCAGAGGCATCTGTTGCTGTGTGTGCAGACATCGTCTGAGCCTGGTTAAAGTGCATGTGCATTGATGTACTGACAGCTTCAAAATGCAGCTTGAGAATCTGGGCTTTAAATATACTCTAACTCAAAAACATGAAAACAGCAACAATGAGCTATGAGAATCCTGTGCAGCTGTGAGAATTGAAGGCTTGGGCATCCAACCTGTTTTTCACAGACAGTACTTAACTTCCCATAAGTAGCCCCCAAGGGATTTTCTGTGTGAGAGAGCTTGGGTACCAGCCCCTCTGCAAGTGCAATTTTCAGAATCAAATACTTGACAGACAGCAAGTCAGGGGGCAGAATCTGAGCCTCTGTTTTTAAAACAAATGACAGCAATCCATGACAGAAGTCTAAAGAAACCTTTTTTTAAAAAAGCCCTAACTTCATTTTACTAATTAACAGTTGTAGATAAACCAGTTTGCCTACGTAGTCTTAAAACTGGGATTTAATTTTTATCATGAGTCTGTGTTGCACAAGAGCATATATTATGGGGCCTGGGAGCAAATGCTAGAATTGCACTGTTCATTCTTGATATCAAATGTCATCGTTGGCTTATTGTCTATTTTAACTACTTGACCTTGGTGGTTTTTTTGTCTCTCCCTCTCAGTGCTCTCAAGAAGACATTGCAGATAAACTTGGCATGGATATCTCTGCAACAAAAGCAGTGCACATAGCAAACCCCAAAACTGCAGAATTTCAGGTGAGATCATTCAGGTCAAATTTTGAAAGCAACATTGTCACAGATTCTATATTTAGTGGGGAGAAAGGAACCAATAAAAAAGAACATTTAGAAGCTATAGAGCTACTTTTCCTGCATTAAGATGTTCATATCTATGTACTAAGCTTGCAAACAGTCATCTTCTGTTATTGCTTCACTGAGAAATACCTTATTTGGTGTGAAATACTATTGGCTGTTTACAAAGTTAAATACCATGCTCTGTATGACAGCTTATGGCAAAATTGAGCCATTTTATTACAGAAAATCACAGGTGAGTAATCAACTCCTGCATTTAGAAAAGCCATTAAAGCTGTTCAGTATGAGGGGAACTACTGGACCCAACAATCTCTAAGCTTCTTGAGCTCTGGATAGGAAATGGTTTTTTACAATTAGTAGCCATTATTACTCTTTTTTTTTTTAAATTCTGTATTGCTCTAAGTATTTAAATACCCATTTCTAGATCGTTTGATCTTTGCTAAAGCAAAGAGTGTGAGTTTAAGTACAGTACTCTCAACATCTCTTAAAATACCTAAAAGTATACCTATAGCTTTTGTATTTCTTTGTGTGGTTTGGTTTTTTTAAAAAAATATATTATTTAATTTACAGGGAAGATAACTTTAAAAGCTTTTTTTATTCCTGACCTAAGATATACAATAAAAAAGTTTAATCAGTGTGTGGGTATTAATGTTTTATGATTTATGGGGGTATTTTTTCCACTCAAGATCATCCTCAGTAAGTTGATTTCTCTTAAGTGTCTACAATACCTTTCTAATTTTTATCTCTAGTACTAAAATAATTGCTGCTGCTCAGATTCAGGAGCAGGATTTTGGAGTACCTTCATGTACTTTCTGCTCTATTTGGTACCACAAATAAGGAGTCATGCAAGACCCTGTTGTGACCTGTTTTATATATATATATATATATCAATATCATTTGGCATGGTGATTACAACTGAGCAGTATAGAAAGTACCACAAACAATACTGAGTAGGACAAAAAAGAGACAAAGTGGCAGCCCTTGGAGCCAGGTAGAGTTTTGGGTTCCTGTTCTTCAAAGGCAGCAGGCCTTTGCTGTAACAATGTTGCTAAGCAGTTGCATTGTTGGCTGAGTATTCTTTATGGCAAAATGAGCCTCAAGCTTTTAAAGTCTGTAGGCCTCCCTGAAAATTGGAAAGTATTCCTCTTTGCAGTGCAGTATAAGCTTTTGGCTTTATGTTAACTGTGATGGGATTCTCAGAATGGCTCTTCCCCCATCTCCTATCCTGTGCTGGCAAGACAAGGGCAGGATGATGTCAGGGACCCTCTTGCAGCTGAGCATGCAGCTGGAGCTCTTGATTGGTTAGGAAAACCAGACAGAATCATTGCAAGACCAATGGTGAGAAGTAACTGTGGCTTAGCATGGGGCAGGTCAGTCAGTCCCATCCCTTTTTCCATTGGACTTACTGAATCAGACTCCTCCAGTTTGAAAAACAAAGAAGGTGCACTTCTGTGGAAGTGTGTGAATGGAGAACACAGGAAACTGTCTCTAAGGACAGTAACATGATGTCCCCTGCTTGATTCTTTGTGTATGTTTTCTATGCATTGCAGGTGGCCCATCCAGTGATACCCATTTCTGTCCCTTTGGTTCTGCCTGTGTCATTGATTGATACAAGGAGGTATCAAGATAATACTTCAGATATCACTTAATATTTCCAAAATAACAGTATTTTTTTCATAAGTGAAATAAAATTTATGGGGTTTTTTTTTCCACTTATATATATATACACACACTTGTTTTTCTGCACTGCAGCTCAAGCCCCTGTGAAATTCTACCTGTTCTTCAGCTCTCATCTGTGCTCTTCCAGGAATTGCAGTATAAAGGACACATGGAGAATGTACACTTCCAGTTTTAATCATTCTAAAGCAAAGATTCTTAGACATAAGAAATAAGCACAGTATTTGCACCTGACTACTTTTAAACTCGAGTTACAAATGTCCAAAACAAAAAATAAATTAAGAAAACTAACTTTACCTATTTTGCAAGATATTTCAGTTGCAGCATCTGTGTTTGTCCTGTAGGTGGCACGGACAACCCTCCTTCCTGGGCTTCTGAAAACTATTGCTGCTAACAGAAAGATGCCCTTGCCTCTCAAACTCTTTGAGATTTCTGACATTGTAGTAAAAGATCCTAACACAGGTAAGAGAAGGTTCCTCAAAACTTTTGATAATGGAAATATGGTTACATAGGTAATGGTAATAATAAGTAAATCTGTATCTCTTTAAAAATGTAGCAGTTGTTACATACTATATTAGGGGCTTCTTATTTATGTGCACAGCACAAGAGACTGGCACAAGCAGCTAGATGTTAGGGTGGCTAGAGATACAGTTGCACTTTAAATGCTCTCTCAAAAGTGCCAGTAGGTATGTTGCAATTTTTTTTAGTCATCTAAATATCCCTTAAAATCTGTCAAGAATTCTGCAGGGGTAAACACAAGGGAACTTTGCACTACATTGCTTATGGTGATGCACCCATTTTTGCTTGCTCTTAATCTACTCCTCTTTTGTATTCTTATCAGGGATGTAACTCATGAGAGAAACTCCCTGCTGGTAATGTTTTCAAGTAGCATGAATGATGAGAAGTAGTAAATATCAAAGGCATGCTGCCATTGCAGTACTGGAGCCTGCTGAAACCGCTGCAGTCTCAAAGACATGCAGTCCTGTGCCAACTGAAAAGCAGGATGCCCTGGGCCTGGGAACAGCAGGCTGTGTCTGCAGACAGATTCTATTCTGTGAAGCTGGAATTCAGAGGAAAATTGTAGGGTCAGCGTATCTCTGCATGAATCCCTTCTCCATCTTACCATCATCTTTAAACAGGATTGTTTGTATTTGTTCTCCAAAATTACCTTCTAGAAAACTGACAGCCAATATGAAGAATGAGATTGGCAGCACAGATAGAGGGTAAAGAATGAAGCAAGTCTATGTGGAAGCAAATAAAAAGCTCAACAGTATAAAGTTTCCCCTCTCATCTATGAAAATAGCTTTCTTATCTTTCCACTTCATCCAACTATGCTAAGAAAGCAAGGCTGCCTTGGAACTGTTCTGTACCCTTAATTGTTTTACATGAAACAGGCAAAGCAGCTAGTTCATTGTTCAAAGCTTCAGGGAGATTCTTCCTGTGTTTTGGGGCCTCTCTGCGCTGATTTCACTCTACAGAACCAAAATTTCAAGTTATCTTTTTTATCTGGGAAAATATATCTGAGTAAAATTAACTGTAAAATGGATTTTTAAATGTTAACAATGTGTCTATAATTTACTGATTAATTTGTTTCTTTGTGGGATATTGGAGGAAAAGGAATGTACAAGCTACAACTGGGAGGAAGTACAAGTACACTGAGTTACAACTCTGATTTAAAGGCTGATGTTACTTTAAATTCAGCAGCACAAATGCTTCTGTCATTTCATTATCTGGTTTCAGATTTTAGTGGTTGTGTTTAAGATATCTGGGGTCTGCAAAACAAAGGTTTATATAAGGCATAAACAAAAATGGCAACTAAATTGCTTTGGTGATGAATTTAATTTGTAGCTTACTTTTTTTCTAAAGAAAAAAAAAAGCCTTGCAAGGCAAAATAAGCAGTTTTAGCAAACCATGTAGACTTCTTTTTTATTATTATTACATACAGACTGTTTGGTGGTGCAGCTCACTCCTTGTTGGGCAGGCAGTGAGCTAGAATACAGAAAGCCACGGTACAGATGGCAGAATAGCACCAGCATTCTTCAGAGCCAAGAGTGGGGCTGTTTATCTTGGACTAAGGAGCCCGTTTATTCTGGCTTTATAAAATTTGCAAGTTAAATCGTTACTTTTATTTCCTGTGTGTTAATTGTAGCTCTTGAAAGCTTTCACTGATGTGGATGGCTGCTTAACAGCTTTATAAAGGCTGGTTTTGTAGTGCACTTAATTTTGATGAGAGTCATTGCAACAGATGAAAGATAAAGACTTGTGAAGCAGCAGCTTTGTACCCTGTGCTCTTGGGCAGCCCTCTCATGGGTCGAGCACTTGCAGGCTGTGAACAGTGTCTGAAATGGGTTTTAATGTTGTGTTTAGAGTAACTACCGTCTTTCCCAAATTTATTTCCAAAATTAAGCTTGCCTAATAAACAGTTTGAGAGGGGAGGGCAGAAAGAATTAACTGTAGCTCTGCAAACACTGAAAAATGCAGTGCTGTCCTCTCACATATGGAATGAGATTTCCTGCAGAAGGCTTATGTCATCAGACTGACTAATTTAATTTTATTATTTCATGATTTTGGCATGCAGAATTCCCAATTAATAATTTGAAAAGTATGGGTCAAAAGAGTACTGACATGAACTGTGTTTGAAATGGCATCTTGTAGTCATTCATGTGTGAATGAACCTAGCTCTTTTAAACACACTGCTTTCCAGTAAGCTGCCTTCCTACCCAGCACTCAGGCTTACCAAGGTGAACAGAACGTGTTTCTCTTCAGGCACAACTGGCAGGAAGGTTTGATGTCCCAAATGAGCAAAACGTGTGCTGGATTGAACAGAACTAAATGGAACCAAGTCTGTGCAGGGATGTTTCTTCTCAAGGCAGGAGGAAGCCTGCTGGTTTGGGATATGTTACACAGCGTTTGCACGGGTGGCTTGTCACACACCAGATAGTCACTCCTGGTAGGATAGTCGTGCTGGTTCAGCATATAAGTCATCCCTCCACACCACCAGTCCTCACAGACACTACCTTTTCTCTTCCTTACCACAGCAGGAGAAGGCAGTCCATTAGGAAGTCACCTCTGACCAGTGATCTTGGATAATCCAACACTGTTACAGTAGCACACATTTATCACACATTTACCTCATTTGCAAGTACAGCCAGTGCCATATTTTGAAGCATTTTCCCAGACCGCCTGGAAGTGTTAGTTACATGTGGAACACAGTTTGGGATTTCTGTAATGCTGGGGGACAAGTTGAAGTGAGCAGGTGCCCCCTTTCAGATCACCAAGTCATTTTTCTGAAGCATCTCTAATTTAGAAGGGGGCAGCACACAACACTGCTTTATCTTCCTCTGCACTCTGTTGGCTCACATCTCCCTAACCAGCTGCCTATCCTTCGGATTGTTTTTCACCAGTGTCCCCAGGAAGTGCTTTGAAGTCTCAAAAGAAAAAAAAAAGTATATATAATTTAGGTTGACATACTTGGCAGACTCATGTAAAAAATAGAAATGTTTCATGGCATGACACAAGAGATCCCTTAAGTGAGTTATAAAGCACTGAAGCATTTCTAACATCCGCCAGCTTGTGCCTCAGTCCCTAATACTTTCTTTTTTTATTCCCATCGCCTGTAGTGAATGAACTTCCATTGTCATGTAACTCTCTGAAGGAGTAAGTTTTACAATGCAGCTTTTCTGAATGCTTGAAAATGCAGCCTTTCCTTTACCAAGGATTTCTGTAGTTGAAAACATGAGATACAAAGATCGTTGTGTATGTTTATTCCTGATACTTTAAGAATAGTGATCTGAAGACACTGCTGACTACCTGAAAAATAATGACATTAAAATTCAGAGTTGTCACAAATTCTGTTAGCATAATGACTCACAGGAAGAGGAAATCACTCTGCTGAGTCTAGCCCAAAGAACATGCTGTCTTAGAGACAGGAAAAGCATTTTCTTCTTTTCTGTTGGTCAGTACAACATGAAAAATCATCCTCTGTTCATGACTGTCTTACTGATTGGTATTGTAGTGGAGCTGGGAAACAGGTACCTTTGATGGGACTGAACAACCAGTGTGCTCAGACCACAAGTCAGATGTTTCATTTACTGATACTTTCTCTGCAGCCTTTACTGTTCTGTATTGTCACTGACTTCAGGACTGGAGTCTCTAGCATTAGCACTGCAAATTACTGTGTCAGGAGAAACACCCCAGTGCCAAAATGCAGTCTTGCTGCCACACACATTCAGCTTGCAGTGACTGCTGAGAGAACTTGCAGCTGTGTAGCTGCATTGCTGCCCTAGAAGTTTTGACTCACTCTTGGCTCAAAAGGCTGTGCTTTCATCTCCTGTGTAGGCTCTTGCTCCTGTATTTTGCAGTCCTTTTTGATCTGTGAATTTCTAGGTGTTTTCCTGTTTAGTTTATGACAGTTTTTTTGGTTACTAAATGGTTATTTGGAACATACAAACAAGATGCAAATTTATTTTAAAAAAAATATCTCTTCTTTAGTAGTAGGTGGTAACAGTTCAGAGAACACTGTATGAGTGCTGGAGTTTCTGCTTGATTTAAGCTTGCTGTGCATCAAGCACAAAGATCAGCTATGTCAAGTCAGGCCAAAGGCTCATTTAGCCAAATAACCTGTCTGCCACAGTAACTGTAAGTGGCTGTCAAGGGAAAAGGCATGAGAGCAGGTACACATAGAGAGACTTCCAGAGTGCTCTGCTCTTTCTGGCCATCAGTAGCTCAGGGACTTCCCAACTAAAACATGGTTCTTTGTCTGCAGTAGGAAGTAACAGATTTGTCTCCTATGAGTTTTCTCTGCCTCCTCAGAGCTGTGTAAACTTCTAGTATCCACAAAAACCTGTGGGGGAAGGGGTTTCACTACTTAACTCCATGCTGCCTGAAGAACCCACTCCTTCCCTTGTTTGGAGTTGCTAATGTTGATGTCACTGTTTCTTGTCCTGCATGCAGCAGCAAATAATTGGATGTCTGTAGAAATGAACAGTGTCTTGAGGTGTGAGCCACACAGTTGTGACACTCAGTCCAGAACTGCATGGAAGTTCCTCAGTGCAGCTCTAACTCCCTTGAAGTCACTAACTGTACTGCTCTTGAACCACGCTCTTGCTATGAGCAGCACGCAGTGCAGTGCCACTTTTCTCTGGGAACACTAAGTCCAGTTGAGATGTTTTGTCACTACAGGTCCTGACATGTTGTATGTGAGCACAAATTGATTATGTCAAGAACATAATTCACTCTGGCATATATCAGATTTCATGTGCCTTCCTTTTGGGCAGGTTCTGGAAAGAAATATGAAAGTCCTATGCATGGAACTTTATGTTGCTTTGTGCTGCCCTACTTTAACTTACAGACCAGACAGACTTGGTCTTACTCATTCCATCTTCACTCCATAATTACTGAAAAGTTGTTACTTCCCCTGTCTCCTCAAACATTACAACTATTTAAAGATCAGAAGGGTTATTTGCAGTGGGGGGAATATAATTACCATTAATAAAAACATTTTCTCCCTGTATCTAATCACCATTACGTGGAAGAAAGTGGAAGAGAAAGAAGAGAATGTCCATCTAGATATGAGCACCTAGGAGTCTACAGATGCCAGAGGACTCTAGAATGGAAAAAGAATCTATGCATGAAAATCTGTCTGTAACTTGTTGAACTATATGTTAGTGCAGTACAGAAGGAGATGAGCTGATGGTTTGTGGTTTGCAGTCCATGCCACATGCATGTAAGCTGTCCATTTGACCAGCTCTAGTCTAAGTATGTTAGTGCTGAATCCCCCCGAGTGGTTGAAGCTCTTTAGATGCCCTTCTGGAACATCTGTCCTGACTGAACTGCAGCTGAAAGGCCCCTAGTTTATATCCCACAGGGTCACTTTACAGTGTGAACACAGTACGTGGGGATATTGGGAGATTTTCTTCAGAAGCACAGGTCTGGTCCCAGCAGGAACCCAATGTCTATACTCAAGATGCTTTCAAAGCATATGAAAGTCCAGAAGAATAGTGATATAAAGAATCCTTTCCTGGTTTCAACAAACTTTGCCCTTGTACATGCCCACCTTGCTGAAAACAAACTTGAGCTTTGATATGGAAAAGACCTGAAGGCCATGAACAAGCTCACTGCATTACCCAGTATTTTTAATGTCACTGCTAGCAATTAGCATTTGTGACAGTAGACTTGCTACTCTGTTCCCAGTTTGTTCCTCTCAAAAAAAGAGGATGTTGAAACCCACAACACACAGAGCTTCAGAGTGGGCCACAGTAGTCCTAGAGAGCATACACTGCAGCAGGGCAGCCTAAAGGGACACGTTACAACCATGCACTACTGCATACTCGTTTTGGAAGTTTGAGAGAACTAGTATTTTGATGAAATCAATAAAGTAAGAAAACTTACAGCAGGGAGAAGGCAGAGCTTGGACTTGAGAAACTGTCCAAAATGGGAGACACTCATGCCACAGTCTGGAGTTAGTGATATGTGGCATGTTTTTCATAGGCATTTGGTTTTGGGGATGGCTCAGATGATCATGAAAAACATTGGTTGGGATTTAGAACCTTGTGTGAATTTAGATCTTTTGTTAGATCTCTGTGCTGACATTACTACTCACTTGAAGCTGTGGGCTAGTTCTTTTACACCAGCAGCTATGCTACAGCCCATTTCTGTAAATATTTTGCTTTCCCACCAGCACCACAATGCTCCTGATGCTTGCACTGCTTGCATTTTGGCTCATCTGGTTTTCATGTCTTTAACAACTATATGCTTGGTACCTGTCACCACATAGAAGATGAGCTTGTTAAATACAAGCATTTCCTGCTCAAAGCATAGCATACTTTAAATCTTTCTTTGCAGTTCTGTGAGACTCCAGTGGGTTAAAGAAATCCTGTCCTTACCTCTGATTGTATGAGAGATGCCATTTTACATTGTCACTTTGCCTTTCAGCCACAAGCACCTCACAGCACAGCAAACAAAAACTGATGCAAAAGCAAAGTTGAAAGCATGATGACATTTCCCAGATAACATAATTGTTTCCTTCTTCTTCAGATGTAGGTGCAAGGAATTACAGGCATTTCTGTGCTGTTTATTACAACAAGAGCCCAGGCTTTGAGATTATCCATGGTTTGCTGGACAGGGTCATGCAGCTTCTGGAAGTGCCACCAAATGAAGAGAATGGATACACCATCAAGGCAGCTGACGGTAAGGAAAGCAGAGCTGCTGTTTACAGCAGAGGTTGAAGGGTTCCCCCACAACCTGAGATGAATTTTTGGTTTTCAGCAGCAGGTACTAATAATTAATATTACACCACAGTATGATGGCATAAAGAAGCAAAAAGGCATTAACTGTGTTCTTTGAATGTAAAGGGGAGTGCTGTCTTTCCATGAGCTTTACTATATAAAAGTAGTTTATATAAACTGAGTCAGCAGCTTTTTGAGGAGACACAGTAAAGCATCTGCCATGAACTTCACAAACTGTTTACAAAGAATTCATCCAGCCATTGCAAGGGTAGGTAGGAATTCACAGCATTGACAGCTATGCCAGGCACTCACTGAGTTCTCTTTGGCTAAGAGTGCCTGGAAAAGAGAACGTTGTAGCTAAAAAACTATAAACTAAAAGATCAGGGCTATAGTTTTCATTCACATGTACCTTTTATTTCCATTCTGATATGAAGATACATGCCTTGTATATCTTTTTTCCAAAGACTTGCTGTCTTTGAGACTGAGCCCTCTGCTTAAACAAGTAGTTGTATAACAGCCCTCTTCCTTCCCTGTACAGGGTGAGCTGCACATGAATTAAAAATAACATCCTTAAGTGCAAAATCTCCACTGTGTATGTGCATACGCATGTAAGAGAGAGAGAGCAAGCAGGCTGACCCCATTACTTCATTGAGAGAGTGTAGGCTGATGCAAGAGAGCCAAGCATCAGCAACTGAGCTACTCTGCTACCAAAAATAGCAGTGTAGTAAATACAGTATAGAGCAGCACGACTGCAGGGATAGTGGCTGTGGTTCTACTTAGGTGTCACACATTGAGGTTCAATACAAGGAAGTGTGGAGTCTGGCATCTGGGAAGGAACAACCATTCATTTCAGTACAGGCTGGGGGATGACCTACTGAAGAAGAGCTCAGTGGAGAAGGACCTGGGGGTCCTGGTGGATGACAGGGTGGCCATGAGCCAGCAGTGTGCCCTGGTGGCTAAGAGAGCCAATGGGATCTTGGGGTGTATCGGGAGGAGTGTGGCCAGCAGGTCAAAGGAGGTGATCCTCCCCCTCTGCTCTGCCCTGGTCAGGCCCCACCTGGAGTATTGTGTCCAGTTCTGGGCTCCCTGGTATAAAAAGGACAGGGATCTCCTGGAGAGAGTCCAGAGAAGGGCTACGAAGATGATTAAGGGCCTGGAGCATCTCCCCTGTGAGGAGAGGCTGAATAAGCTGGGGCTGTTCAGCCTTGAGAAGAGAAGACTAAGGGGGGATCTAATTAATGTCTATAACTATCTGAAGCAGGGGATGCAGCGGGAATCAGCCAGCCCCTTTTCAGTGTCTGTGGGGACAGGACAAGGGGCAATGGCTGCAAGTTGGAGCACAGGAAGGTCCACACCAACATGGGGAAGAACTTTTCCCCAGTGAGGGTGAGGGAGCCCTGGGACAGGCTGCCCAGGGGGTGTGGAGTCTCCTTCTCTGGAGAGATTCAAGACCTGTCTGGACGCTGCCCTGTGCAGTATGAGCTGGGGAGCTGCTTTGGCAGGGGGGTTGGACCCGATGATCTCTTGAGGTCCCTTCCAACCCCTGTGATTCTGTGATTAGTGCTCAGAGATACGAGACACTGACTCAGCTGGAAGAAGTGGCTCCATTCTACATGGAGCAGAACAAGTGGTGGGAACAGGGAGCCCCTGTCAGCCTGACTGGGCTGCCTGCCCCTGAAACTTCAGTGAGGAGTTGGTATGTTCCTCCCTGTTTAGCAGTGTGCTGCTGAGATGCCAAACACCACTTGAGCTAAGTGGCCTCCAGCACTTGTGTCATTTTGATGCTTTTTCCCCTCCTGTGTTTTTGACAGGGTGGTATTTTGATTACTATTATTTAAGCAGACTTTAAAAGGCATTATTAAAGTGTTGTTCATAGAATTCCCTGGTTGACCAGAAGAACATTAAACAATTGTACTAATTGTTCTAATTCTACCAAGCACAGAGCAGGTGATAGCAGAGCTGCTTGTTTGGAAGAGGGGTAGAAGCGCCTCTGGGATTTGGGTATTCAGCCGACATTGAAGTCATCTGAACTGTTAGATTCCTTGTAAAACTCTTCCTTCAGTAGCTTGTTTTTGAACAGACATATCAAGAGTCTGCTGTAGCACTGAAAATATTTACAAGTATTTTATATTCTGTACTGTAGCATTTCAGTGGTGTATAGCTGGCTCCAAGAAACTGGAAAAAACAATCCCAAAAAAATAAACCTAACACAGTCAAGAGGTTCCTTCTAGGTCCTAGTGCTGTTTGGTATTCCTGGTGCTGTGGAATTTGTAATGTCCATTCAAAATCCTGCATTCCTATGACATTGCTCCATAACACGTGTAATGTAAAGGGTGGATTATGCCCTGTCATGTGCAATATATTACAAGCAGTTTTTGGCTTTTTTTTCTGTAGACAAAGGAAAAAGTGCCTACTGCTTTGTTTCACCAGTGATTCAGAAACTCTCCTGGGATGACACGTAGATGCCTTGCAGTTCTCCTGACATTGGAATTTAACCTTGGGAACAATGCAGATGGCTGATACTCTGGTGCCGTAGTGAATGCAGTGTCACTGCACCAACTTACTCAAAAGACCTTGGTTGGAAGTCAAAGCAGTTTGGGGGCTTTTGTTTGGTGTTGGAGTTGCTTGTTTGGGGTTTTTGTTGGTTTTTATTTTTAAACTTTCTTCACAATCTGTCAATTAAACATGTCAGCAGATGATGGAGAAAGGTTAATTGCTGAGTGGAAAAAAAGGCACCCTGTAACATCTTAAAAGACTGCAGCATACTGAAATAATTCCAAAGAACAGGGCAAGTTACTTCAGAAGTTTTAAATCAGGACATTACACATGGCATGGATTTCTAGATGCATCTTTATGGAGCACGCTTTTTTATTGCCTGTGCCAAATTATAATTTGCACAGTGAGAAATGGGTTTATCCTGGGACTCCGATTTAGAAAGATCCTAATGTGATCTTAAGCAAGACTTGAGACTATAAGCAGCACAGTGTAAAGGTAGGGGTTGAAGTACAGGGGTTTTTTCATTCCTTATCTCATTAAAATAGTTCCAGTCATTACAGGAAAACAAAAATCCCAAAAAAAACCCCAAAATTTTCACTGTTAGGAGGGCAACAAATAATAGCTAGAGAGGAGTTGGGCACATATTGGCCTCTTCTCTAAATTCACTTTGAGAAGTGAAATGCCTGTGCTACAGCCCTGTTTGGTCCATATGTGCAAATCATGGTTATTTAAGCTCCTTCTGTTCTGCCCACACCTAAGTGCCCTGCGATTTGACCTTAAGGTCAGAGCCTTTTTGCCTTTATAGCAGCACCTGTGGAAAAGTACAGATGCTAGAAAATATGGGTGAAATTGTGATGTTCCCCTGGCCTTTGCACTACACTTTGGTGTAATCTGAGCTAGGTAATAAATGGAGAAGAGCTGTTCAGAGCAGCCTTAAGGAAGAGAGTGGTTTGAGTGACTGAATTCAAGGTTTTCAATGCCCATTTGGCACCAAATGCTTTTCAGTTTAAGTTGCTAAGGAACTATTTTTTTTTCCTCATTATTCCTCAATATACAAAATTACAAAGTCCAACAGACAGAACTCTGGTGTCCTTCCTGTTGTTTTCAAAAACACAGAATGGACTTTTTGATACATTAGTGGATCCTACAACTGCTGGCCTAGAAAAGCGTTTGGGGTTTTTTCCTTTGCTTTGCAGTGTAGCCATCCACAACCAAACAGACTGAAAAGACTACAACTATTGCATCAATCCTCAAATCTGAATGTGCTCCATAATATTAAAAAGTTTTTGCATAAGACAAAGTTTTAGCCAGTTCCATACCATTAATAACATTTTAAAATCAGTATGGATGTGTATTGCTAGGAAATAAACAGTCAAACTTGTTAAAAACCTAAAAATATTGTTAGAAACAGCCAATAAATTTGGTCATATATTGTCAGGTAATGTAATAAAGTTACATATTTTTGAGTTCAGTTCCTTTGAATTGCAAGATAGAGACATTCCAGTAACTGTATTGGAAGGTATTCTTAGTTTCAAGATGTAATCTCTGTAGGAATGTGTATGTTTTCCTGAACATTTTGGTCATCTTGTGCTTCTGGAGGACCATCTGAGATTACTATTGAGGAGATGATGTTAATTGTGGCATTCAGGTCCATACTGAAGTCTTACTTAGGCTAAAAAGAATAAAAAAGGGCTTGCTTAATAAATGCTGGCAGTGGATGCTATATTGCAGTCTTCAAAGGAGTGGGGCAAAGTGCACTCACATCCTAACATTTAGGCAAAGCAGCCCTAATTTTGCAGTACCCTCCAAGAGTCTCTGTTTTGGCAGTAGAAGTTAATTGGGCACAAACTGTTTGGAAAGGGAAAATACTATCCCTATTTTATAGAAGGGAGGCAGTTGGGCACAGATGATGTTAATGGTTCATCTGGGCATCAGTACTGCTGCACTGTGTGCCCCACTGCCTTCCATGACCAAATGGACATTTTGGGGACTAGCACCCATTCCTGTGAAAACAAACAGTCCCCAAACAGCGTGAGCTTGTGACATGAGCTACTCTTTGGCCTGTTTTTATTTTTTTTGTGGATTTCAGCTGGCTCTTGGATGTATTTATTTTTTTCCTCCAGAGTAAATGTTTGTGCCATCCATTGTTTTGGAGTAATTTGGGGAGTCAGCCCCTGTGTGTTCAACATAAATAAGCACCTCATCAACGCCTACTGAGTGTCGCGTCCTTCGGTAATTGGCAGCTGTCCTTGCAAAGAAGAGAAAAGATAAAATTGCACTCCCTTCTTTTTACTGCCCTCATTTAATCAAATGAAAGGTGTGGTCAAGTGTAGAAAATTTTAATTCCACAGTAAATCATAGCTAAACCTCACTAAATGAGAAGCTATTACTATGAAATTAGGGGTGTAATAGTTATCTCCGTAACTAAGAACATCAATAAACATTTGCTTTTATGATAATAATTAAAAGAAGATTTAGACTGTGGCTTGCTCTATAAAGTTAGCCTCAACTCAGGAGGCAAGGACTGATTCCAAGTTTCACATACAGACCTGAACCCCAGCATCTATCCCTGGAGACCAGTTCAAGTTGGGAGCCTGTAACACACCCGCCGGGAACTCGGCGTTGTTAATGCCTGTTTCATTCCAAGGCACTGGAACTCGATTGCTCTTAGTGGCAGCCCTGGCCTGTCAGATCCCTGTCTTGGCAGCCTCTGCGTGGTCCATGAATATCAATAATTGTGGTTTTACTCAGAGGTAACTAAAGGGAATTTTAGTACCCAAGCATGATTTGTGACATACCATCAGAAATGGATTAGGAATTGACTGGTGTAACTGGCATTCAGAAGTGGATACTTCGTAGGTCCTGTTGCATCCCCGTAATGTTTATCTACCAAACTTGTTATTTGAAAGACTACAATCAGATCTGTTTATATCAGCTGGTAACTGATTGTTTTCAGGTCCCCTCTGACTTTCACACTTCCTAATTCCCAAATAATTTTTTCCTCACCTTGGAATACTGACACCACATTAACAATTTTCTCTACTACAGAATTCCCAGTGCTGTTACTGCAAGTTAACTGCAGCAGGCAGGATATTTGCTTTGAGAATTGCACTTCAGAAACAACTAGTCTAGTAGATGTAACCAAACATATTCTTTTTTTTTTTTTTAAGGACTGGAAGACACTTTTTTATATTCCCAAATACCCCTTCCCCCCACACCCCCAGATGAAAGAGAACTATTTATTAAAACCTTACACATTTCTGTCTCACATAAAAAGTTCAACCAGCCTTGTTAGCAGATGAGAGTATCTCTGCTTACAGCATCCAGTACTACTAAAAAAAAAATCATATCTTTCTAATGCTGTCTTCATTGCTGCCAATCATTAATATTTTCCAATTTATTCAGTTTCCTTGATGAATTTTCAGCTACTGTTGTTAATCACAGTTTATTAATTTATTTTTCTCATTTTCATCTGCAAGTAGCTTCTATGATTTTTGACCACTTTCACTTCAGCTCAAAAACATTCCCAGGTTTTGCTGTGAAACTAGTACTGCTCATTTAGCAAATGAATTGTTTGTGAAGACCTTCCAACCTTCCACTCCTATTTTTCTGTTTCTTTCCCTCCCACCCCTGTAGTCAGCTCCATGAAGTAACACCACTAAGAGCCAAGGACAGGTTTTGAAATCTCACTCTTTCAGTATTATCCTGATTCTGCAAGGGATTTCAGGAGTCCCACTGCTGATCAGTACAATGGCTTAATTATAAGGCATCCTGTAAAATTGGATGTTTGTCACTAGTTCTTGTGGTTGTTCCAGTGTTGACCTCTACTTTGGGATCTAATGAAATTCTAATTAATTTCTCATCCTTTTCTCTTGAGCAATATTCCCCACAGCATCATTAGTTACATGAACTGCAATTCTAACAACTCAGAATGAAATTATCTAATAAAATGGGTCTGTCTGCTCACTTGATGTCCCTTTAATTGTCTCTTATCTTTGCTTCAGATTTATAGGAATTAAAATCCCTATACACTTAGGCCAAGTTTAGTTCTGTCTTACCAAGTACCATCCCACACCAGTGATGATGCCTCACAATTCGGCTGTAACTATTTTAACACCCGAGGAGGTACCTGGTGAAGATGGGAACAGGGAGCATTGTTTGTATTATTCATTTAGCCAGAGCAGGAGTCTGCAGCATCTGGATTTTCTCCAGATAAGCCTGACTTATTGGGATTTGACAGCACAGTGTGCCACTGGACATCTCAGAGCTGTCTTACTGTTACAAGTGATGCAGTTGTGCCAACCAACACCATCAGTTTGTGGCAAACCCCATAGTTTGTAGTCTCCTGATAGAGAATTGATGATTATTATGAAAAAAAGGGACTATCAGAAGTGCATTTGAAGAGGGCTTTTTTCATTCCTATGGTCACTTCAGCTCCTCAGAGCAGGACAGCCACGTTTGGGCAGACACCGTATCGCTCCCCATCCTGGGCCATGCGCTGCGGCTGCAGGGCATCGGCTTGCCACACAGATCTGGGTGGCCAACACCAAGGGATGAGCAGCTCAGCGGCTGCTGAGGCTCATCACTTAATGATCTACTTATTCCATGCTGGTTTGTCGAGTCATTTGGCAAAAGGCATGAAGTGTGGGAGCTGTGGAAGCGTAACATCAGGTGGCTGTTGTGTCTCAGCAAGTCCTGTCAAGTCACTGGGAGGGGAGGACAGCCTGGTCTGGGACATGAAGTCAGTTACCACCCAAACTAAATATGACACACTGAACTAGACCTGCAGACTGACTTAGTGCTGGACCTTGTTATTCTCCAATGCTGGTATGGAAGCAAAGACAAAAAGCCCAAGTCTGCTGCCTTACTGTGCACACACAGAGTACGTTACACCCCCTACAATGAAGAGGGTATTTCGTTGTTTCCTAGATTCTCATGTCTGTAAGGGGAAAGTATTCTTTTAGAGATTTAGAGAGGGATCAAAAACAGAACAAAGAAATTAAGTTTTTACTCTCTAACTCAAGTGAAATAGCAAGGTACCTTAAAAAAGTTTTATTTGGGATTAAGAATTCTCTAGTTTTATAAATGGCTCTGACACAATATCAGCCTAGATTTGTGACTTTAGACAGGATGGAGTATAACATTTCAGATGAATTGGATAAAACAGGCCCGTGAGCAAAGCTTAGTATGTAATGGTAATTACAGCACAGCTAAACTCCAGTGTAGAGTTGCTGTTTCTCACCACTGCCACACAGATGCAAGTTTATGGAGCTTTATACACAGATACAGATTTCTCCAAAGCTACTTGGAATTTGAGATTTCTTTCTAGGTTTCCTACCCAAGACAAATTTTTCTGCACATGTTATTTAAGCAGCCACCCTGGTACTCCATCACTGAGTACATGAAATACTTTTGCCCAGTTCAGTGACCCAAAATGCCTGCTTTCCTTAGCCTCAGCATTCACCAAATACTACCTGCAATTAGGAAAGTCTGGACACAGCAGTTTTACCCAAATAATCTTCAGTGTCTGACACTACTGCAATCCCAAGAAGACCACAGGCAAATAAAGAGGAGCTCCAAACCCATTAGATTCCTGAACCACTTCCTGACAGCCAGGAACACCCAGCATCCTCCGTTAAAGCTCCTGGGGCCCTCTACAACAAGAGTGAAATATCAGTCCAGTCTGTGTTGGTCTGTCCTCAAGGAAACAGGACTAGTAGCAACACCAGTCCCCAGTTCATCACTACACCACACTTGAACTTGACTCTGTACCCAAGCAGTGTTAGGATTATTTCCAAACTGTTTACAGTCCCTAAACAGCCTTAAAGTCAAATAGAGTGCATTGTATTCAGCTGTCAAGATGTAATGAGGGTTCTAAGGTAAAAGAATTAGTTTTTCCTCACGCCCTCACCAAGATACAAGTCAATACAGAGGCAGCCACGATGTAGCTGTAACGCAAGATGATGATTGACTGACCACTGGCAGATCAGTGGATGATTATCCATATTCCCTAGCCTTGCTGTCTGCACAAGGACAATGTTCAGCTCTATTTTTGGGTATCCAGTGTACCAGTCCAGGTAAATAATTAATTGTCCCTTTACCCTCTTCTGCTGTGCCCTGTATGTGGAGGCTGTTGAGAACACATAGGAAGAAGTCAGAAAGATGTCCTTGAGACAGAGGACGTGTTCATTCTGTCATCTTTTCCAGTGTTACTTTCTTGGGGGTGGATAAATTCTGGTGTTTACCTTACACTTGATTGTACTGATTGGGATTTCCTGATGTGCTGTTACAGTTAGGCCTAATCTGGGGAGTGGAGGTTGGTCTGACACAGCTTTGGTGAGGACTTACAGACCAGGAAGCTGAAGTTAATAAATATCCCACTGCTCCTGAGGTGCAGTTTTTCTGGGCATGAGACTATATGGGAGAACTGCTGACAAAATGCAACTTAAAAGAGAGCAGCTGGTCTCTCAGTGGGTTCCAGAAACTGTGCAAGATTAGAGGTGCCTGTGATTTTAGAAGTTATATGAAGGTAAAATCATCCCACAAGAAGATATGATTTCAAGGTTGCTTTGCAGAAGGTTCTAGGAGCCTGGCTGCACTGCATCCACGAGCAGGGAAAGGTGGTCGCTGCCTTTTAAAATGGGCTGACAGCGTCCTATAACTCTGCATTTGAGCCCGTCTGCCAAAAGAAGGCATTAGTCACAAATGCCAAGAACCTGATCCTGAAGAGAAAAACAAGCACCAGCTTCCCAAAGCCTAATTCCACCCAGGGCAGCAGAGGTAAAATACTTCCCCAGGTGAGTTGGGATGAGGTAGTGAAAGGGCAGCTGGAGCGACTGAGGGGATGGAGAATTAAGATGAAAGGCTAGATGAGCTCTGCTCTATTACCTTCTTAAGCTTCAGCTTCCGATGTTCCTTCAAATTACAGGAACAAACGAGTGGGCTGGAAGGCTTAGTGCAACTGTAGGCCTATAATACTGCTTTAATCTATTTCTTCTTGAAAAGGAGGGAGAGCAAGGCAGAGAAAAAGAAACTGTGCAAGGTGTTTGACAACAAAGAGTGCAGGGAACTCGCAGCTCTTTGAGGGTCAATTAGCCAGAAAATGCACTGAAGACGACATGCTCTATTGGATTATTGGCCAAAGAATTACCCCAAAGCAATCAGAGTGGCCCCCTTGCCTGAATACAGAGAGGCAATTACAGATTTTGAGGACGTGCTACAGAAGCTTTAATTAAAGGTATTATTTCTACATCACTGAACATTGGAAATTAAATTCTTACTCGCAGCCAGGAGAAGCAGCTTTTGTGCTCTGCTTGCGTGTAGTATGTCAGCATGAGACACGTCTGGCCTTGGCATCTCCTCCTCAGGAATGCACATTGTGTTTCACCCCACCCCTTCTCATAACTACCAATTATGATGTTGACATACTGAGAGGTGGATTTCCATCGCTGGACCTTCTGGCTTCCTCTGCCATGGGACAGGCCTCTCAGTGAGGACAATACAATCTCTGGCTGTATTTTAAGCTGAGGCTTATGAAGTACTTTTTGTATAGAGCAGAAAGGATTAGCTATAGCACAAGTGATAAGCTCGTTATCCTGCAGGTGGATGGGATAGCAAGTTACAGTTGTTTAGTTTATTTTGGCTCTCAGTGGACTGCTGATGGTACAACGATCCAGGCCTACAGGAGCAGCCTTTCAGTGTAACTGCAGCAGGAGCAAGCACAGTCCCTTCCCAGCACACCTACCCACAAAGGTGCCGCCCTGTGTGCTTTAGCAACTGCTCGACTAGTGAAAGCTTTCTTCAGGAAGACCATGTCCTTCACAACCAGACTGCTCCTGATAACATTATCTACAGAGATAGGACAAGCTCTCTTATCAACTTTGAACTTCTTCTCAAAAGCTGCAGGTCCCAGCTGCTGGATTCTCTGAGAAGGCATCTTTGGGCTTCTTTTGGCCGCATGACTAGTGAGGTTTAAGAGCACAGGGCTTTGGCTTCACAGCATGAGTTGTCCAGAGGAGGTAGCAGCATGTGTGTTTTCTGATGATTCCCTGTACTTACAAGTAGCACATAAGCACACACCTTACACACAGCCCTGACTCTCACAGTCCAGTCTGTAACACAAGCTTTGCCAAACCCCTAAACCACCAGTGCTATTTAATTGAGAACACAAGAAACACACAAATCAGGAAAAAAAAAAAAGAAGACTGAAATCCCCCTACCTTTGTTTTCTGGTTTCTTTGCCAGGTCCTGGGGCTTGCTGGGCTGCGCTGTGGGTTGGTGAAGCCACACAGCACATGGCTTATCCTCAACACAGTGAGGTTCCTCCACCTCAGCTCTCCCTTTTCTAGTCATGGTTGGTCCCTCAGTCAAATCACTCCCCCAGCTGCAAAATGCTCGTTTCTTTTTCCCCCACCCCACCCCTCCTTGCCCAGGTTTTTCATGTTTCTTCTGAGTTTTTTCTCTCTTTCTATGTTTCCTTTTCAATGTCTGAGTTTTTCAATCTGGTATTTACATTGGCTCCAGATTCTGGTGTGGTGGCAGACTGGGCTGGTGTGAGCCAGCCTCCTTCCCTTGCCACCTGTGTGGTCACTGGGAGAGTCACTAAGATGAGGAAGACCTCAGATCCCCCATCTGTGGGATGCAGACTGGAGACCCTTTTGGCAGGCAGGAATATACTTAGAGGCATTCTGTAGTGCAGCCAATTATCATAATAATGCTTTCATTATTAACCAGAGTTCATAAACTCTGTAAGCCCGTTCCTCAGCTCATGTTTCTCTGGTGCAGGAGCCAAGTGTTAGCTGGACAGATGGGGACCTGAAAGCTCTTAGCAGGTTCTTTCATTCTTATCTGCTTGCTGTCTGATCTCTCCCAGCCTCAGAATTAGACCCTGCACCGCTGTGGCTGCAAAGCACCGAGCCTGCTACTGAGTGTGCTGCAAAGTAACCGGCCTCCCAGGGTTACCTTAATGAGAAGCGGAGAGGTGGTTTGAGGGTCCTGCGTCCTGTGCTTTGGGGGGCTAAATGTCCCCCCTGGATATTAATTAGAACCTTGCACTGCAAGGAAGCACCGTGGTCCAGCGTTGGTTGCTGCATACAAGATGGAAGATGTGGCTGAACGCCTGAGGCGTAGCTGGAGGAGCATATCCAGAGCCACACTGAGCTGCTGGTTTCGTGGCACAGGCTCCAGCCAGATGAGCAGCTTGTCCTGCTGCCCTCTCCAGGTAGAGGGCCACCACTTCCCTTCCTCTAGTGATTCACTGCTTCACTCCTTCCATGAAGCTGCTGCAGGTTTGTGGTGAGAAGTTGTGTCGGTGTCAAGGTCCCAGGTAGCGTTATGCCCCACTTCGTGCCATCAGCGTTAAGCCACTGCACTGTTCCCAGTATAATGTCACGAACTGCCAGCAGTTTTCAATATGAATGTGTATTGTTTAGTTAAATGCAAAGGGACTTCTAATGAAGTTAACCTTCTAGGAAAGGGCAGTGGTGGTGATGGGAGGGTTGGGAGAGGCTTCAAGTCCCTTCCCGCCTGTCCACCTCCCAAACTTCTGACTGGGAGACCAGCAGCTGCCAGTACCCAGATAGCAAAGTATTTCTTGTCCCTGAACAAGTAAAGCTGTTTCACACAGCAGGAAGTGGTGCAGGTCTTGGAAACTGCCTTTGCTAAATTGGCTGAGTGCAGTATAATTTTAGACCCCCATCCAGATGTCCAAATCAAGCTTAAAACCAGTTAAGTCTCATGATATAATTGGGTCTAGATGTGCAGGAAGATAGAGGAACTTTCCCAAGGCTACACATAAGGCAGCTCAGGAGAACTGACAGATCACACTCACAGCTTTTTAACTAACCATGCTGTCAAAGCTCTTTCCTCTGATAATTTTGTAGCAGGGTACCACGCCAGCAGTATTAACTTGGCTCTTGCTCTCATCCCAGTTTACACTTACAGTCAAGCTTCTAAAAGAACGTCCCTGTGCTGCTGACATCCACGGGACAATACCAGCTTTATTCACAAACAGCCAAGCCTTCACCACTAACCACGGGGGTACTTTATTTTTAGGCTGTGATTTCACCCACAATCTGCAGGGTGATCTGAATGTGTGGCGTTTGTTTCTTTTCTAAACTCATTTCGTTGAGTTTGGGTTTAGCTCTTGCCTTGGATAGTGCAGCTGGGCAGTGGCGAGTGTCTGCTTGGCTGCAGTCCCGTGCCGCTGACGTCTGGGGGCAGAGCATTCCCCTCTTGTACATCCAGCAGAAGTCGTTGGGTTGTGCCAAAGGCTGGAACTGCTTGATCTAAAAGATACTCATTTTGAAGGTTTTTCACAACAGCCTTCGGGTGACGTCACTGTGATTGTTTACTACTGCCCTCAGATGCCACAGGGAGCCAGAGTCGAAGTACATGCTGGAGTTAATTTGCATGTGCAGCAAGTTGGATGAGAAGATGCACAAATTGCCCTTCTTATTCTTGTAGCTGCAAGTTATGACCACAAACCTCACAGGAGACACCTCTTGAGGAACTCTTCCCACTGGGAAGCTAACGAAGTATTTATCTCTGGGCTTGACTGGTAGCACCCAGACTGTCAGGAAAATGCTCCTGAGGTTTGGCCCTAACACTTTATTGTCTTTTTTAAATAGCTCCTTGTAAATGTCCAGAACCTTACATAGCATTTGGAGAAAGTGGAGTAAGTTGCTGTTAGGAAATCCCTGGGATCCTTTTGCAGGATGCAGAGGATGCAGAAGAGCTGAGTGCCGTGCTAGCAGCAGGGAGCAGCTTCTCAGCTGGTGTCTTTGTACTGGTGTTGGATCAGGGATGTGTCCCCTCTGCACTGATGCAACCTCGTGCATACCCAGCAACCCGCTCTCGTAGAAGATGCCTTGTTAGATTTTAGGCTGTTGAGGTAAGAGATGCAGAGGCAGGGGTGAGGCAGGACAGAGACAAAACAACAGGAGCATAGCTGCTATCAACAGCTTGAACCTATTGCCAGTACAGCCACCGCATGCAGATACATGGCCAGGTAGGAAGGGCCTGAAAAAGTCTGCACAGCTCCTCCAGGTTCTTCTGGGAGTTTTAATTTTTGTTAAGTCCCAAATAACGTGTTAAAACTTGAGGCTTGGTTTGAGGCAAGAAGATGATCTTTGACTTCCTTTGAGTTGCTCATCATTCCGCAGTTTTACAGTGTATATGAGACTGCTCAGAAGCTCTTCTCCAGATGAGGAATGCAGGTGGCTGCTAATGATGTGACATGTAGTCAAGCATGATGTGCCTACGTACCCTGGAGATGACAGCAAGCTTTATTTCCTTACACAGAGTAAGGTGGGAAATGCTCAGGTGTTACATAGCCTGAAGCCTGCAGAAGTTCTTCCTCTCTGTAGCCCTGTGATGCGACTTACCTGTGCTAATTTCTATTCCTGGAGTAGCTTAGTCAAAACAACCAGAGTGTGAAAAACACCCACACTTTGGGTTTTCACGTTTTATTTTTAACTCAAAGTGTTTTCTCATTCTTTGTCAATCTGTTAATGCAAGAAAGTGAGAGTCCCTCCTCAGCATCTTGGCAGGGAGAGCAGTTTAATACTGAGAGCTTTGTTCTCCACACTAAATGCCTATTGACTCCTTTGGCCCGGAGAAATATTGATTTTTCTCTCCCTTTCTTTACAGGCTCTGCTTTCTTCCCTGGTCGCTGTGCTGAGGTCTTTGCCAAAGGTCAAAGCATTGGGAAACTTGGAGTCCTACACCCCGATGTTATCACCAAGTTTGAGCTCACCATGCCATGCTCTGTCCTAGAGATCAATATCGAGCCCTTTGTGTGACAGCGGGACCGTTACCCTCCTGCAGCCATCCGCTGTCACTCGTAGCACCCTCTCTTCTTTTGTCTTCTTGGCAAGGCACATCCACTTACACTTTTATGTTCCAATAAAATAGAAAATCAGAGCCTGGCTCCCTGGGTAATAAGTTCCTTACAGCGCAGTTTGGCCAGCTTCCCCGGGGTCAGAATGTGGCATGACCATGCCCGTGGTATTTTTAAGGGGGGGGGGCAGAAACAAGTTGGGTAAAAGCCCAGTGTTTTACAGGAGAAATGTAATGGCCGAGCACATGATTAGTTTTCAAAATCAGAAATGTTCCAGAGACACAGCTTCATACTGTAACTGATTATGGCTGCGTAACAGGAATCTCATTCTTTTCTTATTGCATGAAATAAGATAATTGATTAGAGCAAATGTTGAGTGAATGTGAGCAGAACTAAGGACTTGAGCTTTTATTCTGTACGGTTGTCATGTGCTCATCAATGGCTGGGGGAGGAAAATAAACTTGTTTCATGAAAACCAGAGCTATTTTGTACGCAAGATGTGTGTAGTATCTGCTTCCCTACTCCAGACATTACTGTTGATCCTTTATCATTCTAAATTCAGAAAGGGGAGGGGGTGGAATTAAATGTTTTCATGGTTGATGTAAGCCCAGTGGTTTTTTTGAAGCTCCAAACCAAATTGGGGAAATGCATTTAAGAGCATATGCCAGCGGTCTTTGCGTGAGGAGCTGACGAGTATCAAAGCCCTCGCCCGGCCGAGGCCGGCGGGTTTGCCTGCGGAAGGTAACGCTGGTCCCTGCCGCGCGCGCGTGGCCCCAGCAGCGGCTCTCCGCTCCCCAGCCGCTCAGCAGGGACCGCCCAGCTTCTGGAGAGTTTTACTTCCCCTGTGGCTGCGCCCCTGCCAATGTAGAAATGCCTCTGAGGGGTCAGGCTGTCCCATGGCTGGCTTCCCAGCAGGGCAGCAGTTCGGCAGCAGCCTAGCACGTTGTGCCTCAGCTCTTTGGGAAACAATGCTCTGTTCAGAATGGGGATGCCCAACATGCCCTTCACGGTGTAATGTCACCAAGTGGGTGGCCAGCTCAGTATTTCACAGCAGGCTCCTTACCAGCTTCTGCTGAACCCAGCTCTCCCTCATTGGTGGTACTATAACCATGGCTAACATCACAGGCTAACAATGGCAAGGACTCTCTGTTAGGCCAACACGCTGTGGCTCCATTCCATGGTGACAGCCAGATCAGCTGTGGTCACAGGATGGGACCATCCAAGGCTGGGCACAGCAGTGACAATGGGAAAGCGTGTCACTGTGACCAGCTCATTGAGAGGTGCTGCAGCGATGGCAAGGTCAGCTCAGAGTGACACGAGCGGCATGTCCGTGCACATCCCCATCACCAGACCCATGATGGCTTTTCGGTGGTATCCCTGTCAGTAATCTTAACAGGTGGGAGGGCGACAGGCAAGGCTCTTCTGTGCAAGTGTTAATCCCGTATGAGGAACACACTACAGTTCCCCTCAGATGGAAGTGTAGATTTTCATCATCCCTGCGTGACAGACGTGCAGTGAGAATATAGCTGTTGCCATCCATTGCACGGCCAACCCCAGTGCCCACGGAGAGTGAGGAAACTGCAGCTCACATTTTAACGTCTCCCAAGGGGTTCGGCAGCTTGTGGTTTGCAGGATGTGTCTCTCCTCCATGCCCACACAACTGTAACCAAGCAAGCCTGCAGTGTGGGAAGCAATCTGTAACGCAGATGGCGAGCAGTAACCCCCCCGTTTATTAGTGTGCCATGCACGGGGATTAGGACGACAATAAGGCAGATTTGCATTTCAGCAGAGCACAGGCGTATCTGCGTGCACCAAGTATATTTCTCTACACAAGATTTTCTGACTCTCTGGGTGTCCCAATTCCCCTGTGAATACGCTATCCTTTGAGCGTAAAGACCAGATTAGGCTGGGACTAAGGGCTTGAGCTGCAGAGGTATGTGTTGGGAGGCTTTTAGGGATCACATCTCCTTCGTAGCCCTTGGCCAGTGCTCCACAAACGGGACACGAGCGTCATCCTGGAGAAGCAGCATTACTTGCTGAGAGTTGAGGAAGAGAATCCAGAGGAAGGTTAAAAAACCCTCTCGGAGCCACTGACCCCCCTCACAGGCAGACGCGGTACCAGCAGCCTCGCCAATGCTGCCACAGCTCTGAAATTCAAGCTGTGCTGTAGCACTGAGCTCAGGGTTAGCTGTGAATCCTGATGAGTGCGACCCATCACAGTGTCAAGCCCATTCTAAGGTGCTGTCCAGGTGCCTGCTGGACACGAATACTGACTCCTGGCTTGGTCCTCACGGTGCTTCAGCACTGCAGAGATGCTCTCCCAACCGCAAGGTGGCCTGGCGCAGCTCCCAGCCACCGGTCTCTGTGCTCGCGGTCACCACTGCACGACAGCATTTCCATAAAGGTCATGCTCGGGCCTGTTTCCATCCCTGGCTCACTTGCAATTTAAATCCTCCTAGGTTTGGCAGGTGAGTGTGGAATGGGCTGAGCAAAACCACGGCTGCTGCCAGGAGACCGCCGCAGGGATCACTGCCTCGGGCACACGCGACACCTCTGACCGCACGCTGACCTCGAAACCGAGCCTGATGGGCAGGTAGCAAATCACCTGTACCCAGAGAGGCAACCTGCCAGCCTGCTTCGGTTCCAGCCAGGAGCTGGGAAGGACGAGGAGACTGGGCTCATGACAAAGCTGCTGCTGGAGATTTAAACCAGGCAAAGCCAGTGCTTGCCGAGGTGGCTGTTAATCGCTGCCAAGGGACGCGGTAACGTTTGGCCTCTGCCTCGCATGGGGACCAGTGCCCAGAGATACTCTGCACAGGAGGGAGCCTGGACTGGCACCACAGCCCCCGGCACAGCCTGCAGCTGGTCACGCCTGGAGGAGGCAGCCTGAAGGCCACACAGAAGGGACTATGCACAGCAAGATGCCCACTGTGGCCTTCTTGCCAGCATGATGGAGCAAAATTAGAACAAGTGTCATGGCCCAGCCCTGGGGTGTCCCTGCGGGGCAGTCCTGCAGCTCCAAGGCTGAAGCTCCGTGCCTGGAAGCCATCTCCTACCCCATCCATGTCAGACTGGTTTATTCTGAAAGCCAAGCACCCCAACTCAAGAGGACTCAGCCGATGCCTTTGTGCTACCCAGGAGTGAAGTGACCTGCAAACCGGCTGCTAAACCTGATTTTTTTCCACCACACCAGACACATGGAGGCACCCGTGCTGTGGGAATGAAGAGGTAGGGAGCATTCCCAAAGACAGCAAAGACCCTCCTGGGTCTGCAGCGAGGACCTGGTGCTTCAGGTCAATGAAACACAGAGAGGGTGACTTACCTGGTCAGAGGGCTCGTCTCTTCAGGCCTGGCACTGCAGAAACGACTGGGGTGCCATGAGCACAGCCCCTGCATGGAGCCCGGCCACAAGCCTCACCTGGTCCTGCAGTGACCAGGCCTCATCCCAGCCAGCTGTGGACACCCGGGGGGCCATGGGCACCTTGCTTCCAGGCAGCACATGGTGCTGAGTGGGGGGACACAGCCCTAGCTGGGTTCAAACCCACATCCTCAATGAGAAAACCTTGTCAGGCTCCTCTGTGAACACAAACTATTCTGCACATTATGGGATGTCATGCTGCAATCACATACATCAATTTAAAGTCGCATTTGCCTTCCAGTTGACACCTACCTTCCAGTAGGTAGACATTGCAGGTGAAGGCAATTCCCAAGCATCCCCCATCACTACGGGCACAGCAGCGCACGTGCTTCCATTTGCAAAGGACACAGCACACAGCTGTAAGTACTTCATGTTTGCAAAAGGGAGGCTGCTGCTGCTGAGCACGGAGGAGCTGAAGCCCACAGCTAGGCTGAGCAGGAGAGGAGGGGACTGAGCAGGACAGCTTGGGAAGAAAGGTGGGTTGGGAGCATTTGGGAAGGTTTCTAAACTGTGACTCATTCCCCTTGTCTCAGACGTTCACAAGGAGCAACAGAGGACGCAAAATAAAGAGAGGAACAACGCACTGTGCAAAATAGGTATATTTTTAAATCTGAACCAAGCACAGCTTGCATGTATTGCAGGAATCACATGCAGGTAGATAAAAATACCGGTGTGCATACTTTATAAATCCAAGCATTTATGTATAACTCATAAACTCTCCATAGCATTAACCAGCTGTGATTCAGAACAGAAGTTTTAACGGGTAAAACTGCAGGGATGTCAGACCGTGCCTACTATGGGGCCAACTGATCTCACCCCACAGCTTAAACACTCACCTTGCTGTCACCTTTTTTTCCCAGTTCTGGTCCTGTCTGCAGGGCTCCCTGCAGCTGTACGCCACGGAACAGAGACTTTAAGGTGCTTTAAGGCCTGACCACAGCAGCGTGCTGGAAGGAGGGAGACCAGGGATGGGACCCCATGGTTTCGGTGACCCGAGTCTGGCGCTCACTGAACAGCACGTGTGAGCAGGTACATGCTTTGCTCAAAGGCTCGTTGGAGCTGCTTGCATGCACATAGACAGTCCTGACAGCCTGACTCAAAGCAGCTTCCCTGAAGCCTGGGCATTCCTAAAATCAGCAGAAATCTTCATTTCTCCTGGAGACTGCGGACCTGGGTTTAAAATCACAGGCTGCCCTGTGCACACACCTCCTGCTCCTCACACAAAACTCCCAGCTACGTTTTGGGTTTTTTTTTTTAAACTTGATTATATTTATCCAAGCAGCCAAACCGACAGCAGAGCACCTCCTCTACATTTTTCAGGTGGGTGTTTCTTGCAGCCAGGAAGACAAGTGTACGTGGTTAAAAAGCTGCCTTTTTTATGTACATGCTGCCAGGAAAGGCCCGGGGGCTGTGCCTGCAGCTCTGTGCTTAGAGCAGGTTAGCTCTTCTCCAGCCAAGCAGACCACATTCACCGCTGTGTTTCTCAACAGCTCGGTGGTCTAACAGAAGATACACCTATTTAAATAAGCAGCCTGAGTTATAGTGCCAGCCCTGCAGACGCTTCCCAACTGCTCTTCTACAAGCGTATGCACACAGCATTGTAGGATGCATGGAAGACCAACCACAGAGCTGTGCAGTGCCAGAAAATGATGGCATCTCACCATCGCCACGCGTTGCAGTCACCCGAGTCACCACGCGGCTCCTTCCACAACACGCTGTAAGGATGCTGCCCGTCACCGAGCCCCTGTGCCATGGGAAGGGCTCTGTCCCAGCGCCTAGGCAGGGAAGCTAAATCAGAGCAGAGCAGTTTGAGCACAGGCCTCAACACTGCAGTAACTGCTGCTCCTTTGTACGAGGGGATCTTTTAGCAGAGGCTTTCTTATTGCTGTTTGAGATGACTCCTAACAAAGTCACTTAAAATGCCTTGTGTTGGATCTTTCCTCCTCCTGTTTTACCTTTTCTTCTCTTTGAAAGGCCTGCAGTGGGTAAATCCATTCGCACAGAACAGCCAGGTCTGGCTATGCTGCTGGAAGACACTATGACAAGCAACAAGCACAGGAAGGGCAGATTTGCTTAGCCACACACACAGCTGCACCCAAGCGTGGCCGCCCGGACTCTGCCGACACTGGCTGCTGGAGCAGCCTGCCACCTCAGCCAGCAGCACGCTCCCACCAAAACTGGACAGCAGGAAAGTACCAGCACTTCCATGTCACCCTCCCACCCTCATTGCCCCCCCCCTGCTCCCCAGGGATCACAAGGGAAAGAGCTCTGCATGCTGGGGGAGACACTTTGCTCTCAGATGGCTGTCTCTTCCCCAGCCCACCAGGCACTTATTCCCCACCCTGCACCCCCAGTGTGAGCCCATCCTTGCCCCACTCTCATCCTGCAGCAGGAGTGACCCTGCGGCCAGGCTGGCAGTTTGGCAGCCCACAGAGCCAGCATCCCATGGGCACGGCTGCGCTCCCTGGCACCCCAGCCCCACGGCAAACCAGCCACTGCTGCGACTCTGCAGGGACCTTGGCTTTGTCCTCTGTTTTTGTCATTTGCTTGCAGCTGGGCCAGGGGGTCTCTACTTATGGGACAACACAGCCGGGTCAGTGATTTTGAGCCCAAAGTTATTTGTGTACAGCAGTTCCTGTGACTCTTCTGAATCCAGTGTTTCAGGCCAGTGCAGAAAGGCACAAAACAGTTTTTGGTCAAGTCACCAGCCTTGAACAGCTTATCGTGTCTCTGCAATGGCGGCGGCGTACGCTACGGTGTAAGGAAGGGGCTGGGCTCACATCAGTCCCAACAGCTCGTGCAGCAGCGGCACAAGCACCGTGGCACTGAGGCCAACCGAGGAGTAGGTTATGAATTTATACGGCACTTCGACTTCCCGGCGTCTTCGGGCTTCCAGGTCGCCCATGGAAAACTTGTACCGATAGCCCAGCATGCCAAGGACCACGCTCTTCATCAGCCGGCGTGTCAGCAGAACCACAGAGATCCCCACGAAGAACCTGGCCAGCACGACCACTGCCAGCTTACTGGTGAGCAGAGGAAATCCAAGCTGAAAGCCTTTACTGGGGTGGGCTGGCACAGCGTACTGGTTATTGAACCAAAATCCCACAGTTGCTCCAGCTCCTGCTCCTAAGATAGTTGTGGTGTCTCCCCTGGTAGGGCTGTAGTAGTCTAGTTTAGGGTAGTTGTAACATAAGATGAGAGGCACAGCTATGGACAGCAGGGGACAGAAGGGATTAGTTAACAGCAAGTGGTCGATCACGTCCCACACAGGATACAGGAGCACGAGCAGCACAGCCGAAATCAGCGCCCCGCCGATCACATCCTGCAAAGAGAGGATGGTTAAAAGCTCTGTGACACCTGGAAGGCAAGACAGCTGTTCTCAGGCAATGAGAGACCCCTGTCCACACGGCAGCAGAGGAACACCCTGAACTCACAGCACAGCACAACACGTCTGCTAAACAACACATGGCAATCCACGAACCCAATCTCGGCCTTGCCCATGCAAATGTGTTTAGTGACCCATATTTCTCCCTTTCCTGTTTTACGGGCACTCTGCACCTGCTGCCTCCGTGGAAAAGGCGCAGCAGCATCTCAGGGACAGCAGCATGGGAAACTCACAGAGCCACAAGGTTGGAAAAGACCTTTAAGATCACCGAGTCCAACCGTTCCTGTCCTGTGCTAAACCAGATCCCCAAGTACCTGATCTACCCTTTTTTTACACACATCTGGGGATGGTGACTCAACCCCCTCCCTGGGCAGCCTGTGCCAGGCCCTGACAACTCTTCCAGTGAAAAATTTTTCCCTAACAGCTAATCTGACGTTTTCCCTCATACAGACCCTTCCCCTCCCCCAATCCTGCGAGGAATGACATCACATCGGCAGGATTATTGCTCCCTCCCTGTGCATAAAGAGAAAGGTGCTGTCCCTTGTCAGAGAGGGAGCACCCAGCCCAGGACCTCGGGCTGCGGGGGGGAACAGTGCAGAGCTGCAGGACGTGGTGCCTGTGCCACCATTTCTGCAGACAGCAGCACGAGGTCGGCACCGCCGGGCAGGAATCCATCAAGGAAACATTTACAGCCCGCACCTCTGGAACCCAGCTGGCAGTTCAGCACCCAAGGCAAGCAGGCAGTTAAACCTTAATTTATTAACAGACACAAATAGGGTGTTTTGAGAACTTGATTGTTGTTACCAGCGAGGCTGGGAAGGGAGACAAGAGGTAACCCCTAACAAAAGCCGCCTGTGCCAGAGCAACCAGATAAAAAGCGCCCTAACAAGTTTCCCCACGCTGCTCTCCTGGCATCGCTCAGGAGGCAGTAGAAGTCGGATGCTGACCGTGAGATGCCCTGCAGAAGCTAGATGTGATCACAGATAGAAATGCCCTCTTAATCAAGATGGTATCTTTTCCACTGAGTCTTGACAGTTGACTATTACCACGCTTGGTCACAGTCTAAAATGAATTATTTATTAGAACTTCACATATAGCTGGGCAGGAAGGAGGAGACTTGATCACAACAGAAATATTTAATGGCTTTCTGGTGAATGCATTACTCCAGCATGGTGGAACTTCAGCTGTTTCACGGTACATTTGGGTTTAAGCAACTCCCAGAGTCATTTGGCATATCCATAATACAAATTCCCACTTACCCTTATTCCCTCACCCATGACACGAGGACAGCCACAGAAATACGCAAAGTTGTTCACAGACACCCAGCGTGTAAGATACCACCAGGTGTCAATACTTCACATCTTTCCACACTAATTGTTAAATCACAACTTTACACACAAAGGCGGGTTTCTGCCCAACACTAAGTACCTTGTGTCAACCTGGAAGAGCTGGGGGCTTTCCCAGCACGATGCTCAGAAATCCCACAACCACTGTGCACCTCTGTTTCCCACCTCATTATTTTCTCTGCCTCATATTAAAAGACAAAGTCCCGACATCTCACTACCCCCTCTGCCCACATGCAAGGAAGGAGTGAAATGTGCTTTTCTATTCCAACTAACGACACTTAACCAAACACTGATAGTCTCCTAAGAAATGCTTTGCTCAGATTTACCTGGCTGACCCCAGCAGTTCCTGGCTGGGGCGCAGACAGCCTCCATTTATGAACCTGATCAAACTTTTCTAGATTTTGTTATTGCACAGGGAGGACTACACGGTGCCTGGAGTTTCCCAGCAGGGCCCAGATAAGCAGCTGCACTCCTGACCAGTACCTTATACCGGTGGTTTCCACAGTGGGCACACAAGGCAACCCACTGGGCTGTGGGAAGAGGCCACATTTTATACCACTAATAAGTAAAATTGAAAAAAAACATTTTTTTTATAAGTAGTATTTCCTCCTTATCCTTAATTTCTGTTTTTCTGTATATTTTATAATGTATTTATCCATATAGTAACACATCCATATAATCCATAAACAAATATACATAATATCGGGTGCAGATGCTAAAAATTTATTTTACTGATAGGGGTGCACGACCAAAAAAGTTTGGAAACTAGTTATTTCTACTGTGCCCTGCCCCCAGCCACCAATACATGAGTTTCTGATTTTGGAGACTCCTTATGGGCAGCTGCTGGAGAGCACAGGACATGCCCAGCTGTGTCCATCAGGAGTGACTCCCTTTCCCTCAGGTACCACGGGAAGATGTTGGACTTTCTGAACGCCCAGAACAGACTGGCAAGCTCAAGCCTAACACTCTATGAAAACATTTAGCGGTGGGGAATTAACGCTTCCCACCCTGTGGCTGTTGAAGCAAGGGGGAGCTGGGCAGAGACGGGAGGCTCTGATCCCTGAGAGGAGAAGCAGCTTCCCGGGATGCTCCCTACTGCGCACCCAGGAGCGGGACCTCCGCTCCACCCCGTGGTGCGGGCGCTGTTTGCACTCCCAGGAAGCACATTCCTGCCCGTCCTGCCTGTGTAAACAGATTAACCTCTTGCCAAACCCACAATTATAAAGGAATTTTTAAATGAGGACAGGCACAAATTCTGCTCAAGGTGCAGCACTACGGGCAAATCCCAAAACCTCGTTTCCTTGCTGAGACAGCCCAGGTCCCTCAGCACTAATGAGTCCTCCTTAGGCTCCTTCCCTTCCAAAACCCGCACAGCCCCACTCCCACACAGCAGCCCCGTGTCTCCCCCACAGCATCCCCCCGGCCCGCAGACATGAGGCTGCACTCCTACTGATTGTAACTGGAGGGCTGTCTTTTGTATTTGCCACCTGAAGAACAGCCCAGCGCTGGGTTTCTAACACCCCATGTCCCCCAAGTTATTTTGCTGGGCTATGGGTACATAAAGAACAATGACTGGGGTACAAATCCATGCCTGGGACACGGGACCGGGATGCTCCCAAAGGCTTTCCACCCATCACAGAGGGAGCACAGCAGCACAGTCTGTGGGTACAGGCACCGTTGCTGATACTCTGGTGCTGGGTGTTTCTTTAATTTCATGAGGTCTTAGGAGCATGATTTGGTTTGGGATTGGAAAAGCTTTCTGAAGGCAAGACCGTGCTGTGCTCTTCCCACTGAAGCTGTGGTTGGGGATACAAACACTCCGAGACTACTGAACCAGCAACCCGAACACGGTGGCACTCGAGCATCTTCCCCAGTACTGCCAAAGCAGGGAAAAACCATTTACTTTGTCCAGAGGAACAACTTAGAGAATTATTTTTGGTTGCAAAAGTGACCTTTTGACTTCTCTGTGCATCCTATCCCCCCCTTGGCAGCTGGCACAGGGCACTGCTGTTCTCAGGGCAGCCCAGATGGGAAGCTGTGGTTGTCCCAACATCAGCCTCAGCTCTGGAGTGACTGGCTGCCTCCTCAAGGCCCTGGGGAGCACACACTGCACCCAGCTCTGCCACCACAGTGAATGCCAACCCATCAGCTTGGTGCATGATGAAAAACCTGCTGCTGGCCCCAAAGGGTTAACAGGGGGATAAATGTCCACCCCCTCCTTCTTTCTCCCCTGCTTTGGGGCTGCCCTTCACTGATGGAGCTTTCCCCATATGATTTGCAATGGCCTTGCTTGTACCTTTTTGGAATGCTGGGTGCCCACACGGACAGCATTGCTCCTCATTTCAAACATGAGGTGACTCTGACACGCTCCAGCAGCAGTGAGGCAGTAAAACCTGGTAACCTCACCAAAACAAGGACCAAAAACTGCACCAGCTTTTTAAGATGGGGAACAGAGGGATGTTTTCTGAATTGCAGCTGTCTGGGGAAAAAAAAACCCCAGCAACCCCCAGTCCTAGTGTCTCCAATCGCTCTTTGCTCCTAAAAAATAACCACCAAGATGTTTTGGGTTCTCTGCTTCAGAATCTGCACACACCCTTGCTTTGCCCTTCCCAGGTAGCTCCAGACCCCCTCTTTGCCAGCTCCTCAGGCCACCACTTCAGACCCAGGAGGAAGGAGCTGGCCTCACCCCTGCTCTGCCACTCACACGGGTTGTTCTCGTGTTACAGTGGTGAAGGTCACCAGCAGTAATTAAATTCTCTCCCAGCAGTGGAAGCGTGTTGCTTCCTCCCTTTCCCTGGCTGGGGTAAACACAGGCAACGGGCGCCTACTGCCTCTCCCCCAGCAGAGTTGTTTTCTGATACAGCCATAATGATGCAAACAGCTCTTGTGCCAGCTCAGCGCGTCCCCAGAAGGTCTTTAATCACCTCGTCTCTTCTACTGACATAACTGTGCTTTTTGAGGTCATTCCTGATCCAAAAGTGATGCCAGCAGTGCTGAAATACAGGCTTATTCTTTGGAGCTGAGACTACAGAAGGCTGGCCCCTGCACCGGAGCCGCAACAAAGCACAGTGCAACCGCCTTGCTGCTCCTCCTCCAGTTCCTCAGGTGGAAACAATGCAGTTACATTAGCTCACTGGGTATGCTTCACTCTTTCATTTGCTTTACTAACACATTATCATCACTTAATACTTAACTATATCCTGTAGGCAACCATTTTCTATTAAGACCTCCACTAAAAATGCATCAGAAGAGGCTGTTTCAGCTGCTGGGCCTCAGCCCCACGGCATCTCGGGCAGCTCAGAGCGGGAACCATCCCTAAAGTGTGGTAAATGGCTCAGAACTGCACCTCTCCCCTGGCAGAGCCTGCATCTGCAGAGAGAGGGGCTGCATTTGGGCAGCTGCGCTCCTCAGGTGCTTCCCCAGCTCTGTCCCCACCACGGCACTTGTGGGGTGAAGACCCCAGTGATGTACATTTGCCCTTTGGAAGGGCAGCATTGCTCACACTTCAACTAAGGAGCTTTTCCTTATTTTAAAGCCCTTTTTTATCATGTTGAAGTCACAATGGACTACTTCTTCACCCTAAAATCCATCTGAGTTTGGGGGAGACCTTCATCACAATGGACAACCAGCAAGGGAAGTATGCAGAGCTTTTACCGAGTGACTTACAGTCACTGGCCAAGAACGGGTGTCTCCGGCATCAATTTAAGATATCGTGTTGATCCACTAGGCCTGGAAGGCCAAGCTGTATTTTATAAGCCCTCATCAGGGCTCTCTTTCTTGCAGACATCAAGTCCCCTTATTACAAACATAATTATTACTTAAAGAATGCCATTGTTGATGCATATGCAACCAAGCAACAATGCACATCCAGCTCCTCGGGGAAGGAGCCGGGAGTTTTTATCCATACATGGGAAGCTAAGCTCCCTGACCCCCACGTGTAGCAGAACAGTAACGTTTCCTCTTGTCAGGAAGGAGCCAGCTCCTCTGTCATCAAATTTACACTGAAATCTGTTCTTAAAGCAGGACTGACATCTCCAAACAACTGTGCCCAACGAGTGTGTCACAAAGCCCTAACTGGTTTACGATTATTTTCAGGCTAAGTATTTGTGCAGCTCGGGCCTTTAAGAACTAATTTCTCTCCAGCTAAAAACAAGAAGCTTGTCACAATATTTTCAAGTGCCACGTCCCTGCATGATAGCATGAGGGCTGCTATCCCCCAGACCCCAGGGCAGCTCACTCACCACGTTCCACCCCCTCCTCCGCTCCCCGCAGGTTGCCATCCTGACTCACCGACCTGCTATTCCTTCTCCAACCCTCCTGAGCTAAACCAACCCAGAATATTTCTCACCAACAACAGTGATACTATTGCACAAAAGGCTTGGCTAAGGAGCAGCACGAATTGCCCAAGCACATTCCTCGCAATTAAAATGTCAAAACAGAGAGCTACAATTTAGGTGCCACACCAACCTCACCCGGCTCCTCAGCCCACGCACACCGCTGCTTCCCCGATGGTATAAATAATTTCCTTTCAGACTCAAATAGCAATAGCCTGAGGGTTTCTCCACAGCTGCCTTTGAATGTACAGCCTGAAATTCGGTGCCAGGACTCCTATGTTCCTGCAGTGGCGCGGCCTCGCCGGATGCACGTAGCTCAGGCAGCGGGAGGCGGGAATGGCTACAGGTAAGTCAGCAGAGCTGGAGGCAGGAATGACGTGGGGTGGTGTAGGGCATCCTTACCAGGACTGTGTGCATCCCTGTGTAGAGCCTGCTGAGGCACACCAGCGTTGAAAACACAAACGCTCCGATCAGGCCTAGTTCGAATGGATACTGCAAGAGAGGAAAATAGATCCATAAATACACCTGTTACACCATTACCCACTTTAACATAGGTATATATCTGAAATAAAACACACAAGCAGCTGGGCTGACATGGGGATCCGGCACTGGGAAGCACTCCCAAGCTGTACCTTCCTGAAGGGGTTAATGTGACCTACGAGGAGTCCTCACATCAGCCAACAGCCAATGGGCATCCCTGTTGGAAGGGTGATGTGATGGCCGTGGTGCTGCGTGCTTTTGGGAAAGCCTAGCCTGAGCGTGGGGAAACCTGGGGAATAGATGGCATTTGCAGAGCTTTTGCTCACCTGCAAAATCCATGTTAATGCTAATGACCTTAAGGGAAAAAGGCACAGGATGTTGTTCGAGTGATGCCTGAGGTGGAACCGCAGCTGCAGGTCGCCCAAGGGGAACATGATAGCTGCAGAGATGGACAGGAGCATGATCAATAGTCCTTCTGCAGCAGGCTTGGAGGGGAAAAATCAATGTCTGGGTTGAAACTACAGTCTGGCTATTAGAGCAGCCAGGACCATTCTTCCCTGTGACACTTAAGGCTTAATGATCTTCTTATGAAGCCACGTTTGCTTAATTCCCTCTAGGAGTTGCCTACGAACATGGAAGGAAGTGTTGAAATAAATTGACATTCTACAAGGAAAAAAACCCCACGCATTCAGTAAAGAATGAGCTTAATGTGCCAGCCCTTAATCCAGTCACTCAGCTTCTGAGGCCCAGGGCGGGGCTGGTGGGCCCCTCCCAGTCTCCAAAGGACATTTTTCAGGAAAAAAGGTAAATGAACCCATAATGTAAATAAATGAAATTAAATAACTGGATTTGACACAAAGTCTCCACCTGGAGAGGCTGACAGCTGACCAAGGTGGCCACAGCTCAGCCCAGTGTCCTGTGGAAAGTCTGAGGCATAACAACTCCCTCCTGGCCCTACCCTGGGCGTGCTCCTGCCCCTGGAACAGGGAGCCCAGGCCTGGCTGCAGGGGTCACTCCTGGTTCACAAAGCGCTATTTCCTCCTGGCTTCCCTAAGCCTTTGTAGGATTTACACCCACTTTATTCCCCCCTCAGCAGGCAGCCTGGGACTTAGTCCAGATCTGTAATTGATGACTAAGGCAGCTTTAGAAGATAGCAGCATAATGTACTGGTAGATTTTTCCTTCTTAATAGAGGCAATTAAATCATTTAATTATTTTACAGCAGCTTTATTGTTTCATGGCAGTTTCCAAGAACTATGAGACAGCCCGTGAAGAGCTGTGGCCCCCAGTGGTAGCTTATCAATGGAGGAGGAGAAAGTGCTGCTGGCCAGGTCTTTCTGGCAGGGCTGACAAATATCCCACCTTATGGCTCCTCATCCCCACCCCATTTCCAAGCCACTCTGACCAGTTACCATACTGTTATAGGGATGAGGCTGGAGGCTAAATGAATTCAGAGATCTCAGCATAATTCAATGATCTTGGCATAATTCAGCAATTCCTGTGAGTCACAGCCCCAGGACACGGGAGGGAGGACACCCAGGGACCCACAGCAAGACCCCCAGCCTACTGCAAGCCCTCTTGCTTGATCTCTGAAGTGTGCCTGAGAGGGCTGAGGAACAGGCTTAGATACAATGCAGCCAGGAAGCTGTTACTGCTGGAGTACAGGAAGCATACGGCTGGGTTCATAGAATGAAATTGAAACAGTCATTGCAGAGAAATGAGTTTGTGGGAAATAAACCTTTGAGAAAGATAAAATACTGAAGGTTTTGGGAAAATGACCATGAAATCTTCCCAAGCAGCCTACAACTCTAGAGCAGCGAGACTGATGTTACTTCTCGGACAAACAGGCTCCCTGAATGGTGTTGGATGCTGTTTGTCTAGGGCAGGTTAGGGCCAGGGGAATTCCAAGGATGCTTTCCCTGCATCACACAAAAAGCAGGCGGCTCAGGGCTCCTTTGGTTTCCCTGGAAGTTGGCATTTCTGGATGTGCAGCAGAGGCTCAGCAGGCACGGGGCCAGCACAAGACACCGACTCTGGGCATCTTCTGCAGCAGCCCCATGGGTCCCCCCCCATGGAAAACACAGCAAGCCCACCCAAGCACAGCAAGGCAGCCCAGCCCACCCACGGCTCTGAGCAGGGCTCATGCTGAGGGAAGGAGTTTTCTGCTGAACTTCGCTCTGCTATTGGCCTCTTATGGTAACAGGAGGGAAAAATTCATGTCTGTGAAAACAAACACAGAGCCCCTCTGGAAGCAGCAGCAGCTTTGGATTTGCTAGTTTTCTGGAGGGTGCTGGAAGCAGACACATGCTTTGGGGTTTTTTTTAATTCTTTATTTTTGTCCCTCTTACCTTGTACTGGTTCACAGTTGCAATGAGAAAGGAGAAGGAGATGGCAGTAGCTGCCATGGCATGGGTGGAAGGCATCCCATACTCTGCAACTGTCCTCAGCTCCAGCTTGACAACAGGTGGTGAGAGGGGCCGAGGCCACTTCAGTATGTCCTTGGAGACCTGGCCAATGTACATCACTATCTGGGGAGAGGAAAGGCCACAGGGCTGTCAGTCAGCACAGGCAGTTCCCATTCAGCCCACCCAAGAACCACCTCTGTTGTTGCACTTTTTCCTGCAAAACCCACCATGCCAAGTGCAGAATTTATCCCCTGAATTATTAAAGGGTTTTCCATTATCCTGGTCAGTGAAGGAAGTGGTGGCTTTCCTGCACAGTGTTGTAACCTGATCAGAAGTGGGACCAGCAGGAGGGTTTGCTGATGAGATGCATCAATATAGGATGGTCTGAAATGGACAGCTGGTTCCCCCCTGCCACACCAGAGAAGTTTAAGTTCCTCCCAATCCCTTACAACCCTTCTCCTGCAAAGCAAACCTCTGTAAGAAGAGTTTTTCTTAAATCAACACCTTGGCCAGCTGCATCCCTCCCAGCTCCACGCAGTAGCTCTCCAATAGCAGCACCAGCTCTCCTATTCCCAGCAGCTCCCACTCACCCCACCACACAAGGTGCTCCAGGATCCCAGCCAGGACACACCACCAGCTAAACAACCTTGGCACCCACTGTGCTGACACCCTCCTCCCAAAGACAATGGGCTCTCAGCATCCACAGAGAGAAGGATGTAAACAAAACCTGCCAGGCTGTCCCTGGAAGATGTATTTTCTTTCTCTTGCCACCCTCCTCCTGTTGGATAGTGCAGCCAGACATGTCCAAAGCAAGCTCTGCAAAACCAAGCAAACCTCTTTGGGCTGGTTTTAGTTGGTTTTGGTTGGGTTTTTTAGTACAAAAAAATCAGGTTAACTGACATCTGCCATGAAAAAACTCAGTTGCCGTGCGAGACAGCTCACTGTTCTGCTTCTCATGCTTTCCCTAGCAAAGGAGGGGTCTTAAAATAACACCCTTCCCATGCTGGTGTTCACCATATGCCAGAACAGCAACACAATCACCCGCTGCCTCATTTGTCACCAGCCACATGGCATCCCTCCATCTCCCACCAGACATTCAAAAACTGGCTTCACGTGAAGAGAAAGACATCAGGACTCAGAATGCACAGATCAGGACCAGAGAAAAGCCAAAAAGTCACATTCCTTCACTCCTCTTTCTACTCAAGCACACGCCACGGGGAGCACTAGGCTTCCAGCCAGCACCAGAGCTTGGCAAAGCGACTGCTGGTGCCTCTGCATCCTGTGTCCCTCATCCCATGAATCACATGACTGTGTTGTTAGCAGCACTGCCTGCGGCACGCCTGGCTGCTGCTCCTACCTCACCTGGGCATATGGGGCAGAGGGCAGGCAGCAAACAGCCTGCCCTGACCCCGCACGGCAAACAAGGGCTCAAGGAATACACGTCTTAATGAAACCCCTGTGTGGGTCTCTGGTTAATGCCACAGCTTGCCAAGTGGATGCAGGCACGTCTTTGGGAGTTAATTAAATTCCAGGGTTGAAAGCAAAATTACTCTCTCTGCCAGAACATAAAACATTGAGGCTACCGTTTGTGATAGCATCTGAGAGGCGAGTAGGATGAGCCAGTTTATCAGCAGTCCTCTGTAATAATGACTTCCACTTGTAGAAGTATTATTAGCACTAGTACGTAAGAGCATTACAGAAAGGGAAATGAGTCATCTTTGAAATGAAGGCTATGCTGGGGCTTCTGATGGTGAAAAACAGGCTGAGCGCTGGAGGTGGTATGGGTAAGCAAAAATACCAGGCATCCACACACCACCTTCCTTCCTGGCCTTCCAGATTAAATTCTGACCCTTCTATTTTCTGGACACATATTGCACAGACACATGGAGTAATGAGAGGTGAGACAGACTCCATCAAACGTGAAAAGGACCCAAGACACATTCAGACTAAGCACCGATCTCTGAAGCGCCAGACCTTTGCCTTGAGCTTATCTGGGTGCTGTGCATGTGGTTTTACACACATTATTCTAGATTATTCGGCAGAAGCAGCAGTTGTAGGTGCACTAAAACACACAACCCCCTCAGCTGAACTGGCAGGCTACCCCGGGAAAGTGGGAGATGACAGTTGCATCATTGATAAAAGCCACCCAGCAAAGGTGTTGCACCAGTTCACCTCCCTCCTCACGTGCTGCTCACAAGTGGCTGGGGAGCACAGGACTGCCCAGGCACCACATGGGCTCTTCACCTCACAGCATGGCCAGGCAAGCAGCCCGGGGCTCTGGCCAGCTCTGCCCAGGGTGGGCAGAGGGGCAATCCCAGGGAGACAGCCCCACAGCACCGAGTGGGGCAGGCAGAGACCAGCTGGGAGCTGCGCATCCCTCTCCAGGCCAGAGCATCAGCCAGGCCTGCTGAGGCCATCACACAGCTGGCGACTGAGGGCAACACTCCCATGAGCCAGCCAGGCACAAACCCCCTCACCTCAGCCACAAATAGTAGAAAACCCAACTAAGCTAAATAGGAAGCCACCACAGATGCAGTCACTACATGACAAGCATTGCAAGGAAACATGCTTACAGCATAATATTTAATTGCAGGATGTCTCTGAATTGCACTCTGCTGCAGCTCTTGTCAGCTGAGGATGACAGGAGTCTGCTTGGCTAAGTGGCATATTCTCTCTTGAGCCCCATTTCATTGACCCTTTGGCTTTACTCTCTCACAGTCCCAGGAAAGACAGCAGGCAGCCTGAAAGTTTTGACCCATTACCAGCTTTTTTCAAAGTAGTAGACGAGAAAGTTCCTGTGATAAACATTGTGAGCCATAAGCACCGGGGCACCGGGAAAGGAGGTGGAGAGATGAGCACGGGGGACAGGCTGAAGATCAACACTGAGCTCGGCCTCACCTACACTTGACTTGAATTACCTCTTTGCGCAATGCCAAAAGCCCTTGATAGCCTGGGAAAGAAATTTATCATGGGCAGAAATTAATCCCAAGCCCGGACCAGCAGGTACCTTGGGATTGCTTCAGTCACAAAGCCAAGATGACAGGGCTTGGCCTTCGCTGTGATTTCCAGCTTACCCTAGGTGAGCCAAAGAGCACATTCACAAGTGCCTTGCACAGAGAGCCAGTGCTGGGCTGCACAGCTCCTGCACCCCTGCCACTGCTCTGCCTCGGTGGGACACAAATCGCACCCTTCGTCTGTGTGTGTGAACGGGGGAGCTGCAATCGCCGGCAGAGCCTGGGGTAGATGAGGCAGGCTCTTCCTCCCAGGGGCTCCTGCCCTGTGAGGCAATGTATTACCCACCCCTCGTGCTGCTCAAGCTGAAGCAGTGAGCAGCCTGGTTTACTAGGTTGGAAATCTAGGGTACAGCTGGCCTGGGCTGTTCAGAGCTGGACCAGCCACCACTGTTTCTTCATTGCCAGGTGCTACGGCATCCACTCAGGACACCATGGTCACGCCGGGAATGCAGTGTGGCACAGACCATGCCCCAGCTGCCATCCCTCCCACGGGGGTCCCATGTGTATACCCACTGGCTGAACGCCCAGGCAACACCCCGACAGACAAGGGCACCTTTCTAACCCCCAGCTCGCACCACCACCAGCCAGTGTGGGAGCTCCTGAATTGCCAGCGCTATGCAGATGACTCTGAAGCCTTCTGAGCTACCTTCCTTAGCACTCAGGTAAAGAATTCTTACTCACTGTACACACTTGCTGCCCCCTCCAAGAACTGCTCTGTACTAATGTGACTTCAAAACAAGACTTTCCTCAAGCTCTGGTGCCTACCGCTGATGCTGGGGCAGCCTGGGCTGCAGTGGGAACAGCAACCAGTCCTTCACAGCCAAGGCATCAGCTGAAGTAAAGGCAAAGCTTCATCACCACGGTGGGTCAGCAGCATTACATTTTACTACAGGAATGCAATTAGCAGTTACTATAGGAGCAGGGTAGCCTTTTTCTGAGGGTTGCCCTGAGTCATACGGACCATCTCCAAAAATACATCCTCACCTGGGACTTTGCACTAGGATAAACAAGATAGATTCATCTTTGAGTTTTAACAGACCTTGCTTTCACAAAGAACAATGGCTCAAACCCAAGGCACTGACATGCACATCGCTCCAGGTGCCAATGTGTTTGTCCCAACATCTGCAGGTGTTCCCTCAATGTCAGGGGCTGCTCCCCTCCCTGTGGGCATCAGAGTCCTGTCAAGTGACCTGGCTCCTTGACACCTGCATAACTCTGTTAGTGGTTCAGTAACTTCAGAAGTGGTTTTGCTCACCTGCAGGTGTTCTCCAGCATTTTCAATGGCTTTCCTTCACCCCTCTCCTAATCCCTACGGGCAGCACTGCTGCAGCAGGAAGCAAACAAGCCCAACATAGGTCTGCCACCACAGTGCAAACATGTAGGAAGGCACACAGACAAACAAAGCCAAGCCAGCTCCACACGCAGAGGCATGGGACCAGCACTTCAAGGCACAGTTTCCCCTTTGGAACATTCACACAGCAGCTGCCCAGACCCCAAATCCCACAGGTATTAGGGAACTGGCCTGGTGCCGCTGGGGAATGTCTGACATCCTCCTCATGCAGCTATCTTCCCTCCTCTGTCACAACCTCTGCATGGGGACAGTCACACCTGGCCATCCCACAGGCCTGTGGAGACCAGGAGAAGCAATTCTTTTTGCAGTCTGCAATGGTTTGGCTAACAAAGGTGAAGCAGAACACATTTATTTTCAACTTCTGATTCTGCACCATTGACCTATTAAAAGGGCAAGGGGAAATTCTAGAGAAGACACGAGGTCACATAACACTGGCGACTTCTTCCCCAAGACTCACACTGTGGCAGCTGACTGAGTCTCCTCTTTCAGCTCCAAAACAGAACCTCTATAATCTGGCTCTGGAAGCCCTGCCCTGCCATAGTACTTCTTGCCTTCCCAGACAGGAAATCTACAGCTTGAAAATAAGGTTCCTTTTGGATTTATTATAACCATTGTGTGCTGATAGAAGCAACAGGAACACTGGAAAGATGGAGGGAGGGAAAAAAGAACACACTATTAATAAACTGGCATTTACAGGAGATTAGTCAAGCAGAAGCAGAGACTGCATCCTCAAAGTGCCAGCTATTTTCTGTGGTTGTCAAGGCAGGCGTGATCTTGATTCACCATCCAGAAATTAAACCAAGCATGCAGCCTGCACTGTTCACAGCTTCTATTCTCAGCATCCCCAGCTAAGGCTTACGCGAGGAGATAAACACTGCAGCAGATAATAGCTGCGGCTGTGCCCCTGGAGCATCGCTCGCTTCACAGGGAGAGAGGGACACAGCAAGGAAGAGCATGTTCTTCTGGAGATGCTCCCCCTACCCCCAAGCCAATGCCGAGCACTAAGGTTTGGCTTCAGGGTATTAGCCTTGGATGTCACCAAGAAGCACTGCTGGCCTTTCACCCTGGTGACAGCCCAGGTGGAGGAAGCCCTGCAGAAGCCCAGGCACCCCCAGCTTGGAGGAACTTACACCACCCTCCAATCACATCCTGCTCCACATCACCACCTCAAACCACCCAACTGCTTCCCACATGCAGAGAAGAGACAGGGCATGTCCTTGAAGCATACACCCCTTAAGTGAGAGAGCAGCTGGCTAGGGGTACCCAGGGACCAGCCATCACCAGAGGCACCATCCGTCTCATCATAGCTGTGCAGGAACATTACAACACATTTACCAAGGGTTTGGTTGGATGAAACAGGGTTGCATTGAGCTGCTGGGATGCTCAAGAACCTATGTGAGTTATCCTGGCCCTGATATGAGCAGCACACTCAGGAGGCAGGTCCCCAGCAGCCGCGAGCAGGGAGGTGCTCAGCAGCTACTGGCAGAGCAGGGTGCATGTCACAGCAAGGGGAGGCAGGGGGCAGGAGAAGGGGAGAGATAGTGCAGGCCACTTCTTTAAATATATATATATATAGGAGGGAGCAGTTTGGTTCTCTCAAGTCAGACCTCAGAACAACAAAAGCAGAACAGGATCGTGAGAGCCTCATGCCTCCAGAAATATAACTTCCCAACATCCTGGGGTGTTCCTTCTGCCTTTAAAAGAAGCCTTCAACCAAAGCCATAAGATAGCTGACCATCTTGTAATGGGTTTAAACCATATAAATTTGGAGCCACAGTGTCCTGGTAGCAGGGAACATACTGCCACATTGAGCTGGTTTGCCATCTACCACCTACAACAGGGAAGCTTTTACGCCTTGTAGTTCTAGTAAAACACAAGAGCTTCAGATTTAAACTTCCCTTAAATGACTCTGGCTGAAGCACAGCAGTCTGGAGCCGACAGCAGACAGGTCGTGCCTGCCTTCAGGTCAGGTCTCAGCTACGGCACTTCCTCTTCGAGGGCAGAGTACAACTACCAGCACATACTGAACTCCCCATAGGAAGCACCTTATCTTGCATGTGGCATTTTCTTTTATGGAGCCTTTATTTGTGTATTCTGGCAGTGTATAGTTACTTACATACTGGAGTACAGGCTCTGAGGCAGTGTAAAATATGTCACTTTGAAGAGCTTGACTTTCCCCAACGTTTGTCAGCTGTTCCATGCTTGTTTTGGTGAAATGTTGCAAAGCACAAAAACATTTACATTGAATGTGGCAAAGCACAAACAATAACACAGAAGACCCAACAAGGCCAGAGTCAGCTGCAAAGTGCCTCTCAAAGCGGCGTCCAGGGGAGATCAGTTGCTGCACACGACTGTCAGCAGCGTTGTGACTGTGGGTAAACTCCTGCTGGGAATTGAAGTCCACCAGGTTACCCTGAGCACCAGAGTCCAGAGCTTTTTCACTGTGAGGGTGACAGAGCACTGGGACAGGCTGCCCAGAGAGGTTATGGAGTCTCGTTCTCTGGAGTCATTCAAAACCTGCCTGGACGTGTTCTTGTGTGAGTCAGTCTAGGTGATCCTGCTCTGGCAGGGGGGCTGGATCTTTCAATGTCCCTTCCAACCCCTAATGCTCTGGGATTCCCATGTAACAGGCTGCCAACAGCCTTTGGCAAACTGTGTCCCTGAAAAAGCAAGGTGATCACTGTGGATTCAGACCCAGGACCTTCCCAGACTCGCTGAAGACGTCTGTGCCCAGGAGCCCACAGGGCCACGCACATCACTGCGAGTCCCCCAGCACCACCAGTCACCCAAACTCTGTGTCCCTTTGGGAATGCCACCGTCACCTGGCACCACGGTGCAGCTTACTGCTCTGAGGCACCGGCAGCTTCCACACCTGCCCTGGCAAAGTCCATGCTGGCCAGTTCTTATTTATATTTTACAAATTAGAGTTCTATAGGCTCCAAAGAGCTGGGGATACATTTTACATCCACTCACCCTGAAAAAATGACATGAAAAATATTTCCAAGCATGCTGAAGAGCAAGCAGAAAACATAACTGTCTTCTTCCCTCCCCCCCCCCAGGTATCTATTTTAGCACTGGAATTCAACACCAAAATATAAAGCTTTCAACCCTGAAGGGGTGCAGAGATTAAAAAAATCCCCACAAACTGAACTTTCACCTCTGGAGCCAAGTTGTGCAGTAAATTTCAAGTAGGAGCTGGCTCCTGTGAAGTTATTTTTCACCTTTGCACTTCCTGGTTGAAGTAGCAAGGGCCACAGGCATCAAAGCCTCATCTGAGCAGATGCAAGAGCATTTGCTTCAAAGAGTTGAAGAGGAGAAGCAAAGATGCTGGGGCACCTTCAGCACTGACCCAGCATCTTGCTCGGAGGTTTCAGGCTATTATCTCCCTCCTGTAGCTGTAAAGGGAAAGGTGTATCCCTAGAGGTATACTGTGAATCCTTAGAGGAAAGGCACCATCATGGAAGCACAACACACTGTTTTAAGCTCCCAGAGCACCTAGATGAGACCACAGCCACCATTTCCCAGAGCTAAAGAAAACCACAAGCAGTTGATTTTGGAGATCCAGGGCTGGAGGAGACATCCCAGGGCACCGAGTCCACTCCTCTGCTACTGCTGCAATGAACGTGGTAATTTTTCTTACTGCCCTTTTAGAGCTTTTTCACAGCCTTTGGCTTCAGCCTAGCTTATTTGTGACTGCCTCATGCATGTTTCCTCTTGTGACTCTACTTTTAAGGATCTCCTTCCTTCCGCTGGTATTTACAGTCAGCCCCGTTCTCTCTCCAACTTCATTTTGTTAGAGACTTGTTTCAGCTTTCAGTCTGCTCAGAAAATAGCCTGTTCCCTAATCATCCCTGGCCCTGCTCCAGTTCAGATTTCTCTCTCAAATGTGGGTGACTGGTTCTGCAGAAACTGTGACAGATAAGATGGCAGGAGGGCCTTACAAGCAGCATTAACAGCACTTGTATTAGGGGAAGAAGTTCCCCCAATCCATCCCAGGACCCCGACACCGCCATTTCCAAGTTGCAGCAGAAGCTCACAGGTCTGACTGCTGGTCACACAAGTACCACAAGTAGTACTGCTCCTGTTTCTCCACTGCCCAAGGGTGAGCCTACCTCCCCCTCACAGCCATCAAGCCCCTCCATCGTGCCTTGCACTCTGACCAGGTTTTACCAGCACGTGTTCCCCACGTACCCGTACGCCCTGCACCAGGCTCAAGAAGAGGTCATCGCTGGGCCAGTCTCTCCCTGATGGAGAGCTTCACTAATAACCTTTCCTTACCCCAAACAGTGTCCCAAAGGGACCTCTCAGCATCTCCTTAAAGCTTTCCAATACCAAGTCCTTCCCCTGGCTGTGCAGGAGCCTTCCACAGGCTGTGTTGCACTTGCCCCTTACTAGCAGCAGCATGGCAGGCTACCCAGGTATTTCCTTCTAGCACAGCCCGTCTCAGCCACACATCACCACCCATGCAGAAACAGAAGCGTGCCTTTCAAGCCCCGAGCTGCAGGCAGCCTGTGGGTCTGAGCTCCTGCTCACCAGCACAACAGGCATGGTGCCAGCACTGTCCCCAAGGACCTTACAGTGATGTAAAAGCACAGCTCTGTCACATGGAACACCCTGGCACCTCCCCTGCCGCTGAGCCCATCCTGCTGCTGCGGACATGACCTAGGTGTTGTAGGCAGATTGGCAGCAGACACTGTTGCCTGTTCACAGCCCATTCGCCAGCAAACAAGCTGCCCAGCTCAGCTTGCCAGAAGATTAACACAGCCTGCACAGACATTTTTAGCCTCTTCGCTCTTACATGTTATTAAAGCGCTTTTAAAACTGCAGATCATCACAAGCCTGTGTATTTCAAACAGCTTCTCCCTTTCTGTTAAAAACACAACTCTGACTCCCTCGGTCACTGGGAGAATATCATCAATAATCTTGACATCATATGCTCCAATACTCTAATTACTGCAGCCTAGGTCTGGCCAGTACTCAGATGGAGTCCTCACAAGGTAAAGGCAAAGCAAGCCTGCAGAGTGGCACGCAAGGAGCTCTGAAGAGTTATTTTTTGAGCAATATGCAATCCCAGAAGGCAGTGACTACCAATTATCATCTTCTGTGGCACATCTCCAGAAGCTGTAGGTGTACTCCTGGCCAAAACCCAACTCTAATTATACAGTGTCCACCTACTTTGAAATTTCATCTGCAAGTTATTTTTCGTGTTCCCTTTATAAAACGTATTGACCAGGGTTCCTGGCACAGAACAGCCGAGGCCGCCTGTCCGAGGCCAGGTGTGCTTGAAGTGACCCAACTCAAATCATTTATATTGCTCCTCATCATGCTTCTTGGACAAAAGACAGAATATTACTAATCAGAATTTACTAACTCAAAGAGAAGCTTCGCTGAAAAGAAATAAAGGTAGGTATCACATCCAAGCTTTTTACCAAGCTTCAATTACTTAAATCAATGTAGATTGACAGCTAATCCTCCAGGGCCTGCTGTCCGCCAGAGATGCTTCCTGCCTCCTTTCTTTGTTCTAAAACTGTCTTATTTGGGCAGCACAGATCTGATCGATACCAAGATGAGCAATGGCCACGACAAAACAACAGCCATTCCCAGATTAAAGTGCCTGGTTATCTACTGGTTTTCAGAGCCAGAATGGGAATACATTATTCTGGATACCCCAAACCACCTTTGCACAAGATGAAGCCTGGTAATTTGAGAATGGTCTCATAGTGGCAAAAAAACCACAAACAAGCAAAAGAACCCACCCCAAAAACCCACAATGCTTTTAACTCTTGGCCTTCAACAGAGAATCTGATTTCCACCCTCCAAGTGACTGCAGAAACACACCATTTATTCCTCAGCAGCCTGTGCATCCCCTTCCTATGAAGGTTACACTAATTTCAACCGAGCCAGAACTATATGAAGATGTCACGCAGAATAAATTGGGACAAGAGAAAAATTTTGTAAAGTAATGAAAATCAGTCCTTAAGATACCACGACACATTGGGAAGGAAGTGTTTTCCCAAGCATTCTGTGCAAACCTTATCAAAAGCAGCTCAGTCAGTTCTTGGGCTGAAAAAAATAAGTCAATTGAAGATGTGAAGGAGATCAACAGACAACCTGCATCAGCTAATGCCACTCACCTCCCTCAGGGTAGCAATGCTGCTGCTTCCTGGACATGCCAGTTGCAAACATAAATAACATGGAGGTTGTCTGAAGGGCTGCTCTTACTCTTAAAAACTCATTTGTTATATTTAAATAAAGTCATAGAAGTACTTACAGACCAAACAATGATCATCCTTCTAGACACAGAGTGATCGATGTTCCAGTAGATAAATGGAAGGAAAGTGATGTAAAAAATCTCTTCACCCAAAGCAGCTGAAAACTTGAACAGGTAGTAGTAGAAGTAGTTCTTCACAATGTACTTCTGCGTGCAACCCTGGACATGAGAGAGTTTCAGAAAGCTTTAGTGAATTAGCAAACTATCAAACATTTAAGAAATTTTAACTGCTACAGTTCCCAGCGCTTAAACCAAATAATTTGTTGGAACAAGCATCAAGAAATCAAGTCCAATTTTTATACTAAAATGAAGACTACAGCGATAGAATAAATGCATTTCCTCAGATCAGAAATCTATTCAAACTAATTTAAAGTAGCAGCCCCAGTGACAAGGATTTTAAAGAGATTGAATCCATCTTTCCTCCAGGGACATGGAGTACATTTCATAAAAGCATAGCAATGCATTCATTTTGAAGTTTCTACACCAGCAGATACAGAAAGCCACCATCACCTTCACTGGAAACGTGTTTTGAGATGAAGAAGAGTAAACTGCAATTACTGAACCTTTTCATTTAAAGCTTTCCTCTTTATAGCAGGCAAACTTCACCCTATCAGATCTGGAAATTTGCCATAGGGTGCTACTGGCAACAGCAGCACCCCCTGTGCCCCTTCAACATCAGGTTCTTCCAGCCCCGTGCTCTCTCACTGCAGGATGCTGATGGGATCACAGCGGGGCGGGATGCCGTGGCTGTCCGCTACAGCCCTGGCATGCGAATTATAATCACAGCTGGGTGGGGTGATCAGGGCAGGGGGAACAAGGCTGTGAGCAGGCAGAGACAAGACCTACCCTGTCACCACTGAGTTTTCATTCCAATATCTTTAAGAAACCACCACTGGGTTGTTTGGGTGAACACCACCAGCAGGTATACTGCAAAGAGTGTTGGGTGACCCCGTTAAGGACATCATTCATTTAATTGAGCCACAGATTTCATTTTTCTCTGGACTTGGCAACTAGATTATTCAATATACCCCACCTAGCCCACTCCTTTTCCCTCCTCCATGAGGCTGTGCCCAGCCCACCGGAGCTGGGAAGCCACACATCAGCGTATGTTATTAAGGCTGTGGCTTTGGTCACTTGTGGAGCTGTTTAGCTCCTGCTGCCATCTGCGACTAGAACCCCACTGAGAAGCCTTCCACCCTGCTAGCAGAGCAACATGCACACCAATCACGTTTTCTATACACACTTCCATGTTTCTGAAAACTTATATGTGTGTATGAAGAGGATTTTTGATATGGGGGCAGGTGCAAGGGACCAAATCTAGTCTCTCTCCATCTCCCCAAAAAGAAATCATGTATGGAAGGGAGCTGCATAAATATGAGATGAAAGAACTTCCTAAAGATGAGAGCTGAGAAGTGATCATGAAGGCTTAAGCATAGACACAACGTTGAGATACAGCTTTGACATAAGCTCCTAAAACCATTCTAAGGGGAAAAACTACTATGCTTGGACTTGATTGTGCACCTGATCTACCAGAAAGAAATTCTCATCCTGCATCCTAGGGAGAAAATGCAAAGATCACCCAAGGAGTCTAGACGTGCAACTGTGACTCATTGTGAAAGCAATTAGAAGTTCCATTCCCTTAATCTGCTTTTAATATGGAAATGAGGCAAACTGCATGAAGGCAACAAAGGCAAGATGGAAAGAAGTTCCATTCAGCATCATTTCTATCATAGAAAAAACCCACAGTTTATTTAAATTGATTTTTGCATCAATAAACAGAAAAGATGACTCAATGCTTCCTAAAGACCCAGGTCACAGGAGTGTCCCACTATGTATTAGTAATAGAGGTCACAGATGAGTTACTGGCATCCCTCTAAAATAATTCATGCTTGGCTATGCCATGGCTGGCCAAATGACAAAGCAATCAGTCTGAGTGTCTCGAGTCTCAAATGCCAATTAGAAAACACCCCCAGTGCAATTAGCAACTCTGATGCTTCTGCCTGAGATTCTGGACCTGTATTTGGCCACACTTACATTGCCCCAGAGAAAACCCTCTTCTGGCATTGCTAATTTCTCAATTAAGCATCAATCTCCCATGTATTAGGAATTATGTGCTCGTGTGCTTCAGATCAGAGATGATCAGACATATCCCTGAGGTAACTCTTTTATACTTGGAACCTTGTGGGATGAGGAATAAAACTTTCTAATTCCAGTAGTCTCTTTTGAGGGGAGAAAAAAACCCTGGAGTCTAAAAGAAATCTGGAGTGAAGAAAGGTAAAGCCAAGTCCTTCCAAGTAGTTTTTTAAACCTCTCTTTTTCTTTCTTATTTTGCTTTTTTATCAGGAGAAGTAATCTCCCACTTGTTTTGTTGGGTTTTTAACCCTTTTTTTAAAAAGAAAAACCCTACACCAGCAGGTGGGGACAGCCCAAGATGAGAGGCAGGGGATGAACAGATCACATCTGAGACACAGGGTGGTAACAGCCACAGTAGGCACGTAAGGTAGAGAGAATTGCCCCATTTGATTTTAGGTAGTGTGCAGTAATGAAATTTTAAACAAGGGGATGTTTTGAATCCCTGTGATCCTAAAGCATTGCAAGAACTGAAACCCCACTCCAAGCACCTTCATAGCCCAGCTCCCATTCAGTCACAGCAGTGCCAAGGCTGGGGCCCAGCAGCCAGCTCAGGTTTAGTGCTTATGGCCATTATTTCTGCAGAAAGCAAAGACCACTGTGCTTTGTGCAGTGCCTTCCTTCGCCAGCCTTGTGCAGAAAAAGGCTATTACATTATTTGTGTGAATGTCTGGCATCTTCTGACACTCTCAGAAGCTTATTCAGTCTCTACTTACACAACTCTAACCTTTAGACTGGTTTATATTTAATATACTGAAGCGACCTGATGCTTTCCACCACCTCTGAAGCGCTTTTGGTGGGTCAGCCCCTCCATCCACCCCGGTTACTATTCAATCAGGATCAGAGAGGTTTCAATGGGCAGCTACCAAGGCTGTAGAGATAATCCAAAGTTTAAGAACATTTCAGAAGCAACATGCAATAAGCCACAACATCCACAGAAGCCGGAGACAGGCAATTTCACACAGGGCTCCTCAGCTACGAAACATCCATTCTGAAGAAGCTTAACTGTGCAAATTACAAGAGACTCACATTCATGTGAGTCTTTGTATGTGAAATGCTCCCCTGAAGGCCTGGCACAGAAGATGTCTCTATTCTACGTCATTCTAATGTCACAGTCTCTGCGCATTGGTCACAGGTGGGTCACCCACACATCTCAGGAGGCCAAGCGTAGCCCCTGTGCTGCCACAGAGCCCACCCAACCTCCCTTGGAGTGTGGGAGCATCCCCAGTGCTTCCCTAGGGAGCAGTAATGACAGGGTCAGCAGAGCAGATCAAGCCACCACTACGGCAACTCTTGGAAGACACTGACACCAGGACAGACTACAGCAGGGATCATAGAATCACAGAATTGTAGGGGTTGGAAGGGACCTCGAGAGATCATCGGGTCCAACCCCCCCTGCCAAAGAAGCTCCCTGGGACAGATCACTCAGATAGGCGTCCAGACGGGTCTTGAATATCTCCAGTGAAGGAGACTCCACCACCTCCCTGGGCAGCCTGTCCCAGGGCTCTGTCACCCTCACTGGGGAAAAGTTCTTCCACATGTTGGTGTGGAACTTCCTGTGCTCCAACTTGCAGCCATTGCCCCTTGTCCTGTCCCCACAGACCACTGAAAAGGATCTGGCTGATTCCCCCTGCATCCCCTGCTTCAGATAATTATAGACTTTAATTAGGTCCCCCCTTAGTCTTCTCTTCTCAAGGCTGCACAGTCCCAGCTTACTCAGCCTTTCCTCATAGGGGAGATGCTCCAGGCCCTTAATCACCTTCGTAGCCCTTCTCTGGACTCTCTCCAGGAGATCCCTGTCCTTTTTATACCAAGGAGCCCAGAACTGGACACAATACTCCAGGTGGGGCCTGATCAGGGCAGAGTAGAGGGGGAGGATCACCTCCTTTGACCTGCTGGCCACACTCCTCCTGATGCACACCAGGATCCCATTGGCTCTCTTAGTCACCAGGACACACTGCTGGCTCATGGCCAACCTGTCATCAACCAGGACCCCAGCTCTTCTCCAGCAGGTCATCCCCGAGCCTGTACTGATACAAACAGTTATTCCTCCCCAGATGCCAGACTCTCCACTTGAGGTTCAACAAAAGCATCTGGTTTCTCCCTGCCCAGCTCTCCAGCCTGTCCAGGTCTCTCTGGATGGCAGCGCAGTGTTCCCGTGTGTCAGGTCACTCGTCCCAGCTCTGTATCATCGGGTACTTGCTGAGGGTGGATGCTGTTCCCTCATCAAGGTTGTCAATGAAGATATTAGACAGGACTGGAACCAACACCGAGCCCTGGGGAACACAGCTAGTCACAGGTCTCCAGTCATATTCTGCTCCACAAATCACAACTCTCTGGGCTCGGTCCAACAGTCAATTCTCAACCCACCTCACTGCATCGTGTTAGACAGTACACACAGAAAGAGCATTTCGCCTTTATAGCCACAGTGAAAGAATAGCAGCTGAACCACTAGCACAATGGATTTAAAATGTGTTTTAAGACAGAGGTATATCCTACATGAGGGGAAAAATAAAGAGATTTAAAAGTACCACTCTCCTTCTGTTCCTCCGGATATTTCTCATCAGCGTGCTAAACAGACACCAGCCTTCCCTGCCCTGTCTCTAGAGACAAGCTTTGCAGCATCAGACGTCTGAGGCTCCAAGCCTGACCCAGAGATACCATTAGCCAACACTGTTCTCAGCTCTCAATTACTTCGGATCCTTCAGGAGACATGCACGTTTAATTTAAGTTCCTGAAGTCATTACGTGGCTTCCCTTCCAAGAGAACTGCCTTGCAGAAGTGCAGGATTTCTTTCCCAGAGCCCCCAGTTAATGCATTCTAATACTTGTCACTTAGGGGAGTTTTCTTTTTAGGCTTGCAGAAAGGCAATATTTACAGAAGCCATGAAAGAGCAGGCACGAGGGGGGGAAAAAAAAGCTCAAAAAAATCTGACATAGATGCTGCTGTGCACAGAGACAATGGAAATCAGACAGTTCAAGACTTGGTGGAGTAAAACCAGTGGGGAAAACCACCCCTCAGTTTCACAGTCTTCTGTACAGCAGACTGGTGTATATCATTTCAGTTTATTAACTGTGCCAAATTAATGAAACAACCTACCAAACCACAGCCAAAAATCAGGTATCAAGGACCAGATTTTGGAATATAAGAGAGAGTAAAACAAATGATACCAAAGACCTCACCCACACCTCTTCCAGCCACCTACCTAGCTAAACATTAAAGAATTTCGAAGTTTTCTGAAGATCCAACAAGTAGTGAGAGCAGCCTGTAACATCTCCAGCACCTCCTCTCACCTTCCCTGGGACCATCAACCTTGCAAACTCATCACACCAAGATTAAAGAGCGGGGTGGCCAGGACAAAGGGGCTGTGCCCCAGTGTGAGACCATGGCCTGGTCACAGGCCCCTCACAGGGGAGCACAGGACCGGTGGTAAGGTGATAGAGAACATGGCAAAGGAGAGATACAGACACATGGAATAAATTGCAGAGATGCCAGAAAGACAGCAGAGGGGGTGGCAGTAGCATCCCACAGAGCTCCCAAAATGCACACAGGGAGCCCCAAGGCTATCTTACCTAACCTCACTCACACAAGCGTGTGGCTTCCTGCTCTGTTCCAGCACTTTTAATCAGCCCATCACTTATATTTTTCTCTCCCCTCCAGAATGTGTTGCAGCCAATTAACAAGTGTTGTCCAAGTCTGTTGTGTCCTGGTTGGAGAGACATGTAGAGCTAATGAAACCTGAGAAACGGGAGGATGGAGGCAAACAGCAATCATGAGAAAACCTTTCTTCAACCCTGCAAAGGCCTGGCCAGCTCTGCTGTTAGCAGAAGGGGCTTTTTGACCAGTACACATAGTCATAGATGACATCCAGCTTGCAGCTGTTGTGCAAGTGTTTGCAGTGGCACACACTAATGGGACACAGCCTTGAATCATCATTTGATGCAGAAGGAAGACAATCACCACACAAGAAGTTCTGACACACGAGCTCCAAGCCAGACAATCATTGCACTTTCAGTGGTCTCCGTCACAGAACAAGCCACAGGACAAGAGTCCAAAGTCAGGAAGATTCCTGGTAGCATTTCAGTAGTTTGATTCACTCAAAACACCAAAGGACATCATTACATAAAGCTGGCAGCAAGGCACTGCAGCTCAGCAGTGCTGCACAGCCAGCAGCACCAGGGATGGGCTGGAAGGGGCTGTGCTTTGCAGGACCAAAGGCTGAGGTGGGTCAATCGGGCAACAGGAAAGGTGCACCCAGGACTCCCTCCAGTGCTGCTGTACTGGGCATGGTGCTCACCCATTTGTTGTCTCACACATTCCTCTCATCTTAGATCAGTGCATCTTCATCCAAAGCTTCCCTTCCAGACTGCAAAAGGCAGTCAGCTGAGACAGACACACACACAACTGCACCATCAACACGCACCTCAGCTCACCCCCAAAGATTTCATTTTTTAATCTGCAGATTATTTTCCCTTCCACTCTGATTAGCACTTGGGAGGCAGACTGAATTATAGGTTCCATTGCTGTATATCGCTCTTGAACTAATGTAATTATCCCTCCTTCCTTCTGCTGAAAGAACACAAGTAGATGCACAGAATCTGCCAAGTAATTTAAATATGAAGTGGGATAGAATAATACTAGAGTTGACAGAGCACTTGTTTAGGCAATTAATAGGAAGAATCAATGAAGGAAAAAAATGTATAATGTCATCTTCCTAAAAGAAAACCTTCTACATTAAAAACAAAAAAGCACACAAGCCTTTCAGAGACAGAGGGGGAACAGCTGCTGAGGAGGCTGAGACTGCTTGAGAAGGACTATGCCTGCAGTCAGCTGAAGGACAGCCTTGTGTGTCCTGAAGAACAGCCTAACCAAAGTCCAGTCCAGCTTGTCCACCAAGGACAGACAGTTAACACCCCCATCGCTCCGACAGAAGTTCAACCTGTCCTTACCGATGCCAATGGTGGATGCTCCACTGCTTGCTCCAGGAGATCTCCAAGTGCTTTGCTCTCCTGCCACCTAGCCTGAAACTTTCTTATTGAAATGTAAACCTATGACTATTTTCTTACCTACTGCAGACAAGGAACAAATTGTTTCCTTCCTCTGAAGGTTGACACGGGAGAAGCTTGTTACAAGCATTCAGAAAGGACCTAACTGTCCTCTCCTCCACTACTTAATCACCAGGTATTTCTTACAGGAGATATTCAGCATTTTCCAGACACAGCACTTACCATGCCTGCCTTGAATTACAGTGCCCAAAGATCAGACATGACACAGTAATGCTGAAGGAGTGGTCGTGCACAATTTCATCCATCTTGCTGGCTGCTTTCAGAGTTGCATGCCACCATCAAGCCATGCTCAGCCCACCATCTCCAACCACTCTGTCCCTCCATAATAATGTTGCCAAGCTCATCATTTCCCATTCTGTAGCTGAGTATTTATTACACCTGGTTGTTCAATAGGTATCTGCACCTACTGGACAGAAGTCAATCTTTAACCATACCTTTAAGTGTGACATGACTATTCAATTTCTGGTCTTGCCCTCCAGCCTACCCACATCTGTTCCTAAATTCTCACAGGCAGCCTGCCTCTCAGAGCTTTTATTTTCAGCTACTTACTTCCATGTGACAACTATTATAAGAGTCTCTGGCTTCGCATTGAAAGGTCTTCTTGGTGGCACTCAAACTCACAGGACATTCACCACATTCTCTTTTCTCCACATATTCCTGGAGAGTTGACATCCATGGTTGGTCCTACCAGCTCATATGCTTTGCAGCTTGTCCCAGTTGCTAATAAAAAGGAAAGATCAACTGATCTTCTCTGCACAATGGTCTTCTGGTATTTCTTCCAATACCATTCAAAGAAACCCAAAGAGGTTTACTTTCCACCATGGTCCTCAGAGTGGTGAGGACTCTCTCATGGATGGTAACACTTTTGTCTCTATTTCCTTGCATACTCTTTATGCAAAGTTGTTCCACTCGTGGATATTCCAGTTGCCCAAGTAACTCCTCCTCAGATGCCCAGTTCTTACGCTTTTGTTTTTAATCACCCATGGGTGTCAACAGCAGTTGCCTGCCAGGAAAGCCACTCAACACCAGCATAAGTAGGGTTGTGCACATTATCTCTTGATGAGCACTGTTAAGGTGGCTCACCTCTTCCATCCTCTCAGCAAGTGACCAGCCCTGCTTTGCCAGCCAGATGTTCGGCAGGTTGGACATGGCTGTTACATGTCCTCCAACAGAAGTGGTGGGTGAGCTTCCCATGCACTTCAGCATCCTCCTAGGTACCAGGAAGTACAGTCTGATCTATGCAATAAGGAAATAACAGGGCAAGAGAGAGGCAGGAGAGGGAAGGGCAGAAGGAAAAGGCTTCTTTCCTCCCTGTTTTACAGTGGGAGAACAGGTTTGTTTCATTGCATTTTAATTTGCAATAATTAGATGGTGATTTTGAGGTGCACCATGGAGGCTATGCCTGAAAGTGTCTGAAGAAAAGGTTTTTTTAAGGGTTAGGTAGCTGTGAATGGGGAGGGGGAAACAGGAGTTAAGAACCAGAGAAAGTAAATCACAGATGGCTCAGAATGAGCTTCAGAAGACAGATAAGAAAATCTCTGAAACTCAACTGTATTTCATATATCCAAAGGATGAGTTTACTAAGTTTTTGGATAGAAGAAGGATGGGTAACAAGTGTTCAACCTGCACAGCATTAGATGGTCACCCTGCCCACATGACAGCTCCCCATGAGCATCACCACCTCTTATGTTTGACTTCCTGCAAAACACACCAGAGCATTAGTAGGACCTGCATGGCTGCTCGGTACCTGAGGTGGTACCTGAGATCCAGAGAAGTGGGAAGCCTTTCAACATTTCCCCCAGTACACCAGGTCTGAGGAGCTTCCAGCTGATGGGAATTCCTCAAACAGACGTCAAACATAACCCAAAAGAAGCACTTTGGGAATGGCCAAATGACCATGGAGAGCCAGGACTTCACTGTTATGTTTCTTCTCAGACAAAAAGCTTGTTCTCACCTTAAGACTTGGTTTTAGAATTTAACTATAACCTGGAAATGAGACACCACAGATTTGTCACATATTTCTACCCAGCAGCATCACGAATCCTGTCAACCTGCTTCTGCACACAGGTCAGTTCCACAGCAGCAGTTTGTTTTGGGAGGTGCAGAGCAGCAAGGCTCCCAGAAGACAAATGGGCACAGTAACACTGCACCATTTTCTGACAACTAAATTCTTGGGGTTTTACCCTGTTGCAATCCAGTGCCAGCACAGGGACAAGTGACTGTTTCCCCAGCAGACAGCTCCAGGATTCAAGTTAAAGAGCAGCTTCCTAAGGTGGTGCCAAATAAGGCCTTGGGTTAAGTATTATCACAAACATGCAAACCCCAGGTAGACACGCTCCCAGAAGGCAGAGACCACTGAAAATAGGGAGGGACAGTGTTCAAATTGCAGCTGTGACTGTAGGGAGGCACGTTGGAGGGCACCCCAGCAGCCCTGGGATGAGAGCCATAGATAAGATGCTGTCAGTCCACTTGCTGCCTCGTTATTAGTTGCAATTAGTGTCGGCCATACCAATGCCAGCTCTGTTTCTGACAGGGAAACACACAAGGAGACCAACATACCTCCCAGTGTTGCCAACAAGCCCTGCTGCAGGGCCAGGATCTCTTACACTGCCAAACAAGCGACTCAGTGGCTGAAGCCCCCTTGGCAGCCCAGCAGCCTCCGCACAGCAGCGCTGCTCGGCACCGCGCCACTGCCGCCACTTGGCAGGCGCTCCCAAAGTTCAACACTTCAGTCTGTGCCTGTTCACCCCTCACCCTGGCACCTCACAGGTAGGGATCACAGTGGCATCACAGCTGCCCTTCCACACACACCTCTCTCTCCTCCATAGACTCCTCATATACTCTTTTGCCTATTCTACCCTCTGCTTCATGCCACACAGCCTGGTCCATGGGCCTTACGTTCTCCAGGGAACAGGTTTCCTTGGGGCTAATGCCTCTGAGCCCCTTCCCAAGCAAGCACTCAGCCTTGTGGCACGACTGATGAGTCTGACGCAGTCTTCTCCTGTAAAATACAGGAGAATACCCCAGTGCTCGCCCTTTGCCTAGAGAAATGGCAATAGGGAACACTAAATTCAGCTGGTTAGCATAAGTAAGCATCTGCGACTACATCAAGTAGCACTGACTGCAGAGGGGATAACAACCACCTGGGCTGCTGCTACAGAAGGACCCCTCAGCTTTGTACATATCAGAACCGTCAGGCTCAGGGAACACCATGTGCAGTAGTTTGCAACAGCCAGTTGCCTTCAAAATACAATAAAATAATGAATCAGCAGCATAGCCCTATAGTAAGACATTTGCATACCTCTACATGCAGACCATTACCAGTTTGCCTTGCAAAAATAAGTTAGAGGTGCTAACTATACTGGTTTGAAATGAAGTCCTATAAAGCAGGAACTTGAATGGCCATTTTAAATAAATATCATGGCTTGGACAACACTACCTGTACATTCTAAGTCTCAGATTCACTTGCCACAGCAGTCACCTTCCATTGCCAAGATGACCCATAAGTATTCTGTGCAGAGTGTACATACAAAGTAAAGTACAAGAACTGGACGTCCAAAGGAATCTTCCAGGGAGAAGAAGTTTCCTCTGGCTCCTCGCCCATTAAACGTACCCTTGTTCTCCAGAGACCAAAGGAGAAAAATGATGGCAGATGAGCTTTTATTCTTCTGGTTAAGGTCTGAACTAATGGCCCAAGACATCCAGCAGAATTATAGAACAGTAAGTGGCTCACCTCCAAGTCCTGGAATTAATCCTTGGATCCTGACAGCTCCTCATTACGTGGTTCAGCAGCCTCCAAAAAGATGACTCAGGCTGTGAGCCAGGAAGCGCTGACTCATGAAGCATCTCTTGATCGGTGGAACGCCGCAGGCTCCCAGCACAGCTCTTCACACACCCCCTGCACCACCACCCACTTTGCCAGCAGCAGCTCTCTCAGCAGTGGATGCCATGCAGGATACCCACTGCAGTCAGCCAGTGAGGTTTCACAGACTTCGGTTGGCATCAGGTGTTTCTGCAGCAGGACCTGGGCAATGACTAGACACTGGTAACAGCCTGTTCCTGGCTCTGCTGCCTGTTCTCTGGACAGGACACTGGGCTTCTTGCTGAGAAGAAGGAAACCCAACATGAAAACCCATATCTACACATGGTTGCCACACGCTACTGTAATCTTGGATGTGACCGTACTGTCATCTTCCAAAGGACCATCACACAACAAGGCTGGCCAAAACCATCCGATGAAACAGTCTCACTCACAGACTGACATCATCCCTCACCAGCTGCTTTCCACAGGAAGATTACAACAAAAATGGGACACAGGTAACCTCCCCTGGCAGCTACAGTGGGTAGGGGAGATCTGAACGTGAAGTGCCAGAGCAAACAGGAGTGATGCTGAGGAACGTGAGCCTCGTGCTAAGCCCATCGAAACAAGAAACTGGATCTCATGTTTCTCCAGCTGCAGCTCCAAACTGAGGAGCTTCCAAAAGTTCAGCTACATTCTCTTGAAGGACAAAGCACTAGGACTTGGGGCAGAGATCCTTGCTGCCAACTCTTCTAATAGTGCTCATGAGCTATTCTCACAAGGGCTTGTCTCACCAGCTGAGCCTACCTCAGCTACCATCAACCTACTGCAGCACGAAAGGGAAACGAGGTAAAACCCAGTAACACGATTTAAAAAGGAAAAACAACGTTGAGGCTGATGCAAAAGTCTCTAAGGGAACAACACCGAAGTCAGACCTTGACTCGAGCTCTGGAGCAAGTCTACCCCACATCACCAGACATCCCACCCCAGCAAAAGCAGCGTTGTCACCTGTGCCCTGCCAGTCAGGAATGAAATGTTGTGGGACTGCGATACACCCGAGATGGATGGGCAGGTTTTACCTTCCTTTTCACTCCTGTTACCACCACCCTGCTGTCACTCTGGTTATTCGCTTCCTCTCCCAAGGTGTGGGCAAGAGCTATACCATCACTAAACATCACGGGGCAGTTTGTAAACATTGCACCAATCTGGAGCAGCTCTGACAGTTAAGGTATAACTACAGAGTAAACACAAACTGTGCTCTTTCAAAGTCAGGAAGACAGATCTCAAGGGACGATAAAGCATCTGGGAAAAGGTAGAGCACAGCAAGACAAACAAATCACTATTGAGAACTTGGAATAACATTTTTTCTTTGTTCTCTTTAGTCCAGGCTATCAATTTCAGGAGCAGAAATCTGTCAGGAGGTTAGAGATAAGCAGACTGCTACTTTTTAAATATACATAATATTTCTTTGGCCATTCACTAAAATGCTGGACCTGTCTTCAGAAAGTTAGTCAGCGTGTCTAAGTGTGCAACTCAAGGACTTCATACAGAGCATCAGGCAGAGATATCTTCCAGGCAGTTTAAGAAATAAATTCCCTGAGACACAAACTGGTATTAGAAAGGAGTACAGAAAACAAAGACGTATTAGCTAGAGACAGGGTAATTACAAGAAGTTACTGTCTTGTCTTCCATAATAATAAAATCTGGCAGCTTGCTCAATGAAAGCCCACGAGTCCCATATTAAGCCCAAGCCAGGGCATCAATCTGGCTAGCATGTCAGGCCAGCACTGTTCTTTATTGTCCTCAGAAATCCAGGTTTTCACTCGAGGTATTACAAGTTGTTTCTAACTGAACTGGTAACTAAGGGAACATCAAGAACACAGGCTAAGCAACTGATTGAATATTTAGGAAACACTTGCAGCCCTTGCTGTCACATCTAAGCATTTCATGCCTTGTCTTGTCACCTCAGGACAGCTCCAGTGGGGCAGGCAGGACTGAATTATGAAGATGCAGAAAAGCAGCCACTCATTGCGCTGCTGACCACTCTAATGAGGCCTTGTTGACTTTTTTAAAAACAAACAAACAAAAGGCAACGTGCTTAACCTGCAGGTTACACATAAAAGACCACAGTGATGCATCACCAGCAGCACTGCTGGCAACAAATACACGCAGGTAATTAAAGGCCTCCTTCTCCCAGATGAAGACCTGCCCTGCTTCTTTACCCTTCTGAGGGATCATGCCTCTCTCCATGCAGTCTGGCATCTGTCCCTACTGGGCGTGTCCTTCCCCTCCCAATCTGCCACCAACCACCAGCCCTCAGCTCCCTTTCCCCAGAGTCCCTCCAGCTGGGCCACACAACCCATCTCCTCTCAGACACAGAGACAGAGCTGGCACAGAGCAATGGGGGAAACGTCCTGGGGGGATGGAGCTGGGGCAGCCCCAGAACCTGGCTGGCCGCTCACATGTTCTTCACTCAAGCACGCACTTACATACTCTGTTTTCACAGGTATAATATACTGATTGTTCCAGAACTTATGTAGGAGAACCTGGAAATCTTTAAGACCACTGCATTGTGGCAGTACAGACAACATAATGTGACCATTACTTTTGCATAGAAACATTCTGCCCTGATAATATAAACTCTGAAGCTCCCAGGCCTTAGGAAGGGATGCTCATGCTGAGCACAGAGGTATCTAAGGTCACCAGGAGCAGTGCTTAAGCACCTTTCTGCAAACACCTGCAGCTAAGAGCAGGGAAATGCCACTATCCATAGAGAACTTGTGGCCAAGAAGTCTGCTTTGCACATTAGGTTCCTAAACCCACTTTACAGATTCACACCAGGGCAACCCCAGCTCATTTAGCAACTGTGCAGTGAGCATGAGTTTAATGTGAGGAGTACCAAAATTCACTTTCTGCTTCTTCTGGCAGGTCTGAGAGAGGTGTCTTTGCATAAACAGACTCTCTCAGAGGCAGGCTGTCTTTATAACCCCAGCACTCCATTGCAACATCGTTCAAGCCATCGCTCTCACCTCCCATTTTTGAGGGGTTTGAACCCAACTTTCACATGTTTTAGAAGTAAATGTCCTAATTCTGTGGAAACAAGCCCAGGTCTCTGTCTGCAGGTGTCAGAGAGTCCTACCCAGGACAGGTTCAACCTTTACATAAAGGCAGTCGTGTCGCACTTTGCGCAACCCAAACCGACCGCTCCAGGTGAAGCGAGCGGCTCCATTCACACAGCACTCCCTCAGAGGGCATCTTTAACATCGGTTACATTAACCACACCACTGCTCAAAAGCAAGTCTTTTTGTGAATGGGCCACACAGCTCCCTTAGGACAGAGTTTACTGGTGTTAGTTCAGAAGTGAACAAACCAAAGGACTCCTCCGGTGTTCCTCATCTCCTGACTGATGAGTCAAACAGCACCCAAGGAAGAATTGTGAGATGCTTGAAGTGGAAACCCAAGCACTGGACATAGAGAAGGGAAAGGTAAAACAGCACGAGAGGGGAGGAGCAATGGAGTTGTGGCGCTTATGACTGACCCGCATCTATTTTGCGGGGAGAGCCTGGAAGACCATTGTCGCACCTCCTCGCCAAACGGCACCACAAAGGGATCTGCCAACGAGTTCAAGTCATTACTGGGAGAGAAAAAGCAGGTCATCCAACCCGTACACAGGGGTTGCGTCACGCCCTTCCCCGCTCCCTTCAGATACACAGGAGAATTACACACCGCGACCTGCTTGGCCGGGGGCAGAGCGCAGGGCTTATCTCCATCGGACCCCGGCTGCGGTAAACACCGCGGAGCAGCGCCGGCCCGGGCAGCAGCGCGCACGGCGGCGGGCAGCGCGCCGCGCCTCGCCCCGCGGGACCCCAGCCAGCCAGCCGGCCAGCAGGTGCGGGGCAGCGCGGCACCCCCGCGGGCGCACCCCGGCAGGAGAGGGACCTGCGGCAGGCAGAGCCGCCTTCCCACCGCCGCCCGCCGGGAAACGCGCATCCCGGGCCGAGCGGCGCTGCTGCAGAGCTCTGCCGCCGGCTGACCACCCCCACCCCCCACATCGTCTCACGGCAGGGGTGCCGGCGATCGGGGGCAAAGGGGACACCCCCTGAATCGTTTCCGCGGCGGGGCCGGGCTGATGCCGGGCTGCGGAACCGCACGGCGCTGCTCGGCGCCGCCCCTCCTCCCCGCGCGGCCCGGCCTCTCCATCCTTCCTCCGGTTCCTCCGCCCGGACGGGATGCAGAGGAGGAACCCACCCCCACCACCCACCTCCAGGGGAGCTCCGGCGCGCACGACCGCAGGGGAGGGGGCGGCTCTGCTGAGTCAGGGCCCGGCTTGGCCGCCCACCGCGGCACTCACCTGCGGGCCGCGGCCGCTCTGCACCCCGTTGAGGGGCTCACGGCCGGCGGCTGCTGGGCGGCGCTGAGCGCCCGCTCCGTTGCGGGCGCCGCGGTCTCGGGACCCCTCGGCGGGGTCGCCAACGCCGCCGCCCTCCTCGCCGTCGGGGAAGAGCCCGCAGCAGCGCTGGAAGCGCGCCACGGGCTGGGAGCTGCACAGGGTACCCAGCAGTCGGGCCATGCTGCCGGCAGCCTCCACGCACCGCGCAGCCCGGACCCCGGCAGCGCGGCGGGGCCGCGGGCAGGTGCGTCCCGCCAGGTGTGCGCCGCCCTGCGCCCCGCCCCGCCCCGCCCCGCCCGCACAGGTGCGGTGCGGTGCCCCGCCCGGCAGTGCCTCCTGCCGGCCGGGCCGGCCGGGCTCCTCGCTCGCGTCCCCGGCGGCGGCGGTGGTGGGAAACCCCGCGGGTCCCTCCGGTCTGTCGGTTTTCCTCCCGCGGCTGCCCCGGTGCGACACAAAGCATCACCCCCCGCGAGGAGAAGGCGGCCCGCTGCTGGACCCCCTGCAAACCGCCCCAGGCTCCCCGGCAGCGACGCGGGTGCCGTGGCAAGGCAGGAGAGATGGGGAGGCTCTCCCCGTCCCTGGGCAAGCTCCCCGCGCGGAGGGGCTGCGGGGACCCCGCTCCCACTGTTCTCCACTGGGACGCAAAGCATCCCCGGGCTGCCCCCGTTCCCTTCGGTCCCGTCGCAGCACCCGCACTCATTTCCCCCCCCCCGCTAGCAGTTCCACACACACACTACTCGCATACGTGTGCCCACCCACCCGCCTTCCTCTCCAACTTCTTTCTCCTTTAAATCCAGCGATGGAGTTTCCCACGGGAAGAGCGAAGTTCCCTCCTGGGGGGTAGGCTGCAGCCTGCTGCAGGTGACACTTGCTGGTCTCCGCTCGGGAAACACGTGGGCCCCTCGTTTGTGGTGCTGCCTGGAGGTTTAGAACTGCCCGTTTCTGTGCCCAGGAACACATTCCATACAAAGATGGCACAACCATCCCTCGCTCTGTGTAGGCTTCTTGCAAATTTGTTACTTTCTTCCCCTCCCAACTCCCCCATACTACCCCCAATTCCATCCAGGCTTTGTTTTTCTTCCCAGAAAACCTTGAACCCCAAAGCCGTGCTCCTCTGCTTTTAGAAAGCCGGTTTGTCCCGGTGTCATTGGTGTGCTGGCTGTGGGAGATGCTCGCCCAGGCTCTGACAGCATCTGATGGCAGGGCCATCTCCTCCCCCAGCCCAGGCCAGACCAGCTCCACAGCCATGGGCAGCATGACCTCCGTGAGGAACTGCAGAGGCGGGTCTGCTCTGCACCTGCCCTGACACTGGGGCAGGCTCCATGGATCCCATCCAGCAGTTTAGTGTGATTCATTTTATCTTTACAAAACATCATCTTCTACCACTCGAGGTTTGCCCAACCTGGGCTCCAGGTGACACCATGTTTTGAACGCTTTCCTCACCACACTCATCCACGGCAGTGATGGCAGGGCTGCCGCTCGCCTCTTGGCAGAACCGGTTCACGTGGGCTCAGGAGGGAGGCTGCCCGTGCTGGCAATGTTTGTATTGTTTACTGGCAGGAATTATTCGCTCTTTCCTTCTGGTTTTGGTTTTTAATGGCTGCATAATTTATCAGGGGCATTCATAAGTACCTGGGAAGCTTTTTCTGTTCTTTTTCCTGTCCCTTAGACAGACAAAGCACCCACAGGTGTTTTCAATTAAAAATTGCCTTTATATTGCTTCACTTCTCCTACCTAGACTGACTTTGGTAGAGCTGTTCATAGCTCCTCCGTGGTTACTTCCCTCACATTACAGAAAGAGCCTTCAAAACTATTTCATCTTTACTTTATCGACCAGTAGGACAATGAGTACAAAGGTTTTTACCATGTTCATTTAACGAGTAAAATTACAGCCCTGCCAGCGTGGCTGGGAGTTTTGCTGCTGATGCTGGCAAGATAGGATCTCATCCAGAGGCACGGTGTGAAGCAGCAAAGCAGGAACCAAAGTGCACGGCTGGGGCCAGCACTCCATGGGTATTTAAAAACATCTCTTTGCCAACCACAAGCCAATATTTATCTGATCTGCCTACATACTTGTGTCTCCCTGTCGTCATTATAATACTTCCCGAGTATTAAAATAGAACTAACAGTTCGTAGCCAGCTTGTACCTAATTCTTCTCCAGGCAAACGCTTGGGTTAGTGGGAGTGTGCCTCAGGGAGGACGTCAGCATCCAGCTGGTACCAATTCAGGATGACTGGCATTTTCTAAACTTACTCTTAAGCCTAATAGATCTCAATAAATGAAGGGAGGGGGGAAGAAGAGAAAAAAGTTAAATAAAAGAATATAAAAGAAAAGAAAGAGGAGAGGAGAGGAGAGGAGAGGAGAGGAGAGGAGAGGAGAGGAGAGGAGAGGAGAGGAGAGGAGAGGAGAGGAGAGGAGAGGAGAGGAGAGGAGAGGAGAGGAGAGGAGAGGAGAGGAGAGGAGAGGAGAGGAGAGGAGAGGAGAGGAGAGGAGAGGAGAGGAGAGGAGGAAGGAAAATAAAAGAAAATAAAAGAAAATAAAGAGGAGAGGAGAGGAGAGGAGAGGAGAGGAGAGGAGAGGAGAGGAGAGGAGAGGAGAGGAGAGGAGAGGAGAGGAGAGGAGAGGAGAGGAGAGGAGAGGAGAGGAGAGGAGAGGAGAGGAGAGGAGAGGAGAGGAGAGGAGAGGAGAGGAGAGGAGAGGAGAGGAGAGGAGAGGAGAGGAGAGGAGAGGAGAGGAGAGGAGGAGGGTTTCTAGCTATGGTTAATTTTAATCTGCCTTCTCTGTGTCTCTGAGCACTGCAGCTCTTGGCTTGCCTTTGCTCACTTGGGCCAAAGAGGGTGTGGAGGGATCCTAGTTTTAAGAACTTACAATTTTCTTCTCAGTTGCTTAATACAGCTGGGACTTTCGGTGGCATCAGCGGGGTAATTTAGCAGAGGCACTCGCACAGAACATCAGCGTGCAGCCTGGCCCTGGTATTCCCTGACGTTAGCTTGTGTTACAAAGCAAGAGACAAAGGCAGGCCTGAGGCCTTCCCCGTGCTCTGTGGGAGCTGGAGCACCAGGCTAAGCAAGGCCCCTGGCCTCGCCGGGCCACCAGCAGTCAGCACCAGCCAAGGACCAGCGGGCCGGGGGAGAGAAAGCAAGGCCAGAATGGCAGTGACACTGATCAGGAATGCAAACCACGTTTGAAGGTCTGAAGGAACTTTAGGCATCCCTTAAATCAAGGCCATGGTGACCCTTTGTCCCTGCAAAACAAGGCTGCACGTGGAAAGGATGCTGCCTGTCATTTCTGGCTGAGAAACGAGCTGACCCTCATTAGGTGGGGGGGATGGACACATGGACGACACACATCTTACAGAGGTCTTGGGGACCCAGGAGTGCAAATATCCAGCAAATGGGATTTTGTGGGAACACCTGGAGAGGCAAGATGCCCAACACTTGTGGAATCAGCGTGAGCAGCTCCAAGTGGTACATAAGCTGATGATGGAATCTGTGCACCCTGTTTCACTAAGGAAAGTGAAGGGGTTTGTGAAGGTTGTTCCCAGTACAGGCTGATTTCTGGAAGGAAAGAAATATTTCAGGTTCTGTTTGGGACACAGAGAAAACTCACTGATGGCTCTCGGGACATTTCCTGGATAATGATCAATCTACCTGATCTGCCTCTAACTCTTCCCTTCAACCAAATTTTGAACCATCTGGCAAACTCAAACCACATTCACCATGGGAGCAGAGGTTTCCCCAGCCTGGCACTCCTGTGGTTTTCTGGAGGAACAGCAGTGGCACAGTGGACAAAGACACAGTTAGGGCTGCTCCCTCTCAGGACACTTCTTTCCAGGTGTGCTGCTGGCAATGCCACCTCCTGCCCACCCAGTACCGAACAGGCATGGGCACAGCTCATGGATACAGCCAGGATACAGCAGCGTGTTTTGGGGGGAACAGGAAGAGAGAAATAGATGGAATATAGGAGGGACCGTAGCACATCAGTGGGAGGTGACTGCATCACAAAGAGGGAGGGTTTGGGGAGAGAACTGAGAGCAGAAGACTGACTATTGCAGTGGGAAGTGCCTGGTAACATGGAATAGAAATCTATAGGACACTTGTTTGATCATTTGCACTGCTCATGGAACAACTTGTTTATTCTTGCTCAAAGCAAGAGCATGAATCATTCCTCTTCTCTTACAGAACAATGCTCTAATCACCTTTTCCTGAGACTTACTTCACATTGCCTCTGATGGCCAAGAATTTTGCTTTAGAAAAAGAAACAACCAACCAACAAACAAAACCAATGTGAAACAAAGACCCCAAGAACTGCCCAGACTTTGCATGCCCCATACAGATTTTCTGACATTTGGGAAGGCAGCTTTCTGTAAAAACAGTGCAAGCAACATCCCTGCAAACACTAGATGAGTAGCATTCTGAAAGCATTTAGAAGAAGCTATTTATAAACTGCCCAACTGCAAAGAATGTTTTTAAAGCTTCAACCAGTGAAGCTACCTCATCTAGGGCCAAAATATCTCACTAATAGCTGGTCAGCATTCAGCTACATTTTCACAAGGGAAAAAAAAACACCTCTGGGCTGAGGATAAATGTGAAAGATGAGAATACAAAGGATAAGTTTTGAGAAAGCCAAAAATAGTGCCTTGCACTGAAAGCATTCTCTTAACAACAACGGGTGTCACTGTCATGACTGTGGATAATTTTGCCTCCAGCATCAACAAAGCAAAGAGCGAAGTACAAATTCAATGGCTGGGGGTGGATGATGATGCTAGAACACAGCTCAGTTTTCAGATGCCAGCGTGAGATGCAATCCTGACAGCCAGACAAGTCTTGTTTTGACTCGTGAGTCGAGGGGATGGGTCTGAAGGAGCGAATACACACATTGCTCTACAACCACCTCTTGTCACAGTGGAGATTCATGCTGTCCTGGTTTCAGTCAGGATGGAGTTAACTTCTTTTGTAGCAGTGGATGGAATGCTGTGTTTGGGTGTTAAAATGAAAGCAGTGCTGATAACACCCTGATGCTTTTAGTTGTGTCAAGCAGTCAAGGACTTTCTCAGCTCTTCGTATTTCTCTATTCATGAGAAAGGAGGGGACAAAGCCAGGACAGGTGACCCAAATGGGCCAAAGAGAGTATTCCATGCCAATTACATCCTGCTCAGTATAAAGGAGGGCTGATGGGACGAGGAGCAGGGGCAGCTCCAGGACGCGCGGTTCTTGGGGAACAGTCGGGTTCCAGGACGGTTCTGGGTGGCACGGCCTGAGCTGTGGGTTCAGTGAGAAACTGCATCCTGTATCGTTTCATATATTTTTCACTCTAAAGTCCTGTTAGCATTGTTGTATTTTATCTTTCTGCTATTCTAGTAAACTATCCTTATCCCAACCCACGGGCTTTTGGTTTCTTGGTTTTGGGGTTGTTATTTGCCCCTTCCCTTCCCTCACACACACCACCCACCCCACCCCCCTTCTCCCCCTGCTCTTTTCCTTTAAAGAGCAGGCAGCTGTGTGGATCTCGGCTGAGAGCCGCGGTTTTTTATGTAACTTCAGCTGATGGCCCTTTCAGGTGGCAGCAGGTTAGTAGCACACTCCCACCTCAGAACTGCAGTTTTCCAAACAAAAACCACTGAGATGACATGAACACAAACAAGCTGATCCCCCCACTGAAAGGCCATAGAGCAGGCACAGAGCCACTGCAGCATGCAATGTCTCTGGTGCCAGGTTAACACCTTTAAACCCTAGAGGGGTGATGAAGATTTAACAAGGTAGAGCTACAAACACCAGCACGCTGAGTCCTGGGACTGTGGGATGAGGTCTGTGCCAGAGGGAGGGGTCAGAGTCAATTTACTCTTTTGCATTGATCCCTCTTCTCCACCATTGGAAGACACTTCAGGGCTACACACAGAAATCCTTCAGCCCTGAGGTGAGGACAGAATTCCCACCAACTCATCAGTATCATGGCACATCGTATTCAAACAGGCTTTGGACAAATTTCCTTTCCCAGCTACATCCCATGTGGGTTTTTTCCTGTCCTCAGACATTTTCTCAGTGCACTTTAGAGCCCAACTCTTACCTTTTTTTGAAATTCACATCTGTCACTGTTTATACTGCAAAAGAATCTGTCACAATTTGTACCTTTGCAATAGAAAAGCTCCAAGCACTCTCTTTGTAACATACCTGCATTTTTTATTGCATTTAGTTGACACCTTACTGAACACATCGTTTTTTACCCACGACTTTAGATGGAACAACCTGTTAACCTCGCAGGGAACAAAAAGGGCCTTTCTCAGCTTAGCTGGAAGAACTGAAGATTTTGAAGTAAGGTGAAAAGATGGCAAAGTTCTGCAGAAGGTGCCCTTAGAAACTGATAGCATTCGAGAGACTGGTTTGCTCAGCACCTGAATCTTTTGCTTTTGATGTAATGCATGTCAAAGCTCAAATAAAACTCACACTGAAGAAATTTTCTTAGGAAAAAAATCTTTTGCAACATAGGCCAATAAAGAAAGCATTGCAGAGTTTCACCAGGCTCTGCTCTGCGATAGTAGGAACAGGTTTGTGTCTGCAATGTGAAGCCATGGATAGGCACGATCCTCACTGAACCTCTCCCAGCTTCCAGCTCCATCTGAGACCTAACAACACAAACCAGCCTGGGTTTGCCCAGCGGGGGTCCACACAGCTGTAAGGGGTCTCAAGCCTGCATGGTTTGTATGCTGCTTTCCTGGCTATGAGAAAATGCTTCCTCTGCAAAACCCTTCCTTGGTTTAACTGAGCGGTACAGCAAGCTTGGAATGTGTTTGTGTAACAGCTCAGCAGCCTTCAATGCACCGAACACATCAGCAATTGTCTTTGCACAGATGGCTCTACAAATGTAACGCTCCTGCACACAGCACGTGCTACGTATCTCAGTCCTTTCAGGTCCCAACTGCTCATCCACCCCTGTGACTTTAGGCATGGAATGTAGAAAATGGAATTGTAGACCCACGTCTTTACAATTCTAGCATCATTTTATTACAAAATCCTTATTGTGTATATGGCCATACTTGCAGCTTTAGAGAATATAAGTACAAAAAGCAAAGTCCGTTTTAGAACTTGGAAAGATGAAAGCTTCTCCAAAAACCCTGGGAAAGGATGTGCTGAAGCTGCGGCTGCCGCCTTGGGTAGGAATAATTAACTTTTCTGTTTGCAGTGTAAGTAACCAGATAATGCTGTGTAATTGCTTGTGATTTGCGTTGCTTGAAATGGTATTGCTAATTTCCAGCGCCGATTAGCATATCATTTAAATAATTATTCTGCACCGTATCATTTGGACACTTCAATTGCACGCACATCTACTGTGAAATTCCTAAATTCAAGCAAAGGTGTGCTCTCAACTTCTCCAGCTATTGGTAGGCTAGACCATACCTCGCCTCTTTGAGTGTTCTGGGAAATAACAGCAGAAGAGAAAGTAATAATGTCATGTTTAAATAGCAAACTTAATCCCTGAGAGTTTTTAAAAGCTTGACTATCAGAAGAGTGGACCTGTATGGTTTTATTTACACTATCAGGTTCTAGCCCGCTGGAAAAACTTCCCATCATCTCCACAGCAGCCTAGGCTTAAAATGGTGAAAGCTTCTCTTTCTTCAGGCTGAATTTTGCCTTGATGTACTTGAAACCATGGAAAGGGCACCTGGAGATAGTTTTGTAGTGGTTCCCATGCTGCTGTCCAGTGCCTCTCAGCTGATGGGTCAGTGCCTGGACCGAAGGGATGACAACAAGGATGAGGGAATTCAGCAGCCTCTGTAAATCACCCCTGTGAAAGCATCTCGAGGGACTTTACTCCCCCAGAAGCAGTCAGAGAGCACATCTTTGCTACAGGGATGTGGGCACTGCTGGAAGGGCTCAGCTGAACAAACATCTCTCTGCTGTTTTATGAGAGACATCTCCTGGTACGAGATCCCCTGAATAAACCCTCATGTATGGAAAAAACGGTGCCAACATGACAGTTCTCAAGCAATTAGCACCGAACTCGCTGTAATACCCTGGGCTTACAATCTCCTTGTCTTTCAAGCAAGCCATTATTCGAGAAAGGCCAGTTTTGCCCTGAGCCCCCATGTGCAGAAGGAAGCCTGAACACAGCGTGTTGTCTTTCAGAAAGGAGCCTGAACATGGTGTGTTGTCTTTCAGCAGTCAGCTGCTCACAGGCACCTCACACCCAGCACCGTGAAACCGAGCAAAAAGTGTTGGAAAGGAGCTGCTGATTTTATCCACGTGCCTTTCCTGGAGGAAAAGTCATTAATACTCACCAGTGCTGGGGAGCGACGGCTTATCTTGCCCTGGCAGAGATCACTTCCTAATGCCCTCTCTGCCCTGCATGTTTTTCCATGGTTCTTCACCCTGTTCAGAGCAGAGGATGGATTTGAAGGCAGACACCTCTCCATCCTGCCCTTTGATAGCTTCTCAGTGGCACCTCACCTATAAGAAACTTCCTGACATCACTTTTGAAGCTGCAGCATGTTGTTTTCTAGCTGTTTATCACTGTGGCATGACTCACTGCTGTCAAACACTTGTTAGGAATGCAACAGACTGAGAGTATTTCTTTCTTTCCTCTAAAACCTGTTTTTTTTGTGGTATGGAGCCGAGCATCACCACTGCGGGTTAACCTGGCTATCAGCAATGGCTCAGTCCCTGCAGACTCAGCCAATGCAGAGCATCCCAAGAGAGGCAATGCTGGCTTTTGCTGGGAGCTGCTGACTTGTTAAGATTTTTTAATTATTTCTTTTTAATTCCAGATAATGTATGAGTTTCAACCAAACGTCTGTTTGGAAGTTACCAGTCCTGGGAACGAAGGGTGGGAGTGGAAAATGAGCAGTGAAATGGACTGAGCATAGTGCAGCCAGTTCTCAGGTTTATTTTAACTTTGTTTCATGGATTTATTCTGTTTGTATGTATGAACTTTGGGTAATAAACTCTTTTTAAACCACTAACAAATACATGCTCAGTTAATTCATTCAACTATGAAGAGCTTTGAATTTTTCTACTTTTCATTCCACTGCCACCCACATTACAGATGTCATCCTAAACCCATAAATAGCTCTTGGGTTTTTTGCTTTATTTCTTCTATTTACATGACAAACCTTAATGTCATTGATCCTATTTTAAAGACAGCAAAAAATCCCACACCCATATGTCAATGTTTTAACATTGATTGACTGGCAGTAAACCGAGGATACATATGTGCATTTTTTATGGTATAGTAGATAGGAACGATGATTAGGAGGTCTGACAGCATTCTCCTTGATTCATCAGAAATACTGTAAGTCATCCACTTCAAATGCTGGAAGCCATGAAATTACCTGTGCAGGGCAGTAAGGCAAAAACTTCGATATTCTGGGTATTTGCCCTGATTTTAGCAATTAAAACTCAGCTGCTGATGAAGCAAGGGTACTGCCATCCTGAGATCGGTGCGAGGGAAGTTGAGATTTCCATCCTTTCCAGGTATGACCCATTTGTTCCCAGGTCCCCAGGCTGTCCTGCCCTTGCTTTCTGAAGCAGTCTGCAGCCCTTGAAAAATGTGGCCATCTTCAGACCAGGGTAAGGAAGGAAAAGCCATTCATAGGGAAGACAGAAATATAGGGCCACCCTGCACTTAAGGACCAATTTGTGGAGACATCACTGAATTCAGATGCAGGCAGATGGAGAAGGTGGCTTGCCTGGGCAGGTGCCACATCCATGGAGACACCATGGAGACATTATGGATCCTCCACCTTTAATAACTCAGGGTAGCCTCCTCACTCTCAGAGCTAACATTGTGATGAGCTGTATTGAAGTCTCACCAGACGGCAGGCACCTTCAGTGCTTTTTTCAGAAGAGAACCATGGCTGTACTCTGTCATCTTGGTTTAATACAAACACTATCAGCTGCCTGTATGGCTATTTTAGTAAGCCCTCAGTATTTTAGCAAAAATACTGCATCAAATTGTTAAATCTCAGATGTCATCCAAGAGGAGACAGATCACACCCGACAGAAGCTGCTGCACCCTCTGACTGGGAGGGTGAATGTTACAGCAGCATTTGGAGCGCTACAGCCTGACCTGTGACCCTTGCACAGACACTGCAAGTCAACAAGACTTGAGGTACCCATTGATTGTTTGAGGGAAGACATCCAGGCCCACTCTGCTACCTCTACTTGTGCTCATTTGGGGAATATTCATTCTTCTGAAAGACAATGGCAGCTCCTACAGAGCTTTTAACAAGGACCGTTCACCATCCACATCCCTCCGGTTGGCAGCTTTCCTGGAGATGGCTGAAGACAAAGTCTTGCTTCCTTGGCAGTAGGAGGTCTGTAGCAGTGCAAGAGTTCAGAGAAGACCTATTACTCAGGTGCTTTCTTGCATCAGTATCTACAAATCCAAACCACAGCTATAACTCAATGTCCATGCTTCTGAAACCTTACTTGAATCCTCAGACAGTCAAAGAGACAGAAGTGTATAAATAAATTAAAATATTGATCTAAATGCTCTGGGTAAAAATAGTTCTCTGAGATTACGGGGTGAGGTTTCTGAGGGCAGAAGTGCCTTCAGAGACCTGAAGTGGCCCCAAGACATTTCTCCCTAATATGGTATTTTTCTCTCTACACGAAAACCAGTCAGTATAGATCACATCTCCCAAAATGAGATATATGATGATTTCTAGCATAAAGAATGAATTGCCTCTTCTGCTGTTGATAAAATCATCCAGAGGTCTCTTCTAAAGTAACTGCCAAACCAGGCTTGTGTTTCGCTGATTTTCTAATCCGCGTATGAAAGACTTGGTCTGGAATAGGACCTCAGCCTGGCTCCCACTCACATCCCCTCGGGTCCAGAAGTGGAAAAGTCATGCACGCAGGGCCTGGTTCCATACTGGCTAAGAGAGGTGCAAGTAGGGCAACTGCAATGAATCCAGGGGAATTCTTCCAAACTGGCATTCACCCGTGGGAGTACAAATTTAGTCCATATTTTTGTGGGGAGAACAATTGCGGACAAAAAAAATATTGGAAATTGAATCCATTTTCAATTATTCTTACCCATAAAACTCAGGAACCATACACTCTTCAATCAAAGTAATTTACATTTCAAATTAGGATGAAGGAATCCCTTTCTTGACTAAGCAAGAACTGCATTTTTAGCTAATTGGACCATTTTCTCTCCAAATGTAACATCCTGAGTTCTCACCCCCATCCGAAAGACATCCCAGTTGTTAGTTGTTTTTGTTCCAAAATATTTAATATCTAATCAACCCTTTAGAAACAAGCTTCTCATCTTCCTTTCCAATATTATGAAAATGAGTGGGCCAGCAGAGCAGACTATATAGCAGGAGTATGCCAAGTAACAAATCAGATATCCCTTTCCTTCTAGAGTTACAGTCACCCTTGGCTGGGCAAGTTTAGGAGTTGGCAGCATCCCTTTTGGCAGCCTCCCTCCCCTTGTAACGCTGGAGACCCGTTCCCTGTGCCTGAGCCTCTTGGCCTGTTCAGCAGAGTCAATTAGATCGCTATTGTATCTCCTCTAAGACGCCTCTTCCAGAGTCCTGCTCTGCTGGGCTTCCTTAGCAAGGATGCTCTTCACAACCCTTGGTTGTTCTTGCTCTTCCCTGAACACTTTCCTTCCAGGTTTGCCTTCCCAGAGAAGAGGCACCAGGAGCGCACACAGTGCTCAGTACCTCATGGATGCTGTGGCAAAATCATGGTTGAATTGTTCCTACTTTACCCTGAACAGTTGCTTTGCTTTTCAGGCTGATGCTGTTTTAAAAGCAGAGGCTGGGCTCCTCCAGGGCTGCAGAGACCTCGGCAGGGAACGCAGAGACTTCCCAGAGGTGGGGAGAGCAGGGGGTGGAGAGGGTGGGACACAACCCTGCCACTCCAGAGGCAGCCCAATTTCTATGTCCCCTTACATGCTACCTTAGCTCAGGTGAAGCTTATGAAGCTTGTCCCCCACATAAGCACTTCTCGAGCACAAAGCTGAAGTACATCTACAACAGAAAGTAATGCTATTTGTAACTAACCTCCCTCAGGTTTCAGCCAGCTAACAAGTTTTAGGTCCGCTTCAAATGATTTTTAAATTTGTTATTTCTTGTGAGAGGATGTTAAAGTTTGTCTAAAAAAATTAAGAAACTCCCATGTGCTCACTTCAGCTCAAAAGTTACCATTTTAATATCTGAATATACACAACAGTATGAATACAAAAATCCCCAACCCCTTCATCTGCTTCTCATTCTGAATGAAATCGACTCAAGCACATAAACACACTACTGTGGTCTGAGCAATACTACCTGTTTCCAAGCCATCCGAAAAAAATATGTCCCTGTCATTATCAAGGATAAAAACTTGTCCCCATTGAAGCTGATGAAAGAGTTCTTACCAGCTTCACTGGATCAGGAATTCACTCCAGAGGTAACCACCCCTATTTTAATCCAGTGTAACTGATGATGTGCTGTAATAAAAGCAGCAATGGAAATGTGTACTGTGTGTTTTAACCAGAGCTCCTGAAGCGCTAAATAAGCTTTTAGAATGATTCCATTTAGGAATAGCCTTTTTTTCCCTCAGCACAATGCAAGGACAACTTCAGTAGCAGAAAGTAACTGCCCAAGAGCAAAGAGCCAGGCTGGTATCCACTAATTACTCTAATCACCATTATTAGTAATTATTAGGTCTGGCGATATTTTCCCACAGAGCTGCTTTAATGCAGCCAGCATAGCCACTTAGCTAATTTTAAGCCCCAAGGTGCCACACGAGACACAGCAGTCCCACATCCCGAAATGCCCTGCTCTGCAGAGATCTGTCGCCTTGCCAAGGCTGCTGAGGCAGCAGGCTGCACCCAGCAAGCCCAAACAGGCTCCGCCAGCACCACACTGCCACCTGAATCAGCATCCAGAGTCAAATGTAATTTTCACTATTACTGTGACATGCAGAAAACAAAGGACTTCTCTGATGTTTTCTCTCTTTTTTTCCTCTTTTTAGGTCGGTCCTTTTTTGAAAAAGGGACAGTTAAATCAGTGCAATTCCTGGACTCCTTTCTCAACTGCATCACCAGCAAAGGGTCTGAGGAAGCGCAGTTTGCTTAGGAAAAGGTAAACTGTATAAAAATACATTTCTTCCCAAAGCTGCAACCAACCTGGAAGACTGCACAAATTTAAACACTGTTTTCCATGAGATTAATTAACTCCCTGCAAACTCCTGGGGCAGATCTACCCTGACACAGAAACACAGTTCCCATTGCAGGGAGCCATTAACCAAGTGCCACGCACGAGAGCAACGCGAGCTCCTCCGGCTGCACTTTGCTGTAGCACCCGGCCTCGGGGACCCAAGGGGCGCAGGGCTCTGGAGCCCCAGCTGTTGGCCTGGATACTCCCATTCGCTCGCTGAGTAACACTGGAGTCATCCCTGCACAACGCCCACATCTGCCACCAGCTCAAGTAACAATTCTGCGATGGGTTTCCTCTGGAGAGCAGGTCTGTGGTGATGCCCAGTGTTGCTGCTAAAGGGACATCGCACCAAGGGACATAACCTCACGATTCTAAAGGGTTCCACATATTTTCTTAACCAAAGCTCATAACATAGTTACCTGTTTGGGACGTGCCAAAACCACGAGATTATGGATAACAAATGGCTGGGAATAATCACAAATGATTCCCATCAGAAAAGATGCAGTCACCTCCAGCTTTAAGCCCGCGTCCTTCACCCTTTTATTGCCAATAAATCTGTTGCACAATTCGGCATCACACTGGTGCCAAGAAGGGTGTGTGCCTGTGCTTGGGGCTTCAGGTCAACCCTGCGTGAGGAAGCAAAGCTTAAAGCTTAAGACAGAGAGAAGAGAAAGCAGAGACCTCACCAGCAGTCAGCGAAGGTGCCATCTGTCACGCATTCCTCGCTGCCCCAGGCAACAGAAGTAGGACTGTATTTGCCAACCCAAACACAAACTAAAGTGTATTTTTGGGGGAGGAGGGTGCCAAATATGGTAATTCTGCATTTATTTACCTCTGCATCTTCCCTACTACATGCTTTAAGAGAACACCACATTTGGTAAACGGCAGTGAATGATGTGGAGTTGCTCAACGCTGTAATCCTCCTTCTCTCCTTCTTCAGCTCCCTGAAGTGGCCTGCAAATCTCACTGAAAATCAGCATTCCTTTCTGTACTGAATGCAAGTCCCTGCATGCAATAGCTTTTATAGTAGTTCCAAGACACAAAAAGGTTAAAAAGCACTTTAATTATAAATTATTCAGAAATACATTATATGAAATAAAATGTTAACGTGAAGAAGGCAAAAGATGATGTTGCAGCATCCTACAGTACAATGATGGGGCATAAAAACAATGCACAGCTTTTGCTGCTCCTCAAAAGTGAGTGGGAATGGGGTTGGAGGTGGAAACTTGAGTAAACAAAGTTGAGTGGAAAGATGAAAAGTACAAGAGTTCTCTTTTTCTAAATATTTACCAAACTAGCTCTAGGCTTAGTTAGTTAATGCATTTTAGATCTGAAGTAATACAATAAGCAGACTTTTATGGAAGAAAAAAAATCCTGATCATAAAATATTGTCAAAAAGCTTCTGATGTCAACCATAATAGTATATTAAACTACAAGGACCTATCTGTAGATCTGGCTGACTTCAATGACTTTTGCATCAGTCCTAAACAAGCTACTTAACTGTTGAAATGTACAGAAAAACATAAGCATTAAAAAGGGGAGTTTGACTTTTTTATTGTGAGTGGGCTGGCATCTGATACATTCCCATCCTGCACTTCACCAGAGAGCGCTTTCTTCTGATCTGTAAACAAAACCCAAGACATCTCATTTCATTAAACACACCTATTGTACTACAACACAGAAATTCTGAAGAATTAACCCAACTAAACAAGATATTATTGCTCTAGGGACGTATACCAGCATGTCCCTTGTGAAAAAAAGGGAGGATTCTTCTACAAGGTTGTGGGCTTGGCTCATCAGTGAGTTCATTTTACACCAGTACAGATCTTCTTCTGTCAGGTCTTACACCAGCGCAAAACTGGCACGCTGCACTGGCTAAACCAGCCCCAGTATTTAAAATGCTACAAATCAATCCCTACCAGCCACAGAATGGTTATTTTAAGAAGAAAAATGTGTATTTCATAAGGGTTGTTTGCCACTTTTGCTCAGAATTCATAACACAACTTCTGCTGAATAACATCCAAAGTCGTAGATAGATAGCGGTTCAGCCAAAAGTCAGTCCTTGGAATTGGCTCAGTTGCATCTTAGGGGGTTTTTTTGTACAATAACTAATACATCTTTCCCACTACAGAACAGTCCCTACAAGCTCACAATCCAAAGAACAAATGTTCATTGTAATTAAAGTGAATAAAAAAGAGAATACATCTGGATCTTCAGAAATACAATAACTCTTCCTAAACCCTGTAGACATTTCTCTTCAATCCCAGCCTAGGAAGCCTCTAAATGCAACACAAAGATGTTTTCCCATACTCGTGGTCCCACTCCTCTGCTTGTACGGAATCAGGGATTCAGTTGCCAGAGGAATCCAGACAAGAAGCCACCTTCAACTCCAGGCCAGGTGCTTGGCTGGTCCGAGTGACCGAGGAGCCAGGGCAGCACCATGGAGCAGGGAGCACAAGCACATGTTGCACAGACGCACACCGTGCCTTGGTGAGTCCACAAAGCCCTGGAGAGCTACAGCTGGACACTATCCTACACAACTAAGGCTGCCAGGGCGTCCAAGAACACAGCTTATCCCTCAGGTTGTCAATGCTCATGCCTTGTTCTGGACTGTAATATCCCATTATACACGCAACACGATGCTGGAATAAGACAAAAGGGCTGAAGTCATTAATGGCTTTGTTCCATGGTTAGGTAAGGGTACATAAATCACCGTCACTGTGGTACCAGCCTCATTTCCTCTCCTGACCACACAGCCATCCCCGTTTTTCCTTGCACTGGCTGCAGACCTCATGCAACCTGCTTCACAGAGTTATTCCGGCAGAAAAAGTAACAAGAAAAGATGCGTTCAGGGGGATCATCTCCATGAACTGACTTGCTGCGTCCTCACACAAGTTCTTGTGTTAGCCAGAGGGTAAGAGCCAGTGAGGGCCACCAGATACACAAAGGTAAGCAGGAGTTGCACCCTTCCATAGAAAGAAAGCGGCATCTCACCGGGCGTGGGGGCCACGCAGCTCACATGTTCCACTCAGTGCTGTTCTCCAGGGACCGCACAGCACAAGGTCACCTTCCCTCTGCAGGAAGGCACACAGCACTGTGTTCACAGGGGTAACCACGACCTGAGAAGCCTGTTCACAGGGGTAACGATGACCAAAGAAGTTTCGGTGATGACACACTATTTTTTCTTAGCTTTAGCAAAAAGAAAAGATGTTTAAATTTCATCCTTACCTCTCATTTACCATTTTTACCTTTCATTATTTTTCAAGCTACGCTCAACTTTGCCATCAATTCTGTGTAGTTTTCATGCCAGAACTACAGGAAGCTTTCCCAACGCTGACTTTCATATACTATTAGGTGGAGTTTCAGTTGACCTTAAGGCAGATACACATCAGATAAGGAAACTCAAGCACAAAAGACAGGGGCAAAGCGGTTTGAACCAGAAATGGAGCTGATGTATCTGGACCTTATTAGAGCATTTGATACAGTGCCTCAAAAATTTTTACTTGAAAAATTAATTCAGATTTGCTTGGATCTAAGGACTTTCACGTGCTTTGAAAAGTAATTGGAAGTTGTAGGGGCATAGAAGTGGCAATTATATTGGGTGGAAGGGCGGTGCCTGGGACAATTTCACTAACACTTTATAACAATGAACTAATTAAATGGGAAGATGACACTAAACTGGGAAACAGTAGCCAGCAAAAGGGGGGGAAGGGAGAGGCAAAACAAACATCATAAACATACTTTGAAGAATTTAAGAAGACCTGAGTAAACAAGATTAAATTTAGTGTAAAAAAAAGGAAGATACAAGAGTTAGATGAAAACAGTCCAAATTCAGCAAGGGTGATATGCAGCACATGGAAAACAGTTACACTGGAAAAGTCCTCCAGCTGACGGGGGTTGATTAGCCCTGTGCCTGCACACCAGGGTGGGCTTTTAAAAAGGGGGGTGGCGTTTGACTCCCCATACCAAAGTAGCTGTGCACTAGGGACAGTGACAGCAAAAGTAATTTTCTTCTTTTCAGAGACTGAACCTAGATTTTTAACAGACCTTAAATCATCTCCTGGGATAAAATACAAAAAGGACCTGGGTCCCTGTACAGAGAATGTTCCTGCTTTCCTCTGACTTTATCCCTTTATTCCGGTTTAGGCTATGCTGAAAAGCTTTAAGGAGGTTCTCCCTTTTGCTAGTTCCATTGTTCACGGTCTCAGGGACAACCTTCAGGTCTGTCACTATGATTTAGCAGTATGTGCCTTTGCATCTTACCAACAAGTCAGTCTTTCCAAAATAAAGTTTCCTCATTTTGTTGGTCTCTTCAAGAATGCTTAGGGGTCCAGAACAAAGTCCTAGCACAGAAAGAGAAAAGAAACAAGGGTCCAATGGTGAGGAAGAGAGGGAGCTTCCCCTAGCATTTGCGGGGGGGGGAGCACACCACGCAGCAGAGGAGAGGGGAAGATGGCTGAGCTGAGACAGCCCTCAGTCCAGAGCTGACTTTGTCCAAGATGCAGCTTTAGCAACACAGCAGGGCAATGCAGTGTGCCTGAAACACTGGCCTCACCTCCCGAGAGCCTTCTCTATCTGGAAGTGCATTTTCAGAACTAGACAGACAATTATTTTGTGGCCTGTGTTAGACCTGAAAGAATAGTTACTCCAGAACTCACTGAGGAGACAGCGGAATCTGATTTAGTGAACCCTACTGGACTGTTTAAGAGTGTGACATTGGAGGCCACGAATGCTTCATTGTTCGTTGGTTTTAATTAAACTGAGCAAAAGCTCTCAACCTTGTAATGCAACATCAGGATATAAACACAAACATCTGCAGCTCCTTTTGCCTCGGGTTTCCAGAAGACAATACCTGCTGTTTTCACTGCGCATAATGAAACTGCTGTGCACAAATGGCCCTTCCCGAAGAGAAGCGAAACACATTCGCCTGCGAGCTGGAAGGTACAGAGCAGATGCTAACCTGCCACCAGAGGGGCCTTCCCCTCTTAACCCTTCATCGGCGGTTTCACCGCCTTACCCATGTTTTGTCACCGTAACCGCTGGTCCCAAAGCACGACCGCACCGGGGGACCCTCGCCAACTGTTAAAATCAGCGAACGGCTACAAAAAAAAACCCCCATCAGGACTAAAGAGCCACCGGCTTCTTCCACCTCCGAGCGCTTCCCGGGCCCAGCGCAGCCCCCGGCGGGGGGCGGGCTGCCCGGCAACACCCAACCCCACACCCCGCCTCGCCGTGCCGCCGCCCGGCTGCGGCACCCTCGGCCGCCGTGCCGCGCGCCGCTCCGGCAGCCCCCGGGCGCGGGGGGCCGGTCCCAGCCCGCGGCGGCCGCTCCCCGGGGCGGGCGGCGCCGATCCCGCCCCCCCGCCCGCGGCAGCCGCCAGCAGCCCCCGCCAGCCGCCAGCGCGGCGGGCGGGCGGCGCAGGCAGCCGCCGGCCCTCCTTCTCTTCCCACCGGGCCGCGCCGCAGCCCCCGGGCGCGGCCAGGAGGCGGTGGGGCCGCGGCTCCCCCGGCTCCCCGCCCGCCTCCTAGGCGCGGTGCGGCGCGGCCCGGGACCCTCGGCGGCTCTCCGTCCCCCCTCCGGCGAGATGTTATGGCCGAGCCGGCGCAGAAGGGCGGCGTAGGGCAGGGCGGGCGGCGGGAGGATGAGGCGGCGGCGGCCGCCCCCAGCTACGAGGACTACGAGTGCAAGATCTGCTACAACTACTTCGACCTGGAGCGGCGGGCGCCCAAGCTGCTGGAGTGCCTGCACACCTTCTGCCAGGAGTGCCTGAGCCAGCTGCACCTGCGGGCCGCCCAGCAGCCCCCCGCCGCCGCCGCCTCCGCCGCTGAGCCGGGGCCGGCGCGCCCGCCCGGCGGCTCCCTGGCCTGCCCGCTCTGCCGCCACCGCACGGCGCTGCCCGACCACCGCGTCCACGGCCTCCCCGTCAACACCAAGCTGGCCGCCGCCTGCCCGCCGCAGCTGCGCGCCCGCGACCCGCTGCCCCAGGACAGCCTGCCGCCGCTGCCGCCCCGCCGCACGCCCCGCGCCCGGGAGGCGGCGGCCGCCCTCGCCCCGCAACCTCCCGCCCCCGCCGGCCGCGCCGGGCCGCGCTCCTCGGGCGGCGGCTACGAGAGCTGCCAGAGCTGCAAGCGGGCGGCGCTGAGCGCCGGCTGCGTGTGCGTCGTCGTCTCCTTCCTCTCCATGGTGGTGCTGCTCTTCACCGGCCTCATCTTCGTCAACCAGTACGGCGGCGACGCCGGGCCCGGCGCCTCGGCCTCGCCGTCGCCGGTGGGGCCCATCTGCCTGTCGGTGGCCAGCATCCTCGCCCTCTTCTCCGTCGTCGTCACATGGCTTATCTGCTGGCTGAAGTACCGGCCCGAGGCGGCGGCGGCGGCGACCGGCGGGGCGACGGCCAACGGCACCCCGCGGGGCCGAGCGGCAGCTGCCCGCAGGAGCGACACGTAGCGCCGGCGGAGCGGAGCGGGGCTGAGCCGGGCCGGCGGGGCACGCCGAGTGGGCCCGTGAGGGACAGGGGTTCGCCTTGCGCCGCCGCGGGAGGAGAGCGCGGCCGGTGCCCCGTCCGGGCCGGGAGCGGTTCTGGCGCGGCCCCTGCTCGCAGGTACCCCGCGTGTGGTTGGCGGTAGCCCCGACCCAGGCGGGAGGCGGGGGCAGGGGAGAGAGGACGCGGGCGAGGCCGTGAGTCTCCAGGGCGGAGCGGCCCCTCAAGCTCCAGGGCCTGCCGCGGGGGTGGCAGGGCCCAGGGCCGCCATAGCGACGGGGCCCGGCCCCAGCCCTGCCGCGGTGTCGGGCCCCAGGCCCGCCGCGGCCGCACGGTGGGACCTGCGGCTCGGGCAGGGTGCGAGGTGGAGGGGGTGGTCCGCAGGGTGACCCGGTGAGGGGCCGCGGAGGCTCCGGCCGCTCCGGAGGGAGGGCTGGACGTGCCTCTCCAGCAAGGGTGTCTCGAAGGGCCTCCCGGGCAGCCGGGGCTGTGAGGCTGGGGCGCTGCCCCCGGGTTTCTGCGCGCCCCGATGCAGAAGGACACGGTCTCGATTAAAGAAAACTGGCTTACTGTTGCCCCCGCCTGGAAGATAATTGGAGAGATGCGCTGTGGTTGGGAGCCAGGGCAGGGTCCCGGTGTTGGGTGCGTTTTGCGTTTTCCCCTGACGAAGCTGAGAAGCGCGTGTAGGAGCAGCTGTAACGGAAACGTGCGAGCTGGAAGAGACTGAGAAAAAGTTTCCCTACAGCGTGTTGACTACGGTTTTGTTATAATTTTATTAGAAGGCCGTCAGGCCCTCTGTTGGTTGCTTAAAATAAGCTTTATTATTTAATTCTTTGAAATTCTCATTTAATGTGGGAGACTGAAATGCTACATTGCACACTTAAACCAATTTATGGAAAATGATTTAATTAATGGAGCTCTGAAATAGAACTAGAAGACTCCAGTGCTAGAGAGTAGTATCTTGGTGGCCACTGATTTTGATTCTTTGTAGGGAGAGAAGCCCACATTAAAACACGGACTTTGAGCATCACTGTAAAAGTGGAATGCAGTAGCATAATTTGTGTACTGAATATTTACCTTGGGCCCAGGTAGCTGTCACAGGGCAGTGGTTTTCCCTCTCGGTAAGTTTCTCTTCTGTGCTCCAGTTTCTGTAAAGGCCTGTAGAAAAACGTTTTTGTTCTGTGAGGTTGGAACATCGGTGATGTCTTTGAGATGTAACGGGATGCTCATAATATGAAATGGAAAAACATTGCCATGCAGCTGGGTTTTGTAGTATATTAAGGAGAGCACTTATATAGATACTGTTCTATGTTGCAGGATAATTCATTTGGTGCCTGAATTTTTTTAACTTAATTAGTTGTTATGATCTATTGGGAATAAGATAATGCTGCTTATTCCGTGTTTCTACACAGTACTGTAATGGAATGAGGTAATTATTTTCGTGCTTAACAATTCAAGAATTTTAAAAGTGATCTTTCAGTATGTGTATTTTGCAAGCTGTCTGCATGATATTCTGACAAGTATCCTCTTAATAGACCTTTACTCAACCACTTCTATTTATCACGAGTGCAAAGGAATTTACTCTGTAGAAATGTAAAAAGACAGCAGGTGAAGATGTGTGATGTGTTTTATGACTGCACAAGTGATGTGTACTGTGCATTGTCTTGATAATCACCAATCTGTGAAAAACAACCCCTTGACACCCCAAAAAAAAGTCCCCAGAAACCCAACGGTATTTATACAGACTCTGTTACGATGGACACAGTTTGTGGGAACAGTTTATCATTTTTGTGTCATGTCTATTTAAAAAGATCCGCACCAGCCTTTTAAAATTGTATATCGTAACACAGAGGCCCTGAGGAGATAAATTACTGGGATCAACTGTGGCTCTGACCATGGTTGGTTTATTTAGACCAGTGTTTTCAAACTTGGAGTTGCTTGTTAGCCGTGTAAAAGGTGTATGCCTCCTTAAATCAGGCCCGACTATTAGCTCCCCGCTGACTTCAGCAGTAGTTATGGATGTTCTGCACCAAAGAAAATCACGAGACTTTTATTTAAGCATCTAAATGAGAATTTAGATGGTTGACTTCAGGTACAAGCGTTTGAAAATTTTGGCCTTAACCTCTCTGTTCTTAAGTTAATGCATCTGTAAAGTTTGATAAAAGCGGTGACCTACCTCACAGGCAAGATGTGAGGCTTTATTTATTCAAGTTTTTAAGCAATTGGAGATCCTTGAAGAGGAGGTGCTATAGGAGTGAAAGTATTATTATAAATGATACTGTAGTAAGAACAAGTATATGTAAATTAATGGACATAAGCGGCAGCGATGTTTTCTAAGAAAAATAAAGCTATGAAATATGTACATGTGTACATCATACGCACCCACACACGGGTTACCTGTCTGTGCTTCTACTGTGTTTCTGTTGGATCAGGTAAGCCGTGGTACCTTGCAGTTCAGCGGGCCCAGCCAGCAGTCACCCACCCCTCTCACTCCCATCTGGTGTAGAGGTGCCGAAGCTGGGCGCTGAGTGCTGGTGGAGCCCAGCTGGAGCCCACTGCAGAGCCCGTGCTGTGCTTTGCTTTGCTTTGCTTTGCTTTCCTCCTGCGGGCTTCCTGGCTGCAGTGAGCCGCTGGGGTGCGGTGGGTGTGCTGCCAGCACTGCCAGGGTGAGCTGGTGAGCCCCGCCGACCGGGCTGTGTTTACAGGAGCAGCAGTGGCGGTGAAAGCTGTGACGTAGCTATGCCCTGAGATACTGATTACAGTAGGAAAGCTACACTCCATCCTTTTCTTTCCACATCATAGTTTTATTTCTGCCTTTTCCCTGCAAACAGTACTTGCCATTTTGACTAAATCAATGGGTTCAGCGGGGATCCATGGACTACTCCTAAAGGACCTGCAGCAGGTAAGTAAGAAAAGCCAATGGATTGCCAGAAGCTTAGATCTGTTACGTGAGGGTCAATTTTAACAAGTTTAGAGGTTGGCACATTACAAAAAGTTGAAGATCACATGCCTAAATAGGATTTTCAGGCTTATTCACAATTGGACGATCATGTAACACGTTGGGTTCCTACCCATATATTTGAAGAGAGTTCAGAGCCAAATTAAAATGGGCAGTCTGACCATATGCCAAATCCTTCTCTCTGCTTATGCAAATTTTGGGAAACCACCGGCTTCAGGAGCATTAGCCTGGATCCACATCACAGCAGCAGTCAGAAAAGGATCATGCATTGTATACGTCTCTGGCTACTGTAGAATCCCAGCATTACATTTGTATTTTGGGTTTCTTTGAGTGTACAGATTACTTGTCCAAAGCCAAACCTGGCTCAAGTTTCACTTAAAAAAAGTTAAGTAAAATACAAAAGGAGAAAAATCTGTGTGGCTGGTGGTGTTTTATTCTTTTAACTATTTCAGACAGAACACTTGTGTGTTCTAGTTTTTTTAAAAAAGCACAGAAAGACACAGCTGAAGGGGTATGTGTCAGTTACACTAACCGTGCATCTTACAGGGGAAAAAAACCCCACCAGTGCAATGGGGCACTCTGTGGGAAAGCAGAGAAGGCAGGGTATACCACAGCACTGTGGGGAAAATCATGGGTAATACAAGCTGCTGGGGTTTTTTGGTGTGTGTGTGCACACAACATTTCTCTGCATTACACAGTCTGAGGCACAAGCAGCTACAGCCAAGAAATGGGAACACAGGGAAAAAAACAAAGACCTGAAGCTTTCTCAGCAATTTTTGACCTCTGAGAGATCACAGGCTGCGTGAACTCTGAAAGAACTGTAGTTTCCAGTCATGCCAGCAGTAATCCCCTATTCCTCTGCCTGAGTGGAGCATACTGGGCTCCAGATTGGGAGATGAGATTGAGCGTTAAATTCATGGTCTGGAGCAGGCTGCCAGGCACTGATGATATCAGTCCCAGAGAGGGAGAAAAAGGCAGGTCAGGGGACAGAACTCAGGTTACCAACACAGAACCTGGGTGTGTAGTCATGTAGTGTGAACTGTTCTTGTCCATCTTCTCTGGGACAAGTGACTTCCATCTCTGCCTGGGGAAAGTTCCCACTGGAGTTAACTGTAGCCACAGGATAAAGCTGTTTGCAGGGAGCTTCTGCCATTTATGGGAGGCGTTAAGCCAGTCCCTTCCACATTACAAATTTGTTTCTTTCATGTTGTCTTTGCTAATAACTTTGTCAAGAATTCAATTCTTTAAAGCACCACCGTATTTTTAACGTGTATGATGTACTGTGGGTGCCACAGTGTAGAAATGCTCGCTCCTTTGAAAGCATCTCTGGTCAGTACTGCAGCTGCAGGGAATAAGTTATATTCCTTTCTGCATCATTAGCCCACAAGTGGTAAATAATCCCATAATGTTAGTTTGCATAATAGCCGGTTTTCATCATTTGAAGGGCAGGTTTGACAGAAAAACACTTGAGTGTTTCATAGATGCATGGAAGGAATAAACCCTCGATTGTCTTGTTGGGCGGGTTAGAAGGCCTGCATGTGGAGGTACTTTCACATTCTTTTATCTTGCAAAAAGCAGCATAGTGGTTACTCTGGTATTTGCAATCACTCGATATGTACCACAAAGCCGAAGAAGAAGTCGCTAACAGCAGTGGGTACATACATCTGCAGCAGCAGTCATGTGTCTCTGCAAGTTACATGAGTAACCTGAATTTCCAAGAGTGACTGGCAGTTTGGGTCCTGTCTATTTTTGTCTGGGTTCAGACAGCATTTTGGAAGCATTCTGAAAATGAGACTCTGTTGTGGGCTGAGAACCCAAAAGATCATCTTACCATGAAGAGAGGTTCTGTCTGTGTTTGTATACTTTAACGAACAGAAAAGAATAAACCTCCAGCATTTTCCCTTGCACTGTAAAAACACAGTGGAGTAAAGGTGCACATGGAAATACTGTTGCTCTTCTTTTGTAGCTCAAATTACTTTCAGATTGCTTTCAAGGCTTGTGTCCCAAAGTAGCTTATTGTGTGTAACCCTTTGCATAAAACACATCGCATTTTGTAAACGATGGAAGAGTGAGCTACCTTCCAGCAGGCAGTTACTGCAGGCTGAGGACCAGAGGTGTAGTTACAGAGTTAATATGCACTTTGGGTTGAAATCCTACCGCAGGGAGCAGTTTTCGTGGGGTGGGTAAACTGTTTCAACTGGCCAAGACTGCTGGTTGTGCAAACAGACAAAAGCCCCCTGAATGGGAATTTGGGGTATGCAAGAACCGCAGATTTCTCTGGAAAGTGGTGTGCACCTGTGTGTTCAGACCTCGTGCTGAAAGCCTTCACTTAGGGGAATAGCTATGGAGCCCAAGGAGAAGGGCTGTTGCTCTCGCTGGTGTTCATGCCTGGCACAGTCCAGTCCCTTTCCTGTGTCAGTGTGTGCTGTGTGTTAATGAAAACAGCTGCTGAAGAAGACTAGTTGCATGTGAATGTGTTCATCGTTCAGAAGAATGGTTATTAATCATCTCTGACCTGCAGGCTTAAGCATAAACAGTGCTTTTGATATTAATCTAATGTGAGAGATCTTTATGAACATGATCCTGAGTGCTTAATGTTCATTGGCAAGAGCAGCACAGGAGCCTGACTTTGTCCAGGCTCTGGGTGTGCACTGAAATCCCCCTGAGCCCAGTGGTCCCTTGCCTGTGTTACAGAGGGTCTGTCGATAGAATGTCCCTGCCTGTCCTGATGACCTAGAGAATATGCTTTATCTCGCTGGAAGTTAGTTCATTTTGTTAGCATATTATGTTGCCAAAGAAAGCTTTAATCTCGATGTGCATTAACCTCTGCTCATTTAAACCACCTCAGTTGTCCGTTGGTCCAAGATCTCCACACAGACATTATACAACGTTTGCCTCATGTTAACCGAGTTAGCAGGTGAGTTGGGCTGCAGGTCTTTGGTGGCTGTGAGTTCTAGTGTTTCTGAAGGGTGTCTAAATTTGGTGGCTCAGCCTTATTAAAGCCTGAAAACCCTGCAATTTATCTGGCTTCTACATTTTATCCAGACGCATGTAGAAATGGAGATACTTTCAAACAGTGCCACAAGTTTGTGTCATGGAGGAATGCATATGTTCATGCTGTGTCCAACTAAGTCATCTGTGATCAATGCAGCGTGAGGTAGCACTGCTTGTGTTCTGAGGATGGAGCGATGCTGGTCCTCCAACACCCGGGTATGAAAGTAGCCTCCCAGCTCTGGTTCTGAGCTGGTCTCTGGTGTTCTTTTCACATGTCCTGCAGATGGTGAGATTTTCGGACCACGGTGACTGTAATCTCTAACAAATAGCTTCAGTTGAGAAATATCTCTGCTGTTTTAAGGAGTTTTTTACAGTAAACAAATATCACGAGGTCGATTTGTCTCATTGGATTTTTAAATTTGGGAGGAATAGCTTGAAAGGGTTTGTTTTTTTTTTTAACTTTTTATATTATTTTTCCCTTAAACCTGCTCCTGATTTGTCAAGGAATCTGAACACTTCAGTTCATTACAGGTCCAGATGTAAGCAATGATTCCCCATCCTATCTCTACGTTGTCTGACCACTCAGCAGACTCCAACAATTCTGTTTCGGTAATTATTTTGTTGTCTTTTGATTAATAGCAAATAGCAATAACAGCATTTGGGTTGGGAGGGGTGGGGGTTAATGACTGACGTTTGAAATACTCTTCCAATATAAATAAAAATTTACCACTTTCCATTTGAAAGGGAAGAATGAGACTTTTTATGATTTAGAAAATGTGGTGATGAGCAATAATTCCAGTTTGATTTCCACGTTGCAAATGAGGACTCGTTACTCAGCCAAGTGTTAGGAGACAGAGATACATTGTGTCTTAAAAAGCTGTAACTATTGCAGGCTTTGAAGTAAATTAAATGAAACCAGAAAAATAAATTAAACCCCGTGCTTTCTTCCAGTCAGGTAGTAGGAGTTTCTTTTTGAGAATAAATTTAGATTTATCTTTATTATTTAAGTATCAAAATCGTATGGAAAATAGGTGACATTCTAGTTGTGGAAGTTAGTTCTGCTTGCTGAAGGAGAGGGAAGAGTCTCTCTGGTTCCGATCACTACAAGAATTCTTCAGGGTATTAGCTTGTTGTTCCCCCACACACACACACCAACACCCCGATTTCTTTCTCTTCTGTGGGCAGTTGTTTTCCTTTGTGCCCCAGGCAAACCATCAGTTGGGTACACGAGCTCTCCTCTCCGCAGGGAAGTTGCGCTGCCCGTGGGATCCGGCGCGCTCGGTGCCCGCCGGGGAGGGGCAGGGCCAGGCCTGGGGGAATTGGGACCCCCGGAGCCGCTTTACAGCTCGCCCCGCAGGGTAGCCGCGGACCTGCGGTGGAAAGGCCCCAAATCCCCCAAATCACAGATTCTCTGAGGCTGGAAACGACCTTTAAGATCACCGAGTCCAAGCAATGCGCCGGCACAGCCTTGGGCTGTTCCCCTTGCGTTTCGCTTCGCCCAACAATACATTCGCGTTGAAAATAAGCGCCTGGCACCCACATAAGCAGCGCTCGGCGGCCTTTTATTTAAGCGTGGGACGTCTGCCGGAGAGGGAGAAGGCGAGAGAGCGGCGGCACCAGCCTGCTCTGGGGATGAGCGGCCCGGCTGTACCCGCCGCGGGGAAGCGGAGGATGGAGCCGGGCGCCTCCCGCCCGCCTCCTGCCCTCCTGTGTTGCCCCGGACCCGCGTTTTCGATTGCTCGGAGGCCGGACGCCACACGGCCCGCAGCCTCTGGCACCGGCAGGCCCCCTCCCCGATTCGCTACGGCTGTCCGTCGGGGGAGCCCCCAGCCCGGGCAAGAGCATCGCTGCGGCCAGAGACGCCGCCGGCGCGGGGCACCGGCCCTCCTTGGCCTACGTTCAGGTCTTGCTTCTTGCTCACCCTCTCCTTTCGTTTTCTTGTTTAATTTCTCCCCTCTTTTCCTTTCTCACTTCTTGTTCTTTCTCTTTCGGTTTCTTTCGTCCCAGTTCCTAATTCAGTTCATCTCTACCAGAGTAAGTGGTGAAATCATGTAGCTGCGGGCGAAATACCGATTAGCGAGTTCACTGGCTGCGCTGGTAAGGCCGCTTTCCCCTTAATACTGTTCATTCCCGGCTCCATCATGTTGGACGGAGGGCAATCTCCCGACAGACACTTTGGGAGCGAGAGCTAGGTGCCCGCCGGTGTCCCGATACTCGTTGGCAGACCCGCAGTGGGTCACGCAAAGCCACGCGTGTTCCTCGTTCCCCCCCGCTGCTGTGAAAGCCCCTTGTTCCGAAAGCAAATACATTTGATCGCTCCGAGCCCCGAGTCCGTGAAACATTCGTGGTCTCTTCACTGCAGTAAAACTCCCGGTGGAAATCTATTGCCATACTGCTGGAATTAATCATCACTGGTGTTTTTACAAGTAATTAACGAGGATTAGACGCTTCGTTTTGAAATGTGGCTGTTAACTACGGGGGAGGTGGGGAAGGGAGATGCGGATTTCCCCTCTCCTGGGTGAGACTTGCAGGTGGGCGCGGGGAAGCCGGCCCAGCCCAGCCCTCCCTTTTGGGAGTGCGGTGGGATACTGCCTCCCCTCTCAGAGAAGAAAACGAAATTCGATTGCGAGCTTTAAAAACATAAATAAGTAACACGCGCTTTCCCCCCCCGTCCCTTCGCAAAGAAGGAATAGCCCGTCCCTGCCGCTGTGGCCCGCTGGAAGGAGCCCACCGGGCTGTGCCGGGCTGGGAGAGCCGGGGGCGCACCCTCTGCCTCCTGCCCCTCAGCCCGAGACCTCAGGCGCATCTCTCCTCGGCTCAGCAGGCATGTGTTAGTACGGAGTGGCAGCTGTAGTATCGCTTTCTGGAGGATCTGGTAGTAATCAGAAAGGTGAGGAGTTAGTGAAATACATGTTGTATTTATTGCCAGTTTACAGGGATAGGGAGGGCGGCCGGTGCTGCAGAGGGGGCCGTTTGTAGGGTTAAGCGTTTCAGCCTTCTCCCACGGGTAGCTTGGCCGGCCTGCGGGGAATTGGATTTCGCCCTTCTTGGGGACCACCTCCTAGCCCGGGGCACGGCCGGTCCCTGGGCTGCGGGCGGGAGCCCCCCAAGGCAAGATCCAGCGGGCGGTGGAGGGGTCTCCCTCTGCGCGTTCGCTCCCTCTCACGGCTCCCTCGGGGCCCCGGCGGCGGGAGCGACCTCGGACCTACCCACCCGCGGAAGTGCTTTGCCTTCATCCTCCAGATTTCCCTTTCCTCCGCTGTCCTGGCAAAGGTGATGGCCGCGGACATAACCTCGGAAAAAAGCTCTTCCTTAAGAGGGGCAGCAGCCCGTTACGAGGGGTTCCGGAGTGGTGTTTATCGGGGTCTGGGTGTTTATCGCCCCGCCAGCTCCGCGCCCCGCACAGAGCCTTTCTCGGGCTGCCAAAGGCGCTGTGGCTGTAAACTGATGGAAACGTCACAATTCAAACGGGGAGGGGGAGGAAAAAAAGGTACCGAGACGTGCGGATGGGACATAAAAGCGACGGGAAAAGGTTCAAAGCTTTCGGTGATGACTTTTCAACCTTTATTTATGTGCCTATTAATGCAATATCCATCATGGAGATATGCATCTTTATCCTTTCAACTGATATGCTGGGAATCAATTGGCTATGCAGATTACATTTCATAAGTTTCCAAATGTTAATCTCCCCAGCCCTTTGCTGGTAATTTCTTTTTTCGCTAAATAGTATTATGTTTCTGGAAAAAAAAAAAAAAAAAAAAAACCAAACCCCAACAAAAAAACCCAACCAAACCAACACATACACAAACCCCCCTGCCCCCTAAAACAATTAATCTTAAGGCTACTTGCCTCATAATATTTGTTAAGGCTCGGGCTCAGGAGCCGAGCGGAAGGTGACGCTCCTGCCCGCTCCGCTGCCGGCCAGGGGATCTTCCCGCGGCAGCGGACCCCGGCCCGGGCTGTGCCGGGCCGTAAGCGTCTGCGGGCTGGGTTCGGGACGAGGGAGCCGGGGGACGTGTCCGAACAGTTATTTTCCCCTCTAAACCTGGAGGTGGGGGTGAGGTCTGTCTCCCTCCCGGCGCTGGAGCTCGGTCCCGCGGCTGGCGCTGCCCGTCGACTGGGGAAGCGGTCGGGCTCGGGAAGCCGGGAGGGCCCCGCACGTCCCACCGCCGCTTCTCGCCGCCGGGGCGGTGCTTCCCGGCCGGCTGCTCCGGGGCGCGGCGGCGGGGGGTCCCTCACACACCCCCCGGCTCAACAGGTGATGTCCCCGGACACCTCTGGGACCGTAACCGGAGGAGTGATGTGTGAGAACATGACTTGGAGAAGCTTTCCGCGGGACGGGTCTATTCGCAGAGCTTTTTCTGTCTAAGACGGAAACCGGGCTGTGCGGGGCTGTCTGCCGCTGTCACCGGTGGCTCCTCTGGTGTCGCTGCCCGCGGGTACCGCAGGGTACCATCACCTACCTCCTCCCGCCCTGCCCCGCTCCTCCGACACCCTCCCTCCCCACATCGCGTCCCTTGCCCAAAGCAGGTGATTTATTAGCCGTTAGTATTACTCTAACCCCCAATTTACTTCGATAGTGTTGAAGTTTCTCTTCTGTGACATTGTGCTGCTCGCCGTGGTACTCGGGTCACTCGCGTCCGAAAAAGCCGATACCGGTTTGATTCAACACACCTCCGGGCCGTGGCAGCGCTCGTATCCCCCCACGTCTCTCTTGCAGCGGGGGCGGACCCTCGTAACACGGAGCACTCGCTCAGTGGTTGCTGGGACCCCCGCAGCCCCAGGTCCCCATCCCGCCGGGCCGGGCTGGTGCACTCCGCCGGGCACACGCTCCGGGAACCGGCCCTGCGCTCTCGGGCCTCTGTTCTCCTGCCCGGGCGGCCGTGGTCGGGCGGTACGAGATCCTCCCAAACGCACCAGCCCGCTCGCTCTGTGGTGGGAAGGAGGGAAACCTCTGTACCGGGAGGCATGAGGCAGCGGGTGACACCGGCCAGCCCCGAGGCAGCCCACATCCCGAGACCCCAAACCCTGAGGTTTCTTGGGAGGGGTTTGGCCACGGCAGCGTGGAGCATGAACCAGAAATTACAGGCGCCCTGCACACTACCTATGTCAGCATTTATTTCTTTCACGTCTTTATTTCATTTTCTTTAATTTATTTTAATTTTCTTTCTTTCAAATTTTTCTTTCGTTCAAATTCTTTCAAATTCTTTCTTTCTTTCAAATTCTTTCTTTCTTTCTTTCTTTCTTTCTTTCTTTCTTTCTTTCTTTCTTTCTTTCTTTCTTTCTTTCTTTCTTTCTTTCTTTCTTTCTTTCTTTCTTTCTTTCTTTCTTTCTTTCTTTCTTTCTTTCTTTCTTTCTTTCTTTCTTTCTTTCTTTCTCTCTTGTTCTTCCTTTCCTTTCCTTTCCTTTCCTTTCCTTTCCTTTCCTTTCCTTTCCTTTCCTTTCCTTTCCTTTCCTTTCCTTTCCTTTCCTTTCCTTTCCTTTCCTTTCCTTTCCTTTCCTTTCCTTTCCTTTCCTTTCCTTTCCTTTCCTTTCCTTTCCTTTCCCCTGGAAATAGGCGAAAAAATCCCTCCAAAAGCCGTATGAGAAATTAATGGATGCAAGCAAACCCGGAAACAGTATAATTGATTTCTTTCTAATAGAGAAGAAACCAGTAATGTTTATCGTTCAGAAATGATTGCTTGTGTTCTTAATAGCTCTAATTTTCACTGTCCATTTGATGTGCTGCAAGTTTAATATAGAGCACTTACTAATCCAATTAAAAGTGCACCTGGCCTGGAAGAGCTCTGTAATTAGCAGGAGCATTTTTAGCTATTTCCACTGGAAAACCGTGAAATCATCTCTGCTGGCCTGAAGGACTGTAATATGGGGGTGGGGGCGAGGAGGGGAGGGAGGAGCGGGGCCAGGCATTCGTGCCTAATCTTTTTGCATTGAATTTTGAGCAGTCCCCGTGCGGGAGGATGCGGCTGTTTCATCTCGGTGTCTGGTAGCGCAGGACCGCGAGGGCGAGATTTAGGTGGGTTTCACATCGCTTTCCCCTCCCGTCCGCAGGCCCCCGGCCCAGGGACCTGTCCTGGGGAAGGGGCTCGCCGCTGGGGCTCCGGGAAGTTCGCTGGGGCCGGGCGCGGAGCGGGGAACCGGGAGGTGCTGCGGGAGCCGCCAGCCGCGTCGCGGGGGTCGCGCCCAGGCCACCCCTGCCCCGACGCCGCCGGCCCTTGGCCTCTGTGGGAGCGGCGGCGGAGCTCCGGAAAGGCTCCTGGCACCGGGCGGCACGGGACCGGCCTGCCGGGGCTGCCCCGGGCGCCGCACACGGGCCCACGCAAATACACACCCCACGCACACGGACGCGCGTCGTTGAAGGCGGGGGAAAAGCAGCTCCGAGTGACTGCCAAGCCCGGGTGTCGCTGCCGCGGGCCAGGCAGTCCCCGTCCGCGCCCCCTCCTCTCGTGTCCGAGGCCGCGATGACACCCACCCACCCACCCTCCGCAGCCGCGGGTGGGAACGGTGGTTGGTCCCACGCTCGGGGCGGCGGCGGTACCGGTGGTGAGGGCGGCGGGCCAGGGGGATGCTGTTGGCGCCGTCCACGCTCCCGTGCGTCCCCGCTACCCGCTGCCCCTTTCCCAAGCACGAATTTATTCCTTTTTAAAAAGGAGAATAACGCTTCTCCTGCCTTCGCCCCCCGGGTGAAACACTTGCGCCAGGCAGTGCGTGTGAAGGTGCCGCTGGAGCGTTTCTCGAGGGCCGCGTGTACCGGCACCTCCCGCCGCCCGGGCTCGGTGGGACGGCCGCCGCAGGCGCTCCCTCGGCCGGCGGCCCCGCTCCGCCGCCCGGCTCTGGCCGGGATTTCACGGCGCTGGGCTCACAGGTCTCGCTAGCGGTTTGCTCAAAGCTTCGGCCATCGGAGTGCTTTGTAAAACCCAAGCGCTGTGTGAAATACAGGCTGGGGTTTACTGTCGTGGGAACTTTTCTTGCCAACCTGTTTCTTGGGTGTCGAAAAGCTTTCGGAGCGGCCGCCGCTCGTTCGGGCTTTCGGGTTTGTTTTTATGCATTTGAAAAGCGAAGGAAAGCGCTCAGCTTGGCGACCGGGTCGCGGGGGCTGGAGAGAGCAGGACCACGGGGCAGAGCCGGGCGCTCGCCGCTGTGGGTGCCGCGGGCTGAGCGGGCGGTGTAGCGGCTCCGTCTGCGGGCTCCTCGGCCCCGAGCACCGCTGCCTATGCCGTGCTGTGCCGCTGCCGCCTTGCCCTCGGCGGGCGGACTCTCTTTTTATTCCGGCTCCGGCTCTCTGCCTAAATAACGCGAACCCCCGCCCGCCCCGGGGCCGGTACCGGCCCCGAAACGGTCGCCCGGCCCGTAAAGGCGAAGAGGACCGCGAGTCCAGAAAACATTGTTTCCCTCGTTTCAAAAGGGGAAACCTGAACGATTCTCATCCTTTTGATTGATTAAAGTCTTGAATAACTTGAAGCTCGGGAGTGACAGTTACTGAATAGACTATTGCAAATAAAGAGCACTGTGGAAAGCTGGGCTGGCACTTCAGAGTGTAAAGGAGGCGAGTTTGCTGGCACTTACCAAGTTATAAATAAAAGGCCATGCACAATAGTACCTTCTTTAAGGACAGACAGTCTTTACAACACTCCTGGCGTCATATCCTGCTGTGGTCACTTCAGCTCCTAGGCAGACTTTACCTCTTTTATTTTTCCAGCAGTTTAGTTTGAATACTACAATAAATTCCTGGGAACAAACGCTTGTTAGTAGGATTTTAACACACGCCGCCTCGCACCATACACACCCGCATACCCACGCTCACGCACATGCATGTAGCGCGGGGACACTCTCGTCCCACCGAATTTTAAAAGCAGAAATCCCCACAGAGACCTCACGGCAGCTCTCGCTTTCCGAATCCTCAGCACCGTTTGGTCCAGAGCTGTTTCTTCTTGACGGAAAGAGATTTGGGTGCAAAATAAAGAAATAGAAGGAAGAAACGTAATAATAATAATAATAATAATAATAATAATAATAATAATAATAATAATAATAATAATAATAATAATAATAATAATAATAACAACAACAATAATAATCCCAAACAAAATAAAAGATATAAGGGAGGTTTTTCTCCCCGCAGCCCCGCCACTCGTGCTCGGAGGAGCAGAGCCAGGAGACAAAGCACTTTATGGGCGGCGAGGCAGCGGCTGCCCCTTCGTGCCTGGCGGGGTATGGTGGCGGCGCCGCGGAACCCCGGGGGGACACGGGTCCCCACGGGTGCAAGATCCGGGCCGCCTCCGGCCGGCGCATCCCCTGCCCGGTGCCGGGGCAGCCGTCTGGGCACCGGGCGGCTGCCGGCGGCTCTCTGCCCGCGGCGAGAGGTCCCAGCACGGCGCGGTCCGCGGGGCAGGGCCGTGTCACACCGGGCCGGGCCGGGCCGGTCACGCCGCCGTCGCGCCGGCCGGGGCGATGCGGGAGAGCCGCCTCTCTCGCCCAATCAGCGGGGGCGGCGCGGCCGGGCCGGGCGGCGGCGGCCAATCGCGGCGGCGCCGCCGCGGAGCCTCGCCGGGGACGGAGCCGATAAATGCTCCCGGACCCGCGGCTGCCGCTCCCCGCCGTACCGGGGACAGCGCTGCCGTCGCCCGCCCCCCCTCCCCTTCCGCCCCCCCCTCCCCCGCGCCCAGCCTCGCAGCCCGGCGGGGCTCCGGCCCCGGCCCCTGCCCTCCCGGTGCGGGGCAGCGCGGGTCACTGACAAAGGGGCAGCGGCGGAGCTGCCTCCTCCCCGCCCCCCGGCGGCATCCCCCACCCCCTCCCGGCACCGCTCCTGATTCGGTGGGACCCGCTGACAGCGCGGATCTCTCCTAGATCAGCCCTCACCTGGATATAACCGTGCTGGGCCGCCGCGATGACAACTCTGGCTGGAGCTGTCCCCAGGATGATGCGGCCCGGGGCCGGGCAGAACTACCCCCGCAGCGGGTTCCCGCTGGAAGGTAAGGCCGCGCCCGGGCTGCTCCCGCTCAGAAAAGTGAGAACTGCTCCGTGCCTGGAGCCGGGACAAAACAGCACCCCCAGGCCGCCGAGAGCCGCCGCACGGAGGGCTCCACGGACATCCCGCACCGCTCACACCCCCGGGCTGTCAGAGCCGCCGACCCGCGGCGGGACCGGAGCCGGGCCCTGTCCCGGGACGTGCCCGGCTGGGGCTGCGGCTGCGGGCCGGGGGCTCTGGCCTCGCACCCCGGGAACGGTCTGTCCGCTTCGGCCGGCGGGAGCGGGAGGGAGCTGATTAGGCGGTCGGTGGCACAGCTGGCCCTGAATCCGCTCTTTAGCCATCTGGGGAGGCCGAAATTAGGGAAAAAAAGTGACGAAAAAGTTACGGGGGAAAAAAATTAAAATCAAATAAAAGCGGTGGAAACGAAATCGAAAAGAACTTTAGACAGGAGGGCATGTCCCCGGCGGGCAGGGCCGCTGCAAGCGGCAGTTCTTCCTCTGGGCAGCAGCTGTGCGAGAGCCCCGCAGCACCGGGGAGCCCCGCAGGCTCCTGCCCGGGGCGAGGACGGGGGTCTGCGGTGGCTCCCACCGCCGCAGCCCAGGGCGGCCGAGCCGCAGGCCGGCCCCCTTGACCTCGGGGAGACCGCGAACTTCCCGCACCGGTTCCCCTCCTGTCCGCGGGAGTCGGGCAAGCCCCGCAACCCGGCTGCAGTGCGAGTGCAACAGGTGAAGCCGCCCCGCCGCCGTCCTCTGCCCGCTGGGGCGGCAACGCGGGGCTTCGCGGGGGCCGGCGGGCCCCGGGCGCGCTGCGGGGCGGGCGGGTGGCGGCGAGTTGCCTTTGCAGAAAAGCAACCACAAAAAAAACCCAGTAACAAGAAAAACAACAACAACAACAAAAGACCCAGCAGGATCCGAAGGAGACTGTTAACGCCATTTCCCCCTCCTGCCTCCCCTCCCCTCCTTTTCTAGTCTCTACTCCTCTAGGCCAGGGCAGAGTCAATCAGCTCGGAGGAGTGTTTATCAATGGCAGGCCTTTACCCAACCATATCCGACACAAGATAGTGGAGATGGCCCACCATGGCATAAGGCCCTGTGTCATCTCTCGCCAGCTGCGAGTGTCCCACGGCTGCGTCTCCAAAATTCTCTGCAGGTACCAGGAGACGGGCTCCATCCGGCCGGGGGCCATCGGCGGCAGCAAGCCCAAGGTGAGCCCCTCCGCTTCCGCCCGGAGCCGGGCAAATCCCGGCCGCGTTGACGGGGAGCGAGGCCCAGCGGGGACTCAGCCCATGGTGGCCTGCATCGGGCTTTGCAGAGGGGGGGGGAAGCACCCCGGGAGGGCTGGGGGGGACCGTGCGGGGGCCGGGAGCGGGCGTAGACACGGCACTGCCCGCCGCCTCCCCGCCTGTTGCTCCGAGAAGTTTCCAGGGCTTTAAAAAATATCGCTGCGGCTTCGTGGCAACGATTTTCTTGTTTTAAATTAAGAAAACGCCATTATAGAAATAACTTATCAAACGAAACTCGGCAGGACGGGGTGTTTTTTGCGAACGCACGGCTGTCCAAAGCCCCGAGTGCCCCACGCACGTTCGGCCCCGCGGGAGCCGCGGGCGGGCTCGGCGCTGCCGGGCCGGGCCGGGCCGGGGAAGCGGCGGGCAGATGTCAGTCCGGGCTCGCCCAGCGCGGCGGGATCGGGCCCTCGGTTTTTTCGTTGCAAAGCGCAAACCAGCCCCCTCAAAAAAAAAAACCCCAACAAACAAAACAAAAACTCGTCTCCAAATTACCTGTATCTCCGCCTGCCTATCTTCCGCTCCTTCCCCTGCTCTGGCTTTTTCCTGCCCGCTCCAAATCTCATGTATTTATAGCTACGCAGCTAAGAAGTTTTTGCTTTCGATAATGCAGACAAAGATGGATCCTTGTCTCAAGATGAGCTTCCCGTAGCTTTTCGTTCCACAAAAGCCAAGCAAAGGCTTGAGTTTCTGCCGAAAGTTTCTGCTCGATTTTTTCCCCCTTTGTTGTTTCCGAAGTGGCAGTGACCGAATTTTCCCTTTCGTGTCGGGACTAGAGGCAATTTTTATCGGCGTGTTACCCTAACGAAGGGCTGTTCCCAGCCGGGAGATCGTTGTTTTGTTTGAGTTCGGCTTCATTTTAAAAATCAGGAGACCATCGAAGCAGCCCTGCGGTGCTCGGACCTCTCAGCCGTTTTCGCACGTTAATTTTGTTGGGCGCTGCAAACTTTGTTCAGCCAAAACTTCACGAACTCGGAGCTTCGCTGTCACGGAGCCTCCTCTACTCGCGACTCAGAATTTCCCCGGGATTTTCTCTCGGCCGGTGCTGCCTAATTCGGGGTTTTCCTTGCCGAAGGCTCGATCCCACCTTCCCGTGTAACCCTGGAGGATTTCTTGGGAAGTTTCGTTTAACCCGGGGCGGTTTGGTTTATGCGAGCCCGTTGTTACCTATCACGTCCCCCTCCGATTTTAACCTGCCCGTCCTCGGGGGGTTTTGCAGCGGGATTTCTAAGCGGGGCCGGTGTCGGCTCTCGCTGGCGGCGGAGCGGGTCGGGGCGGCGGCGGCGGCGGGGAGGCTCCGGCCGCACCGGGGGTCCCGCGGCCGCTCCCGGCCCTGCAGACTGTGCCCGCTCGCCTTGTCTTTACTGAAGCAGGTGACGACGCCGGATGTTGAGAAGAAAATCGAGGAATACAAGCGGGAAAACGCGGGCATGTTCAGCTGGGAGATTCGGGACAAGCTGCTGAAGGACGGGGTGTGTGACCGCAACACGGTGCCGTCAGGTACGGGGCGCCGCCGGGGCAGCGGGGGGGGCTCGGACACCTCCCGGGGGGCTCGGGGCGGTACGGGGAGGGCAGCGTGATACCCGGGACGAGCCCTGTGCCCCGTGGGAGCGGACCCCCGGGCCGGACCGGTGCCCATGAAGCGGTGGCGTTAGCACGCTGGTACCGGCAGACGCGTCCCCGGGGGATTCCTGCGCTCGGCGGGGGTGTTTTCAATTAAATCGCAACCGCACCCCCCTCCCGTCCTGCTTCCCTGCCGTCCTTGCTGGGCTGCTCTGCCGCGGGAGGGCTCGGGTCTTGCCGATTACCCGGAGCTGGGGAGTGAGAGGCACGGAGCAGCTCCCTGGGCCAGTGGATTGTTGGCAGAGGGTGGATGGACAGATGGACAGGGAGCACGTGAAGCCAGCGCGGTGTTTGTGCGGGTGTCTGTGAGCTTTTCTCATCACCCACTGCCCCTGGTCGGAGGGGAAAAAAAAATCAAAACAAAAAACTTGTGGGGCTGCTGTGCTGGCGCTGGGGCTCGGTCTGGGACAGTGTTCTGTGCATTCCCTGCAGGGAGGGGAGTATGCGACCACCACCCCAAAAGCCCCAACTGGCAGAAACTGTGGGGAGACATAGAACAGTGATGTAGGACTCGGGTCCCTGGCCTGACCTGGGTGCTGCCGGGGGAGGGGGGGGGGGGGGGGAGGCTGCTGGGAACAAGCCTCCTCACAGCTCTGTGCTCCCCCAAAAGTGAGCTCCATCAGCCGCATCCTGCGGAGCAAGTTTGGGAAAGGTGAGGAAGAGGAGGCTGAGCTGGAAAGGAAGGAGGTGGAGGAAGGCGACAAGAAGGCCAAGCACAGCATTGACGGCATCCTCAGCGAAAGAGGTAAAGTCCCGTTTCCCTCTGCTCTCCACAAAGACCTGGGACCAGCCTATGCTGGTGGGTATCCCTCTCCCCCTTCTCTTCATCCCAGAGGTTGTCCTGGGGCCAGTGTAGCATAGGACGAAGAGTTGCCATGTCCCATCCTGCCCCATCCCTCCGCCAATGTGACCCTGTGGTGTTTGGGAATGGTGCAGAGGTGGGGGCAAAGACAGGGGTCGCCGCCGGTTTGGCTTTCAATGTGAGGGATGGGGGCCCGGGAGTAGGGAGGGCTGGAGCTTGCTGCGGAGCCGTGTCAGGGGCTGCGTTCCTGGCCCCAGCAGCTGTGCAGAGAGATGGCTGTAGCCATGGGCTGCTGAGCCTCGAGTGTCTGTGCTGTGGGCAGGGCAGGGAACCGTACGTTTCGTTTCTTCTCCTGGGAAAACTGCTGGGAAAACTTGTGTCGGTGGCTGGTCGGGGGCTGCGAGGAGGCTGCAGCCTGAACAAGGCGGAGGGGAAGGGCTGCTCCGGGGGGCAGCCGCTGCCCTGCCTGTGTTTGTGCCCAGCTCGGTGCCTGGGCCAGAGTGGAGGGGCAGGCGAGGGCTCAGAGGGGCGGCCTTTGCATGGAAGTGGCTGCCCAGCACATGCACAGGCACTGGAGAAGGCGAGACAAAAGTACCAAATGAGCTGGTCAAACATTTGTACAACTTTTCCAGCTTTTACAAAGAAGGCCTTCTATACACAATCTACACTTGGAGATGAACTTGGAAAACAAAGAGGGGGGAGTCCATTGAAACTCACACTTTGGCTTTGCACAGACAAAGCTTCAGCTAGCAGCAGCTTGATGTGAACAAAAGAAGGCAACCTTTTTATAATTCAAGGAGAAAAGAAGAGAAAACAGCCCCACAAAAGGCCGAGAAAAGACATTATGGGCTTGCAATGAGGGATGAATTATTCAATGAGCCCCTAATAGCTGATGCTCCTCGCAGTTTTATGGACTCTCCACTGTGGAAAAAGTAGCTGTTTTTACCTAGAAAATGTTTCTAGCATTTCTAGACATCTACAGATGCTGAGTGCCACTCAAGGACAATTGAAAGCCATTATTTAAAAGTAGGGTATCTCCTTGTTGTGTGTGAACAAACCCCAAAATGCTTCTGTAACTTAGTTTTCAACTCTGTTATTGAAGTTTTCAGGGAAACCTCATCTTTCACATGGACGTGCTTAAGGCAAACACACAGAAGATGTTAATGGAGTTACAGATTTTAAAGCAAGAAGACACAGTTTGATTGCCCAGTCTAGCTGTCCCTGTACTGTGGGGTCATAGAGTTAGCCTCAGACCCTTCTGCAACAGAGAATTGTTCTGAGGGATGCGGTACCAAGGGAAAAATAGCTAAACTCAATGCCCTGATTGTTGAAATAACTAGCTTTTCCACTTTCCTGAATTTCTCAAAAGAGATTAGATACAGAAGGTAGGAAGCCTTGATAATATTCCTGCTCTATGGAGTAAAGAATAATTAATAGAGACAGCAGGAGAAAAAAAAAATATTATCATTATAACCAACCCCTCTATTTCTTTGTGAAACAGTTTTCCTGTTAGTTGACTCTCTGCTCTGTAAAGCAGGGTTCCTGACTCTCCTGCTGTGCCTGGGTGCACGGCAGCCACCCTCCAGCCCAGGGGAGCGCAGAGACCCTTGCAGGAAAAGGGCTGGGGGTGGCAGTGCCTCACTGCCAAGGGGGCTCACTCGGAGGAGGCTGCGTTCTGCCCTCTGACCTAGCCTCCTCCTCACCTTCTGCGGATGTGAGTCTCCAGCTTTGCCTCTTCTGAGTTCAGTCAGTGGCAAAATCCCCCTTGAGTAAACAGGGGCGGCACAGCCCTGTCCTGTCCTTGTGCACGCAGGCTTTGGCTGGATGAATGTGGCTAGGCAGTTCTGAGCAAACGGCAGCTTGATAATCCCGTCTGTTGTGTGACAGTGCCTGGGAAGGTTTGGCAGTTGGAGGGAGAGCGTGCTCTTTGCCTGCTCCCCCTGCCTGACTAGCAAACTGTTGCTTAATCTTATTACTGGAGTGTCCAGGATGCTGTGGTGGGTGCGAGAGCTGCTGCTCAAGAAAGGGTGTGTTACCATACAAATCCCAACCACAAAGGAAGCCCACCGCTGCATTCTGTACCCACCAACAAAAAAGCTGCTGCTTCAACTTGTAGTGCCAGGAGAGGAGCTTTGATTTCACCCCATCAGTAAACCTCATCGGGTCAGACCCTGCTCTCTTACTGAAGCAACTGGCAGCACTCCTGAGGATGCTGGTGCCGCAGGACTGTATTTGCCAGCACCCACCAGCCCGGCCCTGAAACCTGCTGTGGTGGAGGGTGCCCGCTGACAGGGGTCTCCATGCCTGGGTTCCTTGCAGTATATCTTAAGGTCATACCGGCGGCGCGCAGGGGAACCCTTGCTGGGTATCCCACTGTTGAGAGGGCTCTGCGTTACGGAGGGGAAAAAGTGCAGCATTTTGGAGCCTTTTATAGTTTGAGTAATTTTTATAGCTCTGGACTCAGGGCCTGATGGTATGCCAGTAGCTGGAGCATGGGTGCGAGGGGGATGCCAAGGAAGGCAGTGGGATAGGTCTGAAGCAGGTTCTGGGGCTGAGCCTGGAGCAGGGAATCGCTCTCCTGCTTGGCAGCACATATCTAGCTCTGGATGTTTGCTGATGTAGCCTGATATTGCCTCCTCACCGTGGGCTTTTGGGTGGCTCGGGGAGAGGCATTTTTTTTCTGAGGGAAAGCATAAAAATTGTTGTGGTTTTAATGGTAGCTAATTCAAGATTTGGGGGGAGTACTTACAGCAGAGCAGGATTAGGGTGAAGAGAAACACGGCATTTTAAAAAAAAGCACAATAGAAACAGTACCTCGCCTGGCTTGGGATTTCTTCCATCGCAGACAGAAAAGCACGGGCAAACTTTCACATGCCGCACTGTAATTTCATTTCAACCTCTGCTCACTGACACTTAAATCTTATTCTCTCACCGTCATTCACAGACGCCACATGTGCAGCCCCCTTTGCTGTTTTTCAGCATTTCTCTCGGGGTCACCCCCTACCCTGTTTTTGGGTGTATATGTAGAGAAAACCTCGACTGTTGCAGCGCGTACCGGGACGCCTGCAGTTCTATAATAGCGTATCTGTATTTCTGCACGCGTGATGTATTTTTCTTAAAGGCATAAACCATAAATAGAGGAGATGAAAGAGAAACTCTTGTGCCTTTATATGGCACATCGGGGCATATTTTTAGCATAACCGCTGCAGAAGAGGGAGCCGCTTGTACCTTTAGCGGGAGTTCTGCGCGGCGTGGTTTGCTGATAACTCCCCGTTTCTTAAGATAGCTGTTGTTTGCTGGCAGAAACCGGGGGCTTTCAGCGCTCAAACGATGGGGCGTAGAGCTGGTCCTCGGGCCCGCTGCGAGCAGGCGGTGCTGGCTGGGGCTGGGGCCGGGGCCGGGACCCCCCCCCCCCGCCAGGCCTCAAAGGGGGTCTCTGTTCCCGGCCGGCGGAATTGGCCCCCGGGCCCTGTCCTGGCGGATCCTCCCCCAGTCATGCGCACCCGTCCAAAAAAGGGCCCTACTCATCCCCAGCTCTACCCTTGGCTGTACTGAGAGCAATTCAGGCTACAGCAGACTAAATTGCCTCCTTTATTTCCTTCTTACTTTCATCTCGGACCAAACCCTTCCCCCCTCTCCCTCCCCTTCCTCTTTTCTTTTTTTCTGTGTGCCTGAGGCTCACATTAATACAATTTCGGCACCACCCCTATTTTTGTGTGTGTATGTGGGGAGTTTGAAGGGGGGAGAGAGAGAGAGAAAAAAGGGGGAAAAAAAAAAAAAAAGACCTTAGCACAAAAGCCCCGCTCAGCAGCTCGAAAGTTCAAGCCGCTGCTGCTTCTCAAGCTGTGTGATGCCTTTCCTGTTTGTGAGTTTTGGGAAACATTTTTGCTTTGTACTGTAATGGAATTAGAGGACAGATGCTGACTGTAAATGGGACACGCGACTACCAGCCCCTAGCTTAAATATTTAGATGCAATGTTACAATTACTGACTTGATGCACGGGCTTTGAAGTGGTGGCACATGATCTAAAGGGTAGCTCGGGCTAGATGGGCTTGCAGATGTTTTGATTAGGGTTGGTCAGTATCATGAAGCCAGTTATTTTTAGGTTGTGAAACTAATAAAGGCAGCTTATTAAGGGGCAGGATTAACATGCAGGCACCAGATACCAGTTTGAGTCATCCCATTCGTTTTGGTGCTATATAGACTGTCGAGTTAGCAGCCAGAGCATGGGACAGGGCAGACGCTGAGTTAGGTTTTGATTGTGATTTCCTGCTGAAGGGCTGCTTGTGATTTTGCTCCAGCGGCCTGTCCCAGGCACAGCGGTGAGAGGACTTGGTCTGTGTGCGGAACACTGCTGCGTCTTGCGGCCGAGGGGTGCGATGTGTTCCCTCCCTCAGTGCTACCGGTGAAGATTCACTTACTGAACGAAATGTGATGAGTGTGGCTGCAGGCAATTATCTTCCTGAGTCTGGAATTCTGTACAGCCCTTTTGCATAGAGCAAAGGAAAAGTGTCCTTCACTTCCCTAGCAGGTCTAGGAAATCAGCTCCTGTAACTTGAACAGAATTTCATTTCTGAAGCTCTCAGAACTGACAAGAAAATAATACTTAATTAAGAAAAACTCCCCAGTGACTCCAGGGTTTGGCTCTAGGCAGTGTGCGCCAAGAGTATTTTCCATCTGCCTCTTTCCCCTTCCTTCCCTCGTACCCCATGGTGTGTCCAGTCCTGGACAGAAATGCCAGGTGCAGCACAAACGCAGTTCGTTGGTGATGCCACACAAACCCAGAACAGCTTTGTTTCTTCTGCCCAACCCATTGTCACCTTCCAAATCATTATTCTGAGCTCATAATAATAGCAATAACCGATGCCCAACAATGAATAATGACCTTACCATCATGCCAGAGCATGATGTTACTGCATGCTGAGCATTTCCAGAAAGGTGCTAAATCTTTGTGAGTGACTTCAGAGCAGGGTTAGGAGCAGCCCATGCCCTCCTGTCTTGCAGGAGAGCTGGGGGACTTCACGGAGAGCACGGTCAGATGAACTGCATGCTAATCGCTTTACATAAGCACCAGTGATACATCTAGCTGTGAGAAGGAAGGGTGTTACTCAGCCTAGTGATGGTTCTCTGGAGTAGTACATAGGTACTTTACATCCTATTCTTGAAATCACGGTTTTGTTAATGGGTTTGTGTTTTGCCACCTCAGGGACAGGGTTTTTTTTGGCTGGAAAAAAGTCAGTGCCTATTCAAACGGAGCTTCCGTGGGCATCTGTTCCAGCTTTTCTAATTGTGTGTATCTGGATCAAAGGCAAATGTTATTTTAGCAAACACCAGCATTTCTTTGCACACAGCATTTGGTTTACTTGAATTTGTACCCAAGTTTGCATCTCACTCAGTTGTTCTGAAAATTATAGTAATCTGGCACATAATACTGGTGACTTAGTGTCGTTCTGGAAGGGCTGAGGCAAGAAACATGGTTGGTGGACTTCAGCGTGGCTAGGGCTTGCTCTGAAAAATGTGACTTTTATCTTTGGCTTTCTGGATTCTCCTACGATTGCAGCTCTTTGACGTCAGTAGGAATTTACCATGGTGGAGATCAGGCTGTTCCTGAAACCAGCCCCGCACTGTGAGGAGCAACTGTGGCTCTGGGGGAATCCTCAGGTTTAGGATGCGAGATGGATTCACTGGGTCGGGTATCAGACCTCTGGTTCTGCAGACGCTCCCATATGCTGGTAACGGGGAGGGGTGCTGCTCAAAGGACCTATTCATGTGCGTAAAGTTACTCACATGGGTTGGGGCAGGCAGGAATGGGGTCCAAAATGTGTCCTCTTCTTTTAATAGAGACTACCTGCTAATCGGGAACGTGGCTCTAATCCCCAGTGCAAGTCTGTGGCAAAATTCTCGTTGAGGGCAAGGATCCCTATCTGTGCTCACACAGGGGTAAGCGACGGAATCAGCAGACAGACAGAGATTTTAATTAGGTTAAACAAAAATAGAAATCTACTCTGAAAGTGAAAGTCAAAGCTGATGAAATCCTTAAAACAGATTATGTTCTGGGTCTGATTTTGAATAGCAGTTCTCTGTTGTACCAGGCAAAGAGGACGCTTTTATCTAACTCTTACTCGGGGAAGGTTTAGTTTGCTATTAGGTTTACCTATTGATAAGGGGTTGGGACAGCGTTTAGAAGTGGGAAGCCAATAAAGTTGATAGTGATAAATTATCACGAGTCCCCAGGGCTGTGTAATAAAACTGCATTGGGAAATGAAGCAGAACTACAAAGTGCTCTCTGGTTAATTTAAGAAGAAATTGAGTGAAACGCAAAGCAATAAATCAGAGCAAGCCAGTCCATGTGAATTTCTCCATGTAAATGTCACTTTAAATCCTATGTAACAAACACATGTGGCTAGAGAAAGAACGAAATATATAAATAAAAAAGCTGGATACTTCCAAGTGTTCCCCAAACGCTGAGCTCTCTGCCTAATAAAAATGATGCACAGTAACATAATTCACCGCAAGACCTTGTTGAGCGTGGTGTGAGCGCGGCATTTTACTTGACTCACCCCGGAGTAGTCCTGTCCCATGCTGTTACACTAATTCCGTTTAAATCACTCTGCCTAGGGGGAAAAAAAAAAGAAAAAAGAGAAGGGTAATGAAATTAAAACTCACCGAGGACACATTGGAGTTAAAGTGTGTCATGCGCCCAGATTTAGTTAGTGGGGTTTGATGTAATTGTTGACAGGTCATTTATTCACCCCAGTAAATAAAGATTCACGAACTATTAAGAATGTGCATATATAACTAGTAAGACAGTAAAAGGCAATTAAGCAGTCAGTTTAATGTCTTATCTTGCTGGTTGCCCTACAGTTGTTTTACAACTAGGAATTAAAATTTGAAAAGGCAGTTTTCAGTGTCGCTGGCCAAATATTGATTAAGTAGTTGTTTGCTGATGCCATTGTGGCACATAAAAAGGCCAGTAGTTCTGCCCCTTGTTGTTCATCTTCCATTGTTGCTGTTTCTTAACCTCGGAGATCAAAGGAGGATCATTTCAGTTTATCTGTCTTGGAAAATCCTCCTTTGCTCCTAAACCCGTATGGATTAATGGCCAAATTGTCTTTAATGAGATGTAAAATTTGAATGGAATCCTTATTTTGCATGGTCGTCTGTTGGACGTATGCACTGTATGCTTTTGCCGTTTTGGGGGGGGATTTTTGTTTAGCATGGTTGGGCTTGTTTGAATTGTTGGATTTTTATTATATAATGCATTGAAATTTTACTATTACAGCATGTAAAATAGGTGGTATGTCACTGGACTTTAAGGGAAATCCTTTTATTTCATGTGATGAGTGGAATGTAAAGAAAACAAGAAGCTTGGTTTTTGTGATTTTTTAAATACCAAATCACGTAGGAGATAAATGGTCCAGGGCTGCCACTAAAAGAAAGGGAGTTTGAGACGCCAGCCAGTTCTCCAGATTGGGCTCTCGGGGTAAAGGGACACAAACGAGCTTGCAGCACTTCTTAATGCGTTCTCTTCAGTTTGGATTCTGCAGTCCTCACTCCAGGATAACTGTACCGCCCCTCCTCAAAAAGGGGGAGACAGATCAGCCAGGCTGTGCTGAAAAGCGAGCGGGAGTCCTTGAGAATAATCAGTTCCTTGTTGCACTGCAGAAAGCTATACTTATTTCAGAGGTAGTAAAACATATTCTACCACATCCTTAATAGAAGAGGCTGTGCAATCTGGATGTGTCATGTTGGCTTGTAATTATGATATGGAGTTTCAGCTGAATTGTAGGGTATGTGGGCATTAGATCCGGGTTCTGCCGCTCCCACTGGCATCTCTGGACACAAGAATCTAGTTTCACAACAGCGGTAAGAAGCTTGGTGAAGCCAGAAAGCCTCTCCTGGTATCGCACTGATTTTACGTGGGTGAGCCTCCTCTGCTGCAGTGACACACAGCAAAGTGAAGGGCTAAGCCAGCATGTTTTTAATCAACTTTTTCTCATTCCCATCTTTAACTACACTCTGTTTTTGTTTTGTCTGGTTATCTCTGAATAAAATACCTGTCTGTGCATACTTTACAAGTCTCTAGCTACTCTAGGAGACATTTTGCCCCAGAGTAACAGCTAAAATCCTTGAAAGCATTTTAGGTACAAACTTCCCTGAAGTCCATGAACTTGTTCATTTCCATGGAGAGCTGCAGGGATATGTGTTCTACCTTTGGATTTTTTTAATGGATGTTTGCCTAGATGTAGACTTTCTGCCAAATGTGACCAATGTTTATATCATGCACAAGTCCATATATGGACCTGTCTTCAGGGTTTTTATATTTATGATATCCCTCATGTTGGATGTTTGATCCAAAAATGACTATGTAGTAATTTCTTTATCAGATGTAATGTCACATAGATCACTGTGGTTTGCACCGTACGAAGAATAAACTGTCTGCAGCTGACATTTCTGCAAGCAGACAGCTCATTCAGCCCCCCGTCAGATCTTATTCACCTTATTTAAATAAGTAGGACTGTTCATGCCAATATAATTGGGATCTGTTCCACATACCAGCCCAGAAAAGCAGTAACAACTGCAGCTCTTCTGGCAAAATTATTTTTCTTTGTTAAAAGTGTGACTGATCTATAATCCATATACTGCCCCCCTTCCCCCCCAACTCCACCTCCCCACCCCGTGAGGCAGTAGCACCAGTACACCCAGTGTAGCCAAATCAGACTTGAAACTGCTTTCCATCTCCTCATCTTTAAGGGGCTGGGAGAATGGTGGAGATGAATACAGACAGCTCTTACAGAAATCTGGCTAATGGGGTAGCAGGGAATGCTCCTACAGAACCCCACCTTTTACTGACTATGGTGTGGCAGGACTTCCTCTTCATTTTGACCTAAGGGCTGGTTGATCTGGTGTGAAGTGCTGGAGGGTGAGCTGGGGGGGGGGGGCGGGAATCAGTGTCAGAGTGAGGGCTCTGACACCTACCCAGCCCCTTCGGTTAGGCTGCCTGGCGAGAAAAAACCTGCACAGAAGTAGCTGTAAGTCAGGTTTCCACTGGTTTCACTGGCAGCAAACCAACTTGTTTTCATAACGGAGAGAAACGTGGAAATGGGAGATGAAAGGTGCTACTTCTGCATTGCCACAAGGAAATTCTGTGAAGCATGTTTTGCCATCATTTAAAAAAAAATCCCCAAAACCCCCAAGAAAAACCAAACCAGAAAACCCCCCTCAGGAATTCTGTTTACCATGTATAAACCAAACTTCACTCCAGTGCAGCTGGGGAATGGATGCCGTGTGTGGGTAAATGCTGAGTTATATCTTTGCTGTTGACATGTAAGGTGGCATCATTTCCAACAGCTGTAGATTCTGCTCACCCAAGTGCTACCCTCCCTGCTAGCTGGTAACTCCCCTGGCTTTTGGACATGCCTGACTAAGGACTGCTTCCACGGAGCCATGTTTTCACGTGAGCAGCCACCAAACCTTTTTGGTGCAGTATTTTGGAGGGAAGATTTTTTACCAGTACATTTTTCCAGTGCAGAGAAAGGCTCGGCACACGCCACCTTCCCGTGCTGCTTGTGCTGTGTGTGTACAGCCTGTAGCTTAGCTAGGTTCTTTGCCACCATATGTGGAAGTGGAAAACAATAGAAAGGAAACGTTTAGGAATCTGTTTAGAAGATCACACAATAGATGTTGCAGTTAGGAAAAAGCCCTGTGGGTTCATCCCTGGTTTAGCCCAGTTGATTGGATCCGCTCCTTTTAAATCAACGGGATCAAGCAAAAGTCCCCAAATACTTGGCCATGGTACAGACAACCACAGGAGCGCCTGTTGCTGCAGCACCCACAATTTGTTTTCCAACAAATACAGTGTTACCTTTTAACCCCCCCCCCCCCCCCCCCCCCCCCTAAAACTAGCTGCTTGTCTACCTTTTCTGAACAGCAACGAGACTGGCATAAACTGAGTGTTGTGTGCGCCCCTGGGGCGGGAGATTTGGGCCAGCCTGCACTGAGCCCTTGCCCAGCAGGGACTCCAGCAGTGAGAAGTATTGTGGGCTCTTGGGACGCTCATTTTCCCAGTGAAAATGCAAAATGGCTGCATATAGCAGACATTTTGTTTATCTTCTTGTTATTTCCTTCTCCTTCTATGTTGATAATGTTTCCTGGGACTGAATTATACCATCATTTACACCTGGACAAGCCCGTGCTCTCATCAAGGGCCATGCAGGTTGCCGAGGGCTGAATTTGGCCCTGGTATGAAAGGTTAATTCCACTCTGGATTGAGGAAACTCAGTCGCTTCCTCAGCTGGACTTCCTAGCGCCAAACTCTGTTTTCACTGGTGAGAGATCTGCCTTGGCAAGTAAGCATAGTTAAAATGTTACAAGCAGGGCAAATTAAGAAGACCTGTTTGGAGAACAGCGCTTAAAAAATTTTCTAACACATGATTTAGCAAAAAAGTAATTAAAAAAAAAAAGGCAAACAAACCCCCTGGCCCTCTGCTGAGGGAAGCTCTGTAACCAATCTGCTCCATCGGTCCCTCCCGCTGGACAGGAGGCAGAGCGCTGTTTGCTCGGTTGGATTTCTGGCTCCTCCCTGGCTGAAGGGTATCAGAAGGGGAGGCACACTCTGTCCTCCGAAACTGCATTCCTCCCTGCAACCGCTGATCCCAATCAACACAGTGACCAAAACTTTGGGAAAGAAATCAGGAGCTCTAAGTGGAACGGTTGTTGTCAAACTCTACCCTATGGCAGGCATAAAGAGGATTTTTCTCCAGATTCTCAGAGGTCACTTGGCCAAGGAAGAACTTAAAACAAGCCATGATTCAGAGTTACTGTACTTCTCCTACGCTGGCAGTCGAAAAGATGGAGTGATGATTGATGACATAAATATTTCTCTTAATCTATCATCAGGAACAGACTTGTCAGCCCTGGAAATGTAAATCAGAGACAAAAATTTAGAGTGAATATTAAAAGAATCCTAAATACATCTACTATCTGAGTCCAGGTAATGGTAGTTATAAATAAAAAGCAAAACACTCCTATAAGAGTGGAAAGAAAAATCCTCCAGGTGATCAAAGAGTGGAGCAGGGACCCATCTGTTTCCAATCTTGGGTGTTACCACCTAGAAAAGTCACTCTAGTAAATAAATAGGCCAGCTGGCACTTATTTTTTAGCCACTGGAGAAGGCATGTAGAGTGATGAGTTTCCCAGGACAGCAAGGAGGGCGCTCCTTGGGATATGCTTTGTTTTCTTGCTGTTACTCTTCCTGTCTAAGCCTTAGGGGTTTTGAGAAGTGGTGATGTGCCTTTGGGGTGCCTTGCACTAGTTCTGCAGGGCCAGATCTTTGGGTTAAAAGGCCCATTGTGCTGTTGTGAGTGTGGGTTGGAAGCAGTGAGAAAAGCCCTGTGGGGATTTGGGGCAGCACCCCTAAGTGTAGGGGTGGCTCCCAGCCCAGGTGGGAGTTGGTGTTACCTGTCTCCCAAACTGGAGAGTTCCTTACTGTTCTGGGAGCCTTAGAAATGCATTTTGGAGAAGTTTAAAGCTTCACCAGGACTGAGGTGTTCTCTGAGTAGAGATATGTGGTTGCAGTTGTGTGTTGTAGGTGGTGTTTTGGCACTTGGTGGGGTTCAGCTCTTTGGGTAGATGCCGTAGGTCCTGGTGATTTGGGCTACAGGGCTTCTTCCCCTGCTTGCACAGCTGGTGCTGGTTTGCTGCTGGATTTCCCCCAGCTGTGGAAAGGGGCTGCCAAAGGCATCTTTCCATCGGCCTTAGCAGCCTTCTGGCTGGGTGGTGGTGGCTCTGCATCTTTGGGGAGCTTTTTTAAAAATACCCTTTTTGAGTAGGAAAGAGTGATCTTTCCTCTTTAATGTGTTTATAAGTAGGTGATACCCCTAAATACAAACAAACAAGAAAAACACGGTCACAGCAAAATTAGCGCTGGAAGATTTGGGTTTGGTTTGGGAAGGAACTGGTCTGAGTTGGTGTAATTTCCTCTGTGTTTCTCAAAGTGACTCTCTGCGTTGCCTGTGCTTGGAGCCTGCTGAGATGGGACTGCTCACTCCCCTGTCCTGGCTGTGGGTCTCTGCCTTTGCTCCTTCATGATTCCCCCCAGCAGGAAGAATCTGTTGTTTCTTGCTCTCCACACTCTCCTTAATTTTTATTTTTCTCCTCCTGTTGCCGTGCATCCTGGCAGTGGGGAAGGGGCTGGAGTGTGGGAGACCTGCCTGTGTGAGCTGCTGCTGTTTGGTTACATCTTCCTGCTGTATACTTTTATTTTTCCCAGTTAGAAATGAGACCAATGAAATCTTCTTCCCTCAGTGACAGTTCTAAATGTCTGGGATCCAGAAATCAAAGTGTTGTGTAGGTTCAGCTGCTGTAACTTGTCTGTTGAGACTGCGAATCCAGATGAAATGATGGCTCGTGGCTAGACAGGATTGTAACCTGTCTTTGGGAGAGCAGTTGGGCTTCCAGCCTTGGATGCTGAGGAACTGGGGAACACTGGGTTGCTTGTAGAGGGGCTTGGGAGCATGGAGTGCTTCTTACCTGACCAGAATGATGCAGTGATGCCCGGCTCAGAGCAGCAGGTGAGTGTGTTTTGCTGAAGTAGATCAAGACTCTGTATTTTTATTCCTAATACTTTTATTACTGATGTTTACAGCAAAAGCTCAATAACTAGGATGGTTGGGGATTGGGTTCATGCGTTCAGAGACGTTGCCTGAATTTACACGGAGGTCTGGAAACACAATGTGTTTACTGGAGTACAGCAATTAATGATACATACTTCTTGCTGGCTTTGCTGGGTTTCCCATGAATAGCCTGCGATTTTCTCAAATATGTGGTGTGGAAAATCTATTCAATAATATATGCAAATAATCTTTTGGTTCTAAGCAAATATCTGATGCTTGAAATTTATGTGGTTGTGACTGGGCACGCAGGTCTTGGGCTGCTTTTGAAACTGGGTGTTGCTGTTGTATTCACCAGGAACGTATCATAATTTCTGAATAGCTGATTCAAACACTTCATGCCCTTTTAAAATATGTTTTATTCTTTTTTTTTTTTTTACTAAAAAAGTTAAAATAGAAATAGGAACGGAGTATGAAAGGAGGCAAAAATCATGCTTTAAATGTTCCTTTGTTCTATATTGCTAGTTTTTATAGCTTAAAGCTGTGGCTTTCCAAATCTTTATGCAACAGAATGTGTTTCTCAGTGACGGGATTTTGCCTTGCACAGGCTGATTAGAGATGAAGTGTTTTGGTTTGTTTCTAAATTATTGGGGGTTTTAAAATTAAATCTGTACTTTCTTTTTCCTGACAGAGAGGAATAGTCTAGTGACTTGGACATAAAGGTACAAGCCAAAAAACTGAGGAGCCAGTTCCAGTTGATTGACTGGCTTGAACCTGTCAACAGGTCCTAAAAAAGAAAAAGTTTTTAGATGTGCGAGTGCAGTACAACTTGCAGTGAGGCAAGATTTGATTTCCAGAGTTGCTGATACAAAGTTTGCTCTGATTTCTAGAACTTCAAGGAAAAGCACACAGTTGCAGTCAGTTTGTTTTTTTTTTTTTAAATAAAAACAGTAAAATTGGGGGGTTTGGTTGTGTGGTTTTAGCTTTTTTTTTTTTTTTTTTTACACCACTAATTTCTTTAATAGTGCCAAGCATGTGAGATTTCTCATAAACCTCAAAAAAGCCTATTGAATTTCATGGCAAGACTTGCATTGTCTTTAGTGAAAATTGGTCAGACCCTGAGCTAAGAGGGTTTCTTTCTCTCTTCTCCACACCCCCTACCCCCTCCTTTCTTTCCTTGAGGGGGAAAAAGTTTTTGGGTTTTTTTTTGAGGAAACAGGGGAATTCTAGCATTCTTGTGCATGAGAGGAGAATACTGATTAGAATCAGGCAGAGAGCAAGCAGGTGCTGAGCATGTTCATTGCTTAACCCCCTGCCCTTCTCCTGCATCCCTGCCCTGACCCAGCACGCAGACCCTGCAAATAGCAGCGAGTTGCCAGATGTTGGAGATGTTTTCAGGGAGAGTGATTATTCTCCAGGTCTTGTCTAAAACCAGGGACTTCCTACAATGGTTGTATTTCATACTTGGAGCTGGTCTGGATAAGCCGCTGGGGAAAAGCTCTGTGTTTCTGAGGATGAGAGCTGGCTGTGCTGTCACTCGCTGCTGCGTGTCTGTGGTGTCTGTTTCCAAAAAGTAATGGGAAAAAAAACTGAGTAGATTGCCTGAGGGGGGGGGGGAAGCTGACTACTTTTTTAATGAACAAAAAAAGAGATTTTTTTTTTTTTTTATGGCTTAGAAATAGTATACCCTAAAGAGAGGTGTGTTTAAAAGTTAGACTCGAAAGCTTTTGTCTGGAGAATAATACACTTGGTGTGAAGAGTGGCACAATGGAAGTCTTTTCTTCTAGTTATGTATGGGCGAGCATCAGTCAGCCAAGGAAGAACTTCAAAGGCTGAAGTTAAAACTTGCTAGGCTCTTTCTTTCCTGACAGGTTTTTCTGGAGGTGAGATTGGGAGAGCTGTGTACGCTGGGAAATGTCTCTCCTTCTGTATCAGAGGGGGCAATAGATGTAAACTGAGGTGCCCAGCCTGAACTCGCTCTGTCTCCAGTTCATGCTCCTTTTTGGAAGCTACTAAACTAGCCCATCTCACAAGTCTCTTATTGCTTATTCATGAAGAGGTCTCAGAAATTCCACTTGCTAGGAAGGTACTGTGCCAGATAGAAGGGGAAGCTGTTTTCTAACCATGTTCCTCATGATCTACTTACCTGCTTCCAGAAAATACTCTTTATTCATATGCTGTAAGTTGCCTTTAAAGTGGGAAAATGTGTTTTACTCAAAGCAGTCCAAGGGTATAACTGTGGTATGCTAAATCAGCTGCTGGACTTCATGTCTGTCATGTAAATAACATCCAGAGAAAGGTCTTCAACATGACCTTACATCATCTTGTTTTGTGACTTTTGAAAGCCTTTTTTTTACCCGGGAGTTTAATTACATGATGCTAAATGCAGCAGTCACGTACACAGGTTAAAACTGGATTTAAGCAGCAAAGCTGCTGGGTTTAACCTGCCAAGCTGTGTTGTGGAGGCATGCAGAAACCCCAGTACTGCTGCTTCCGTGGGCTGTGCACATTGTGTCCACCTTTGCTAAAGGTGGAGGCACAGCAGAGAAGCCAGAGGATGTCTAACAGAAAGCTAGTCTGTGTTCCCAAGACCGCAGAGCAGTCTGTACCACTGGCCTAAACCCTGCTCACTCTCCTGCTGCTGTGTGTGAGGCTATTTGCTTGCTGGGGTGCGGGGCAGGGAAAGACAGTCACCTTTTGGAACAAAAGTAGTATTGCAGCATCGTAACTTCAGTGCTTGAGAAATGCTTGTACAGGCAAGGAAGCAACCCCTCTGCCCACACACATCCAGGGTGGTACATGAGCATCAGGGAGTGCAGCTTGTGCCAGCGTGGAGCCAGTCATCCAGCAAAGCTGTGGGACCAGAGTGCTGGGTCACCTTTCTCATGAAGCACCCAGCAATTGAGCTGAGCATCAGAGAAGGCTCTTCATTAAAGCGTGCTTGGTGCTAGCCTGTATTTGAGCTTTAGCACTGTGAGGGAAGACTGGTGCTGGCTGTTTGCATGCCTCCTGTGCTCCTGTCCTGGTCGTCTACTTATGCCAGACTTACTGTTTTGAGTCCTTCCATGATGGCTCTCTTTCAGTTAGCTTTGTGTTTGGCTGAGAAGAACCACCAGTAATTATGAACAACTTGGCAATAATGTGTTTCAGTAACTGGTTCATAACTCGGAGTCAATGGCTTCAGGAAGGGAGATCAAGACTTGTGTGACATGGAAGATCTCTATTTGCATGCTCTCTTTTTGGCTTAAGCCTGCCGTACCTGCTCAGGCATCGTTGGCTTTGGTCAGGCTGTTTGAAGGAGACTGAGTTTCTGTGAGGGCTGGGTTGAGAAGAAATGATTTGCTTAGAACAATAGCAATAATGTTTGCCTGGAGTGAATGACGTGATTTATCTAGACAGAGTCTTTGGGCTGGTTTGAAGCCATCTGTGGTTAGAAGGTAACTGAGAAAAGCCAGCTTGGTGTTGCTTTGCCCCTGTTTGCCATCCAAGGGTTTGCACCCCTATTGAAGAACACCTCCAAGGAAAAGTTCTGTAAGTGCAATAAATATGGATGAGCACTGCATTAATGATCTGGGGGGAGTTCAGCCTCCTTGCTCAGAAAGCTTCAGTTGGCCAAGCAAAGGGACTTTCGTCAGGGAGCACAGAACGACGACACACGGTTGTGGAGAGCAGTAAAATGAACGATGGCTATTTTATAATAAATTTCATGTAAGCAATGCTGCAACCTGTTCAAGCTTTTTCTTTTGGCAGAATGCAATGCCATCTAGCTCTGAAAGTCAAGTGTGTAAGTGATCAGTTACAATTAATTGTATCTTCCATTTGGGAAAAACAGTGAAAGAATAAATAGGAATTACAGCTAAAAATGAGGCAGCAGGCTTGGATTTGGACGAGTGCTGTTAGTGGGATCTTAGCTTCTCAAATCTAAAGAGAGGGGCTTTTTGCATTCTGAGTCTGACAGCCTTAGACATTAGTTGGAATTGGATAATAGTCCTTGTTATGCATCAGCTGTATGGAGCTTAAAACATATTTGGGAAATGAGAGAATTTGGTTCCCACTTGCACAGAACATTTTTAGACTCTTGCAATTCGATTATAACATTTTTGACGATGATGATGTCTCTGTATTCTCTCATTCTATGTTTCTAAAGTACTTGTTTTTGTAAAATAATAAATAAAATGCCCTTTGGCTTCCCTTTTGAATTACTAGACAAACTCAGGGTATTTTTACCATCTTCCTTCTCCTAATTTAAACCACTATCAGTTTGCCAGGGATTGAGATAGGGGAATGTTGAGAACCTGGAGGGATTCTTATTTTGTTGCCACTCTTGATCAGATGTTAATTGCTCGTGGAGTAAGTGCCACAGGCACCTGCAGAATGAGTCTTTACAAGTATCAGAATAGAAAATTTGTCTGACAAGTTTCTGTTACGTCCTGAATATTTGTCTTTTGGGCATTTATCTGTTTCTGTCCTTGATTGTACAGGCTAGAGGGTTGTGTAAAGAGCTTGGTGTGAGGTTCAGTACACGTAGATATAGTCACCATCATCTCCCTTTTCCCCCTATATGTTTCTGTAGTTACTGTGTATCACTGATTCAAATTTTAGTAAGAGAATTTAGTGAGACAATTTTTAATCCCCTTTTATGTTTTGCTAGGTTACAAAGACGAAGCCAGCACAATTTGAGACACTGACTTAACCTAATTACTCTTGCAAAACAAGAAATAATGGACCGAGACGTTACACATTTGTACTTGCAGGTAGATGGTCCAATAAACTTGCAGGAATTAGTACCATAATACAGAATATGTTTTAAGACAGGGTTCTGGTCCTACCATAAAATTTGATGCCTGTTGGCATTAAATCGGAGTGGTTCCTCTGAAGTCCCTTGATTTCCAGCTGTGAGAGAAAGATCTGAATCCAGCCTTATGGATAATTCTGTATGGTTTGAACAGCTGAGGGCTCTTTCCTGAGCAAAGGCATGTAGGCTGTACTGCTGTGTATAGGATTAGCTTTATTGTAAGGTTTTGTTATTTTTCTAATGTTTCTTTGTGGATAGTAGGTGTTATTTGAAGAGGATCTTTAGTTGTTATCTAAACCAATTTATGCAATGAACAATACCTTGGGTTTGGGTGAATCTGAAAAATTCTGGTCACTTTTAATGCAGTTGCTGTACCAAGATGGTAAAGCACACTTCAGTACCTCTTTATCTGATATTAGTCCCCTGAATGTAATGATATGAGTCTTATTTATCTTAAAGAATGATGCTCTGTAACTTCTTCTTGGGTCTGTGTGGTGCTTTGTGTGCACGCGCATAAAGATGCACACAGCAGGTAGATGTGAGGAGGTGTTGGGGCAGAGTGAGTCTGACCTGATGCTGCTTGTGTAGGCAGAAAGAAATAATGCTCTTGTTACAATGGGTGTGTTTGTAACTGTTTAAGCAAAGCTGTACCTGCTTTTCTTAGCAAAAGAGTGCAATTGGAGGATTTTAGGCATATTCTAAGACAAGTTTCTTTTGCTGCTCGGAGGGCTTGCTGTCAACACCCATTAATAACTCCAAGCTAAAAAAACCCAAACCCAAAAAACTCCAATGAGACCAAACCGCCCCACCCCCCAAGTATCACACAAATCCTGATCCTATGAATATGTTCTGTGTGATGGACAATTTAGCGAACTAGGCTATATCCTCTAAGATGCTTTTCTAGCACCGTTCCATGTGAGCACCGCTCACGTCCTTTGGAATGCTTGGTGGCGTTGTCTTTCTAAGCACTGTTTGGAGACTCTGATCAGGAGATCTCAGTACTGTTTTCTGCTGTGAAGACACAAGTCATGAGCATGAAACTCCATCAAATCACAATTATGGCAACGCTGTTCTGAGGAAAACAAAAGGAAGGAAGAACTCAGGCTACATAAAATCATTCATTTCAACGCTTTACAGAACTAAATAGTTTTCTTTGTTAAATTTTAAACTTTGTTTCTAGTTTTTAAACTCTTACCCTTGGAAAATGAAGATTAAAGGACTGATAACTTTGTTGTTGTTGCTTTTGAGACAAAATAAATGTACTCAAGAGTTTTCCCCTGTGGTTTTCTGCTGTTGAGGCGCATTCAGATTTCTGTTCTTAGCCAGAAAGAAAACAAATGCTGAGATACTCAATTTCTCTGGGGACCAGGATTTATCACTCCACAAAGTGTCCTTTAGAGGACTGACTGTGAGGAAAATGTTAGAAACAATATTTTCACTTTGTCCTGTGTCCCTCCCTCCCCTCCCAGTCTCTGGCTGACACAAACCTGTTAGCCTGTGTGGAGATGTGGAGAAGCTGACAGCCTCTTGTAGGATGAAGTAAAGAACCGATTCTTGTGGCTGTTTCCTGCATCGTTTCTGAGTGCAGCAGCTTACAGCGATAGCGGGCACTGAACCAGATAGGACTTGCAGTATTAGATCTGACTTCTCTGGCTGGGTCAGTCCCTGAAAGTGAAAGAAGTTACAGGGAACAGTAAAAGAACTTGGTTTTATTAAAGCAACATATTTTCCATACTCAGTAAGTGTTAGTAGTGGGTGGATTTAGTGTGTCGCTTAGCTAAAAAGGCAAGTGACTTATTGAATATAATAAAAGCTTTTTCAGTTTGTTTTCCAGACTTTCAGCAAATTTAGATTCTGTTAATCTAAAATCATAGGAGCTGTCCCGGGAAATGGCAGGCAAGGTAGGTATAATGAGCTGCTGTGCTGCAGAGCAATGGCTTGAAATAGACATGAATATTAATTCTTCTTGAGCCGCTTGACATATAAGCTGAGTTTGATCAGGGGCTGCTTCTTTCTTCCTCTCTCCTTTTAGCATTCCTTCATTTTTTCATTCTTTTGTCCACTTGACACACAGCTTCTCTCAAGTGGCTTTGCAGAAACTGTGGGCAGGGTCCCAGTGCAGTCCTTGCACTGAGCGAACCGATTCCCTGATGTGCAGCCCAGCTTCTAATTAAGAATTTTGTTTACGCTGTTTCAAGCAGATGGAGAAATAGCTGCTGACACAAATCCACGTGTGGAAAGACAGTCTTTGGCGCTGACGGTGCTGAGCACCTCGGCTGCTGTCGGAGGTTGGGGATAAAGAGGTTTGTGGGAGAGGAGCAGTATAGGTTTTGCTTTAGGAGGGCTTCTGGGGCTGCCAAAAGTTTCCAGTGAGGTTAGATTCGGTGTCGTTGAAACTTAAACACAGGTGGAGAAAAGGGTTTTGTTTATTAACTCAAGTTGTGAGTGCTGTCAGTCTTCCACGGAGGGGTGGGGGGGAAGGAAAGAAAGGTGTAACTTTAAGCACACACTGATTTGTTCTTATTACATAACAAAAGTCTATTTCTTTATCATGTTATCATTCAGTTAATAAAAATTAGCTACAATAACAGCACCAACTTAGAAACCCCTCAAAGTCCAGGGGATTTTCTTTCACAATGAACATGAATACTGTTCAGAAATACAAACAGTCAAAGGATAACTTTAGGTCTGAAAGAGAAACCTGGCAAGGGTAATTGAATAAGCCTGGATCTCCTGAATATGTCATGGTGAGTGCAGTCAACATGTCATAATTAGGTTTATTGAGGGCCATTCCAACAATCTGCTTCTATTCTTCCTGCCTTATTGTCCACAGCTAGGCAAATAGCCAGGGGACAAAAGGAATCAAGTGCTGACAAAACATGAAAGAGGAAAAAGATTTAGCTGCTTTTATCAAAGAAACTGAGAAGGACTTTGTGTAAATAAAGTAAGTAACTGGCCATCCTGCATTTAGGCAATGCCGTTTTCATTAGAATTAATTCTTGACATATTGGAAGGGTTCCAAGGGAAGGATTTCTACTTCTGACAAGTTTAATTTGTAAATTAAAAACAGTTGGTTAAACATGAGCTGCCATCAACAAAACTTAACTAAAGCCATACATGGTCAAGTCCTAAGCAGGTGAAAAAGAGAATGACTTTGAAAACAAAGTATTCCCCAAAATTATGCAAATTCTTATTACTTCATAACAAATGTTTTCTATTGAGACCTTCAGCAGGATAGCCTTTTGGAAATTTCCTTTGGATCCTGTTTATTTTCCTCTTTAAATCCCGTTAGCTTGCGCAGCAGTTGCTGTTTGTCCTTTTCCTGTGGATCAGAATAAGTGGCTTCAAGGTTTTGGGATCTACTGGGGACTAAGGGGGTGGGCAAAGAGTGGGGCTTGTGTAAAGTGCCTGTGATTTGGGGGGCTATGTGGTCATAACAGCAATTCTGGTGAGCCCCTCCTCCTCCTCCTCTGATTTGTGAAATGAAGAGGTTTGGTTTGATCAGTGACAAAACATTTTCTGCAAGTCAGAATTGGTGGTTTGGTGGAAACCAAATAAACGCTGAAGTCCCTGGCTGGGAGCTGCCAGTGGAGCAGCCTGCTCCTATTGAAGTTAACGCGAGCTTCTTGCGGCGTAATGGGAGTAGAATTGGGCCCTCTGGGCTGAGTGTGTAGGGTAGATTACATCATGGCATGTGCTTTGGGGTCACAGCAATGGTCTTTTAAGATTAAAGAATTAACATATGGTCACATTTTCATTCTCTCATATGGCTCCTAATTTTCCTTGAAGATGGTTGTATTGTATGTGTGAAAACTCGAAGCCCCTATTCTGTAACTGTCTGAAGTGTTTGTTTTTTGATAAGTCTGTCACTGAACATTTCCAGACCAAAAACCCTCAAACCCTTTTGTTAATTTGGACTTAAGGTTAAGCAGATGTACCATGAAAATTGGAGGGGGGGGGGGAGAGGATTTTTTTTTTTTAAACACACATAAATCCTCTTCTTGACAACTTTGAAATGTCTGGAAATTAAATAGGAAGGCTGAACTTCATAAAATAAAAATTCAATACAGAAAATTTTGGAAAATACATCTAAAGTCTTTTGGCATTTCCCAGGGACTCTGTTCTGGTTAGAGCTGGAGGCCTTGGGATAGTGGCTGTCCTCCTGCGAAGGAGCTTGAACGCTGATGGCACAGTTAAGCGTATCTAGGTGCTTTCCCGTGGACTTCACTCTTGTTAGAAAACACAATAATTCAAAGTCAAGGCTGAATTTCTAAGACACGACTTGCTTGTCACTTTCAGTGTTCTTTTAAAATGTTTTTTTTTTTTTTAAGTCAGATGCAGCTTTGTCTGTTCAACTGAACTGCAGTTTCATTGAACTCCTGTCCCAAAATCTCCCTAAGCTTTTAAGGATTTTGAAGAAGGTAAGAGTTGGGCAGGAGATGCAGGGGGCCATTCCCACCTGTGTTAGGCTCTGCAAAAAGACCACAGATGATGCTCTATCCATGATCTTTAAGTTGGCTAATGGCAATACTGTTTGTATCAGGAATCCTGTGAGAAGTGGAGTATGGTATAGGGAATGTGTTGATGCGTTTTAACGTCAGGTTTCAATTAGTTTCTGATATGGCCAGGAGATCGCTCTTGGTAGTAAAGAGCAGGTTGTATCAGGCTTGATATGTACAGTATTTCTGTACATAGTACCCAGATGGTAGGGAATGCTGTTCTTCTGAGTTGTAGTTGGGTGTTTTCACTCAGTTTCCTGAGAATAAGGTTAGATAGTGGATACTAAGCACTAAGGTGTTTTGAATAATTGTTATATACATTTTATCTCCCCTTGTTTTGTTTAGTAACAATAACAACTACCCAAGGCCACTGTCAGTATTATTAAAGAGCTATGTAGTATTTAAAGCCTGATGGTTAACCTGTTAAGGTGACAACCGGACCCGTAAATAATATTGAAAGGTTTTCAAAAAAATAGTTGAATCCAGCTATCCCCAAATAGTCTTGTGTCATTTGTCACAAAACTTCCAAGAAAATACTGTCTGGGAGCCCATGTGCCCCGGGGCAGTGCTGGGTGGGTGGCTAACTAATTACAGGGGAGTAGGGATGGTTGTGTTCATGTCCCTGTCAGGTGTGAAGTGGCTCCTGCCTATGAATGGTGCTGACTGGCTTCATAGCAGTAAAGAACGTGTAAGAAATCAGTCTGCCAATGTTTTAAACTTTATGGTGGCTCTTGATAATCCAATAATGATAATCACAATAATAAAGAGTTCCTGTGGTTCATGAAATACAGCGATTTGGCTGGTTTTATGGTAGTGAATATGTAAGATGGCTTGGCTAATATTCTTCTGGCTTGCTCATCAATTAGGCTATTCTAGAAGAGTTATTGCTGTAACACTAAATATGTTTTATGTGCTGGTAGAAGCTGGAGTGACAGAATAGACAAAATGAGGAATCATTAGGGAAACAAATTTTCTCTGTCTTAATATTTGGGGTGGTTTTAATGTATAAAGGTAAAGCATGGTTACCTAAATATAGAAGACTTAAATCATTTGAGCTATTTGGTTTACTTTATTAAGTTTGTGCTTAGCTGTGTTCCAAATGGGAAGTCTGTCCATCTTTGGCCATCTGTGCTGTAACTCTGGGCCTAACTTTGCATGTGCCACTTATACAAAATAGCCAGGGATTCAAACTGTGACACTTTGCTCTTATTCTTATATCCTTAGTACACAGTCTAGAAATACAGTGATTTGTATTGAAGACCAGTATAAACTGTGAGTGCTGGTACTGCTAATCAGGAGAGGATTCTCACACATTTGGTGATTGTTCCAATGATGCCATGATTGTGGGTAGATGTGTTTAACTTGCATTAGTTTTGACCTAATGTGGGTCTTGGCTCCTGTAGTGGCAATGTAGCGTCTGTCTTGTGGCAGTGAATGGTTGTGAGGTCTCTCTTGGTGGTGATGGGGCTGTGCCAGCTTTGGGGCCCTGATGGTTGTACCTGTGCCTCATCTCCTGCTTATGAAGCCAGCCATCCTGATGGCTCCTGGCTTGATCTGCCCCTGCTTTTGTGAGCTGCTGCATGGTTATTGTTGCTGTGAGCTGGTCAAGCAGCCAATGTGCCTTGTGGAACAGCTTTGCAGTCTCAAGACCTGAGCTTGTGCCATGTGTCAATCTGCTGCAACCTTGCTCTTAAGCACACTGCATGCACACACATGGAGGAAAACATTCTGATTACATGAGTGGAGGTGGTGTCTAAGTCACTATTTCTAAATGCAGCATGATGCAGGTTCCCTTCTGGTACTCTGCTGAGGCTGGTGTTGCAGAGAGGTCAGGCTGCGTTGTGGAGCCTGGAAGAGGAATTTCATTACTGGCTAATGGTATAGTCTAGCCTAATGTACAGAACTGTCTGTGAACGCATCAGAAGGGAAGTGAAATTAATAATCTGAAATATGGAAAAAATAAGGAAAACAAATTAGCTAGTATTTTGGAAAATGGTGTTAGAAAATGTAATGCTTCTGAAACAGAAGAACTTCAGGTGCTGGAAGAATGGCATAACCTTGGTGTGGTGCTTGACATTTACTGAAAGAAATCTCAGTTAAATCAGAGTTTCTAGGGTATTTACTAGTGTTAAAGTAGGGTTGTAAATCAGGCTAGTTTAAAGCACCAAAATTAAATTTCATTAGTACTGTTAAATTAAAGACAGACAATCGGGCGGTTTCCTAGCAGACTGCTTGATGCATGGCTTTATATCCTGGAAAAGATGCGATTTAGCTATCCCAGTGTTGGCATCAAAACTTCTGAACCACTTCTGTCCCTATTCTGCAGCTGGCACCTTTGTGCTCTTATATTGCATGTTTCTCATTGCTGTGCTGCTTCCCTTTGCTTCACAAATGCAAGATGCTTTTCCAGTGTTTGTCAGTACTGAGTTTCCAGCTGGATGTTTAAGGTCAAAGTTCTTCACGTTCTGGTGAGTAATAAAGATTCAGAGCTGGGATCAGGGCGTTGAGCACTCTTGCTGAGCAGGGCAGGAGTAGGACAGTGGCAGAGGAGTGTAAAAAAAAAAAAAATAAGAAAAATAATCACAGGAAGCATCTGTAAAAGTCTTGTGACAGGTTGCACACAGGCATAGGCTTAAGTGTATGCAATATTAATGAGAAATCCTTTTTGAAGAAGTGGGGCTAAAAATGTGGTCTGGGTTTCTCCAGGCTGTTTGTACCCCTACAACCTCCTTAGGGGAGATACCGGCACAATTCCTGATGTGAATGCACGTATAAGGCACTTTTACACTGTTACGAGTACAGCTAATCCTCTTTCATGGGGGGATAACTCTACTACAATAAAACAACCTTGTATTTGTTAAGTAAGTTATTATTTCTGTGCAAAGAGAAGCCCGAGTCTATAAATAATAAGTCAGAATTTATAAAGAGGACACCTGTGAACTTCTTGTTTCTGTATACTTGCATTGTGGCTATAATTGCATTACAATATAAAGCTGCTCATTTTAATTTTGTATTCTTGGTATTTTAAAGAGAAAATAGAGGACTCCATAGGTAGGATTAAGAAGCTGAGTAAGTATTCTTAGTGCAGCTTCGTAGGTTTCAAATAAGTCAAGCAAACAAAATCCATGAGTATTGAAATTTAAACCAGAATATTGGAGGCCTTCAGGCAATTAGGAAGGCTGGACACTCACAGATTTTAATGCAGTACTGCTTGCATTGGTAAAATGTAAATCAATGAATGATTTGAGTGTAGTTTTTTTGTGCAGGAAAATGCAAACCACTGAACATGCCCCATCCCAGAAAAAGATGGGCAAAGTAAACTGCCAACCCCTCTTCTTATTCTTCTCCTATTCCTTATTGCGAAGTCAGATTTATTTTTATTTTAATACCCCTGTAAACAACTGCATTAAAATGAGGTGTGTCTTTGGTCTGAGCCGAAGGGTGGAAGTTTAACCCCCACAATATTTTTGTGGAAGGTGAGGGAAGGCAGGGGGCTGAATTTGAATATCCCTGAAAACACTTGGGTTCACGGCCTTACAACTACAATAGGACGACGGCTGATTTTTAACGCATTCGGGCATATTAACTTATTTTCTGCTGCTGGGATGTTGGTGGTGTTTTTATTTGTTTACTCGTGTGTGTTTGCACTAATCACCATTAAGGCCTGGCCGGTCGGTCCCTCGGCCTGCCCTGCCGCCGCCTCCTCCTCCTCACCGAGCGTTTAGCCGCGGTGACCAGTCAGGCATAAAAACGTGCTTATCTGCAAATGAATGGCAGCTCTTTGCTTCATTAAAGCCTCTTTCTCTTTTGGCACTCGCATTGTGACCCTTTGATATTAATTCAAAGGGCAATTAAAGAATGCGGCCCATCTTTGAAGTAAAGCATTCAGGGCAAGGAATGGGATGAACCTGGGACTCTGATGGACTGTGCGTATTCAACAGGCCTTTTCAAGGCAGTTTGAAGTGACTCAAAGAAAATGGGCAGGAGAAGGTCAAAGAGAAAAAAGGGGCTAAAGAAACAGTCTGTATTTGTTCGAAGTATTAGCCAAGCAAACTGCAAATAGCAACAAAATGAAACAGTTAATAGAGCAGCCAGACAGAGGCATGTCAATCACTTAACTTGAACAGCATTGGACTAACCAAGGCTTCAGTCCACTGTGTTATCTAATTATCTTGGGAAAGCCAGTAGCTGGAAGTAATAGTATTGTATTTCTTTCTGCTTACTGCTCAGAAAAGGTGATAAATACTCACTGCTTCATAATTATTCAACATATATACATAAAGAGTGGTGGGTTGGTGGATTGTAGGCAAGCTGCTAGTAGAAAACCAACAAAAAACCCTTCGCGATTAACCTGAGATGCAGAATGTGAGCATTAGCATGTTTAAAAATCGCATAAGGGTTTGCATATGGAGCAAGCTAAGGCACGCATGGTTTCCTCTGGAACAAACCTTAAAGACAAACACATTTGTGAACCTAGGAGAGTCATTTTCGCTCTCTTTCCTTCAAATACAGTTTTAAACCACATATAATGTTAAGGGTCAGACTTTAAACCACAATAAACAATGAGATTAAGAGCCGAGGCTGCAACTCTCCTTACTTAACATATGCTGCTGTACCTAAGCCTCGTAGCACACATGGTATGAGATTCCTGCCTTATTTTGCTCTAACAGGGTAAATTAAGGACAAAGTTTCAGATTTTCCTCACAATTTTCTTTGTATTGTTGGTTAAATTATCCCCATGGGGCTTAATTTTCCACTGGCCTGAATTTACACATGCAAAACAAATACACAATTTTATTTGCACAAATGGATGTGCCCATAAACAGGCATATTTTAAGGTCCTGGCATAAGGAGAAATTCCCGAGTTTATCTTCATAGTTGCACTAAATTGTCGCTGTTATTGAAACAAGGAGATAATAATGACTTTGCAATGTGAGAAAAGTGCTCAAGTCTTGATCCAG